>NC_067477.1:76420643-76750642 GCF_947179515.1 Apodemus sylvaticus | reverse complement strand
GATCCAGGGAGGGGCAGATAGTGTTGTACACTGTCCTGCACAGCATGGTAGCCTGGCATAGAGACAACACTCACTGGGGAATCAGCATCCCGTGTTCCTTTCCTTATCTACTAAATGACCTTTGAATGATGACTTATTCTCTTTGGGCCTCTGTAATTTTATCTGTAAAATGAGGGGATTGAACTTCATGGTCTCTAACCTCCCTTCGAGCTCCAGAAGTCTATGATTCTAAAACAATTTAGAGTAAATCATAAAGATAGACCTTGAGGCAGTCAGATCCACAAAGGTGACTGTGGGGAGAGCTACACAGTGCCATGGCCAGGGCCGTAATGAGATTTGTAATTAAATATAACAACACAGGTCATAATCAGATCGCTTGCTTCAGAAGACACATTAATCATGATAGGGGTCACAAAGGGTTCTCTCCAAAACGTGGCAGGGACCTTGCAAAAGAAAAAGGAAAGTCCCCTGGCATGTTTTAGAGTGACACAGCCTGGACCAGGGTAGAAAAGTTAAGCTTCAATCTTGCTGTTATATTTCTTTTAATCTAGAATGTAGGAAATTTAGACCCATAATCTCAAACTTTTTTTAAGTAACACTGAAATAAAGAGGCCACCAGAATACCCCTCCAGATGTTTTCTTAATTTTTTTTTGTTTTTTTTTGTTTTTTTTTGTTTTCTTAATTTTTAATTAGATATTTATTTCTAATCCTTGTTATACATGTCTCATCATATTAAAGAATGTATCACATGGTTAATAATTCCTACAGACTGCAGAGTTTGGTTTGTGAAGTTCACATACTTCAATGAGGCTGGTAATAGAGGTCTGCAAAGAGGGTACGTTGGTGGATCTTAGTGGAGCCTTATAGAAATAATATTCTATAATCTCATACTTAGATATAGCCTTATTTCTTGTGAAAACTTCTGTCAAATTATAAACTCCCCATGGAGACAAGAAAAATAGGTGCTGGCTAGTTTGGGAAGGAGAGACAGACCTGGAAGTGTGGGCTCAGGATGAAGGACTTTATAATACCAATTTTGATGTGTAGGAGTAAGAAAAGGAAGGGAAACCAGACACAGCAAGGCTTCAGACTCCTTGAGGCTCAGATCAAATAAAACGGATCCGCCAAGCCCGAGGCAACCCCGAGGCTCAGTGGCAATAAGAGACTTGGCCTAATGAATGCCTTCAACCCTCTCTGCCTGTTTCAGAACAGTTCTTTGCACAGTGCAACAGCATGATATTTGAAATGATATGATTTTTGTCACATTTGATTCACATATACTCATTTCCATATCATCATCAAGGCAATGGCAGTGGCTTGAGTGAAGCTAAAGCTAAGATGTAGGCTAGGTGTTCATTAATTAGTTTGTCATGACACTGTACCTTCAAGAAAGCACTCCAGTGTGCCCAATGCAATGTCAATCAATCTTCCCTTATAAAGACTGTAATGCAATTTATCCTTCTAAATTAGAAAATTGTTTAGGACTTATCCAATGACTAGGAAATAAAAGTAGTAAAAAGTGATAGTTGTGTCCTCATGTGAAGTGCAGGACACTCAACTGATGACTACAATACTGTCCAGTTCTGCAGATTTATGCAGTCCTTCACTCTGCTTCTACCCTGGAGCAGAATTAGCAAATACATCCTTCTTGATGCCAACTTCTTAGAGAAAGTGCATGTTTATTTAGACTCAGTATGAAGCTCCTGAGATGGCCCTGTAACTTTGTGAATGTATGGTCTACATCAAGCAGAGTAAAAGTAGGTCTCAGAGATCTGTGAGGAACACTGAGATCGACCATCAAAAGCTTTAGATAGGATATTTTAAATAATCTTTCTCCTACTTGAATGTATAGAAACTTGTTCAGAAATTGTCCTACTAAAAACAAAAATACATAAACAAAAATATATTCAGTCTTCCAGGAATTTCAAGATAATTTCAAGAGAAAAGGTTTCCAAATCCAGCATATGGTTCTGATAGAAAGATACAGTCTTCTAAAATATAGAAAAGATTAAGATAATTTTCTTTACTGTCACTGAAAGCTTTATTTTTCATGGAAACTTTCTGTTTTCCTATGTGAAACTGGCAGAATGATACCTTCTAAAGAGGGCCATATTTTATTCTTTGTCACCTATAAATATTCTGTTGCCCAGAAAAGAAAAATTAAGATTACAGAAAGAAGTTAGATTACTGATCAGCTGGCTTTAATGTGTATAGATTTTTGTAGATCAACTGGCTTGACAAATGTCATCACAGTGTGCGAGCACAGCAGGGAGTAGACGTGCAAGAACCAGGAAAAAGCCAGTAGCCCTAGCTTTGAAGAACCATGAGGAATTCAGCCATGTTGACAGCCTGAAGAAGTTGTAATGGAAAACAGATTATATGCAGGGAAAAACCACAGATGCCTAGCTCATGAGAACCACATCAAATTTCTGACCGTTAGATCTGTAAGCTAGAACTTTTGTGGTATTTTTAAGCCATTAAGCGCATGGAGTTTTGTTGCAGATAGTAGAGAAGATTTTACCACAAAGAAGAGGAACTAAAGCAACCCAAGAAGCCAGTAGGAAGCAGAGAACAGTCATAGGTCTTTGAAGCAGGTCCACAGACAGCTAAACGGACTATTGAAAGTGAAAGGAGTGTAAAACCACCAGTGCAAAAGAATATCACTGTGTGGGGAAGACCACAAACCACAACAGCCCGAGAGACAGGCATAGGGAGCCAATAAGCAGCCAACCACACAACCACCAGACCAGTTGATCTGTGAAAATCAAACTATGCTGCTTTATGACCACACTCCCAAAGGCACAATTTAATTCCGAGTTGACGATCATAAATTCATCAAGTCATCAATGGCATGGTGATAAAAGCCAAGCTCTCTGAGGGTTGTTCTTGGTGAGGAAAGACAGAACATTTACTTTCTCCTAATTGCCAGAACCATCAGTGTTTTAAAGTCATCTATCATGGCCCATTTGTGATTTTTGAACCTTTCTTTTCCTTCCTGTGACTTACTCACACACAGAGAATATATTTTTAGTGGGAAGACCCACTATTAATATATCTGATAGTGGGAAGGAATACATATATATGTGCATCCCCCTTCCACATCCTCTCTCTTTTTTCGATCATCTCAGTTTCACTATCTACAGATTTCTTTATTGTCAATTTTTCTCTGTGTGCTGAGATACCTTCCAAGCAAAAGGCATTCTTCATTCCATACTCACAGCTATTCCCAAGCTTTATCTCTAACACAGATTTTTTTTTGAGTTACTGATCTGAATTCTGATTATTTGAGTGAAAACCCAAAAGCATGGAGAAAATGTGCCTAAATATATTTCATAATCTGTATGTTCCTTGAGCTCAAAAACCTATCTGGTTCTTTATTTTTCAACTCAGCCAGCAATGACACCATCCATTCTGTTACCCAAATGGACAGTGGGACCTTGTTCTCTCTTGGATCACATATGCTGAGACTGAAAACTGCACTTAGGACAGTCATATTACACATTCATTTGTTTTATTACAGTATTGTTGCTATTATTCTTAGAGAAAACATTCTAGAACTTAGCAGTGTAAGACAAATATTAATTTACATGGCTTTATCTACCATTTAGATCATATATTTGTGCAGAAGACAGTAAGGATGATTTGTCTTTGTTTAGTGACATATGTGAGCACATGCAGATACAAAGGCTGTTGTTGACTTGGTGACCAGGCCTTGACTATCTTCTGGCTTCTTGTTTCATATTTGTACCTACCTTTGAGAACTATAGGCTGCAATAAACACATTAATTATGGATTTGTTATTCTGTCCATTTAAAAATGATAACTTCACGGAAATTTATGTTCATCATTTTGACATTATAGCCTGATTAAAGTCGCTGGTTGATAAATTTGTCATCTAAAGGCACATACATATTTTAAATATTTTGATAAATTGAAATATTTGAATATATTTTCTTTGCAATTTTTGTTGCTGCTTGGTATTTTTAAAATGCTTTTCTATTTGGAAAAAGATTCTTCATTTAGTAAGGTTTAGATACAAAATACTTGAAAAACTGAATAGTAGAAATAAAATCTTAATGTCAGTTAACTGGGAAGAACTATATTAGGCTATATACTATCTATAGTAGTTTGATACAGGTCCCTTTTCTTGTCAACAATGGCAAACAAGTATGGTGATGATCATTTGGGCTGAGGCTGGATCATATTGAAAAATGAATATGATGGTAAATGTCTAATATGCAAATACCCAAGATACTGAGGCAGAAGGCTCACAAGTTCCACAGCAGCCTGGTCTGCACATAAAGCCTAGTTTCACTAAAATAAAATACATCTTATCTTGTTTACTTTCATATATTTCATTAGTGCTCAGGAAACCAGTAAGTATAATGACACAATAATTACACATAATTAAAACAATATGTTGTGCTTTCTGCTCCTCCACAGTCTGGGTAGATGCAGATTCTATACGCCAAGACAAAACAAATGAACCTAGAGAAGGTTCATTGAGTCTTGCATTTGCCGCAGTGACTTCCTTAGAATGCTGCTTCTCCATCATGTCTGGCCATATACTTTAAAAAGTTAACATATTTGCCTGTCATATTAGATGAAGGAATTCTCAGTTAACTCAAGTGTACAAGATGTCATTGTCTGTAAGCATCCATGTGCATGGCAAGTTCCTGATAAGAAAGAATGTATAGCATTTCCCATGACACCTTCTTATGAGCATTGTATTCTAGGTAGAAATTGTGCTGGCCCAGAAACCAAGGTCCAAAGAAGCCAATGGCATGCTTAAGGCCAGCTGTAGGAGAGCCAGAATTAGAACCAAGACCTGGCACCTGGTTCTAAGTCCTTCCACCATGCTGTATCATGAGTGCAGGTGCCTGCCTGCATGGAACAGCATGGTGGAAGGTATAAAGGAAAAAGAAAATCCACTATAGGTATGCTGGAATAGGAAATTTAAGGAGGCTGGAAATGGTGAGACAGGAACCATCCTTCACAGTGTATCTGCTTCCCTGAGACTTTCTGACAGGTCTCTGGTGTCAAAAGTCTATGAAAACGCCCTGCTCCATTTTTAAGATCTCTGTAGGATTTACCATGGGCTAAGGTTCAGGGAGCACCTGCCTGGCAGGATTCATAGCAGAGTCATGTGTTTGAAGAGAAAGGCAGCAATGGGTGTGGGCCCTCACCCTTTCCACCCAGGAACTAAAGATGGGCGTGTGACCCCCCCCCATAGCCGACACTGGGGAATAAGCTCTAAGATTCATTTTACCTGTAGAAGCTTCTGTGTTTGTTTCTTTCAAACCTGCACCATTGACAAATTTTCTCCTTTCTCTTTCATGTGCACAAAAGAAATCACACAGGGGTATTCTTTTGGTCTGTGGAATACTTGAATATCTTCATCCTGCCTTTCGGCAGCTCCGAGAGATTTCTTATATTTCCTTTTAGTATGTAAGTTCTGCTTAGTAGGGAACAAAGGACTGATGATCAGCTCATGAGAACACGATATTTTCAGAGACCTTGAGCCATCCAATTGAGAATCTCCTCAGCCTTGCCAAGAAGGGTGATCCAGAGTCTAATCATAGAAGCTCCCAGAAGCAAGGAAATGACATGAAGGACCCATGAAGAGAGATGCCATACAAAACTGCTTCAGGCATTTCAGAACGTATTATATGCTGTCTGTGTGCTTGAATTATATGTTTATTTATCATCTGCCACAACTCACATGTGAACATCAAAGAATAAGTTCTTTCTTTACCTTGTGTGTGTCCAAGGGAGGGAATCTCAGGTGATCAGGCATGGTGACAAGCACCTCCACTCATCAGCCACCTGACTAGACCTCCTCCGTACCTATTTGAACAATTAACAAAACAAGGGATTGAGGGTGTGGATGGCGGCAGAGGGAGGCTCTTCCTTCTGATTAGGAACCATTGTGAGGATTTTTTATCTTGTCAGGGAGACTGTATGCTCAGCTTCAGGCTCAGCATAATAATACCGATAATCTCATTCAGTCTGCTCCTTTCCCTGCTTCGGTTGCAGTCACGTTTATTCAAAAACATGTGATTTGATTGTAAGGTCCTTGTCATAACGCTCCTAGAAGTCCTCAGAGGAACACACAATTCTACCAACTGAAAACGTTAGCTCTGAAATGGATATGCGTGGGGGTTGGGGGTGGAGCAAGGCATTATTTGAGAAATAATCTGAACTAGCTAGCAGACCCTTTACCACAAAGTAAAAATACGGGGAGTGAGCCAAATCAGCAAAACCACTCTTGAGAGGCAGACCTCGGGCTAGGGCGAACAATGAGGCTCCGCATTGCGAACTGCCGAACTGCTGCGGAACAGTGCCTTGTGGCGCCGCTGGACTACTGCGGTTAGAAGCGCGCACAGATAACTGACTCTGTAAAGGGTTGCTTTTGCTTTTGTTTTATTCTTTTGTAACATCCCCACGCCCCCTGCGTGCTTAGTGACAGTCATCCTTACAGAGAGAACTCTCTTCTACAGAGGCCACAGCTAGCTGAGAAAACTCCCCCTAGAACTCCGGGCTGGCAGGCGCAGCACCATGCGACTCCATTTAGTTTGTCCTTCAAAGTCCGGAGAATAATTATTCCATAATTCTTCCGCCTGATTAATTCTTAACTATGAGCATAATTACACTCTGTAGAAGGTAAATCGGTTGTATAAATCAGTGGTCGCTGACAGTTCGCAGTGCACAGCTCTTGGCGCGCGGGGTCGGAGAGGGGGTTGGGCTGGTCCAGCCTGGGTGGACGGGTCGCCGCGGTTGCCCAGGGACACCAGTTACCCGCACCCTGGAAAGGAAAGAACAACTGTGTCTGCGGGTCTTGCCACTCCTGGCTATAGGCAGGTACTTGGGCTAGGAAGCTCGCTGGTGCCTGCCCTGCCCGAGACTGAGAGAACAGGCATCCAGGAGTCCGCAGTGCCTCACTTCTCACCTCAATAAGCACCTTTTAAAGAAAAAGAATTGAGAACCAAAATAAAGAATTCAGTCAGTAAAGATGCGAGATTCTGTCTGTCTGTCTGTCTCTCTCTCTCTCTCTCTCTCTCTCTCTCTCTCTCTCACACACACACACACACACACACACACACAGAGAGAGAGAGAGAGAGAGAGAGAGAGAGAGAGAGAGAGAGACTAAGCAAACCCATAAGACATTGAAGTTATGAATATAATGATTTTATTTTAGGGCTATTGCTTTGGTTTTGAGTCAGCCTTCTCCAGAGTGGTTTTGAACTCTACTAAGGCTGGGATCCCAAACCCGAACAGCTGGTCCCCACGTGATTTTTCTAACGTATTTAATCCCCCACCCCCTTTTAAAATAAACATGTCAAACTGAACAAGAACTTTATAAAGCATTAAAGCAATTAATTTGTGCCATTTCCCAAATACTTTTTTAAAATCTTAAACTCTATTTCCAAATTGACTATGCCCTGTTTCCCATTCAAGCTCCCCAATGCTCCAATTGTCAAAGTTCCTGAGATACTTTACGTCATAATTTCTTTTGCCGATTAAATGCATGGCCTGGTGAGCTCCCACATTCCCCTGAATGCCCAAACTGAATGAAGAGCTAGTCGCTTATAAATGAAAATTACAAAAATTAACCAATTACACAATTAACATCTTGCTAGAATTACATAATTTACCTGGTACCGTTATAGGACCCACTTTTCTAAAAGCAACACTTGAAGTATAAAATATATTCAGAATTTGTTTTGAAGAAGGGAAGTGACTGCAAGGTCCATACAGCCTTTGGAAGCATCAAGCCGTTGTCTGATTTTCAGCTGGTTTAGTTTTAAGTACACTCAAATTGCTAGTGTATTCGCTGGGCCACACTGTTCTGTGTGGCTAAACTGCAAACGTCTCCAGGATTTTGCCCGGAGAGACAGCTTGGCCTGTTGACTGTCTTCCCTTATAGAAGCCCAGCTCCTCCAGGAGGGAGGATGGGAGATAAACACCACAGTATCTAGCCGCCCCTCCCAACCAGGTGTGTACAATCCTGCCCTAAGAGCCCCTGGTTTTGTGAGGGGGTCTACAGCATATAGCTGAAGAAGGATGAAGGGAGTTTCCTCGATGAAGCCATCATTCCTACTGGGTTCAGACTTTCCAGTGTGCCTTACATCTCTGCTCCCATCTCAATCCCCTCACTCACTACTCTGGAAGTAAGCCTAATAAATTCATTGTTTTCTCCAAGTGAACTTTGGTGGAATCACACCTTTGCTTGCAGCTGACATCTTAGAACCAGGTAGACACTGTTTGCAACTCTATCAGGGAATGGATTCTAACAAGACGATGAACCTTGAGTATCCACAAAGGGTTAAGTCCAGGTACTCAAATCTCTTACACAGAATTTTGTATTAAATTACCCCCTGGGAACAAACCCTTTTAATCACTTCTAAATTATAATACCAAAAGCAATGGAAGTGCTATGAAATTGTCTGGTATCCTGTAATACTTGGGGAATAATGATAAGAAACCAGAATACATACATATTCAGTAAGCTGTAGCCGTTTTTAGCTATTTAAACCCTTGTTTATTGAAATAAACAAAAAACAAATTATGACTTTAATATACCTGTATATACATTTAGATATATATGTTATGGTTAAGATATTAAATGATTGCCAAGGACCAGCCTCAGCATGGAGAGGGGTTCTGAAGGAAGGGGTGTCTGGGAGTTGTGAAAAGAACGACTCAAAGTCAAATTGTGGTTCCAAGCTGACAATCTGTGTGTGTCTTGATACAGCTTTTCCAGTCTGCTTCTCTCTGTGTTCTGCCTTCTCTATGGAGATTTCACTGAATTCTGCTTGCTTGCTATTCTAAGAGATCTCTCTTTGTTCATGACCTGCTTCTTTTTCTTTGTGTGTGTGTGTATGGTGTGTGTGTGTGTGTGTGTGTGTGTGTGTGTGTGTGTGTGTGTGTGTGTTTTCCAAGCAGTTCTCTCTTTTTATCCTGATAAATTCTTTGGATAGCTCATCTCCAGCAGAACACAGGGTCCAGTCTTTCATTTTACATATCAATTCAGTCATTTACTCCAATTCTTAAGAGACAGGATTCATACATTTTTCTTAACATGCAAAAGAATTCAGAGTTCTGTCTACCTTTATCAAGCACAAACCTTAAACTGGTTGGATGGGACCCTGCCCTGAAATTACCACTTCTTCTACACCTGGGCCTAACCTCACTCTGTCCTAGGCTGACCTTGAACTCAGTGAGCCACCTGCCTTTATATCTTTGTGACAAGCTGGCTCATAGTGTTTCTTCATATTCGTGGAGACTTTCATAATTCATGTATATTCTTATTTTTGCATAGCTGAGAAATTATATATTTTCAAACTCATATATCTAGAGCTCTTTCCCATAGCCTTAAAAGTTGTCCAGAAGGTCAAAGCAATTAACATTTTCCTAAGACATTAGCCATACCTTTGCCTCCTGGACTCATGCTGGCTCAGATTCACAAACCTTGTGCCCACAGCAGCCACCGATACTCATGGAGGTTCACACCTGGCCCATGACGGGGCTCAGGAAATGATTATGTATAATGTGTGCAAGAAGACAGGGAAAGAACTGTGGTAAGTTATAGTATCCTACATAATCTAGAAAACTAATATTTTTGGCTCCTTAAGATTATTGTAATTGAGTAAAAAGAATAATTTTATTTCTGACTTTTATGTCAGGTAAGGCTCAGTTCATTCTACGTGCCCTATACCCATTAGCTCCCATTAGACCGAGTGAGCTGCCCCTGTCCTTCATGGGCTGCAGCACTTGGGAGGAAGGCCCTGCACCTTGCCTAGGAAACACAGTGGAGCTGGCCCTGATGTCAAAGGCACTGGTGAGCCACACTGAGGGTGTGAGGGAAGGAAGAGCTGCCCCATTTCTTCACAGGCTTCAGCACATGGGAGTGTGGTCCCTTGAATGAGCAGGACATTGGAATTGGTTCTGGAGGCTTGGATGTGAGTGAGCCAACCCAGAGGGTGCAAGAGCAAGAGAGCTGACCCATCTTCCTGCTGATGCCATTGGGTGGTCTAGCTGGAGCAGTGCTGGGGAGCTTACTCTGGTGGTTCAGATGAGAGACAACAAATGGGATGACCAGTACTGCTACCACCTAGGCACGGATTCAGGGCTCTGAGGGAGCCTACCTCCAAATCTCTATCATCTGGGAATGAGTGGGACTTGTGAAAGAGCCGGTCCTGCTGTTCCAAAGCTGAAGGATGTCCATGACACAGGACAACAGGGTACCTGGTAGGAAACCCAATGGGGATCCAATATTGGTGATGTCACTTAATCGAGAGCTCTTGAACCAGACCAATGACTTAAAACACTGAACAACAAAGTGAAGATGTGTGGACACTATGACAGACTACAGATTCCATGATGAGATGTTTTCCATACTTTAGATGTTGTTGTTGTTGTTTATTTGTGTCTCTTTTATTTGGGGGACCTTCTAAGAGAAAAGTGAGGACATAGGTGACATGGAGATGAGGGGGACTTAATTTCTTGATGTGAAACTCACAAGGAATTAATAAAAAGTTTTTAAAAAGAAATGTCTTCAGTTAATTTGTGTGTGTATAGGGAGACACACAAACAGAGAGAGAGAGAGAGAGAGAGAGAAAGAGAGAGAGAGAGAGAGAAGAAGAAGAAGAAGAAGAAGAGGGAGAGAGAGAGAGAGAGGAAGGGAGAGAGAGGGAGGAAGAGGGAAAGAGAGAGGGAGAGGGAAGGAGAGAGAGAGAGGGAGAGAGAGAGAGAGAGAGAGAGAGAGAGAGAGGGAGAGAGAGGGAGGGAGGGAGAGGGAGAGTATGACTCTTTGGGCCATTCTGGCTATTTTCCATGAGGGCATCTGAGTTTTCTTAGCTGCTGTGACAAGAAAGTTTACCATGCTTCATTTACATGTTCAACAGGAACCTTCTTATTGAATAAAACAGATAAAATATCCTTGACCCATGGAAATTTTTGTTTGTTTTTGCTAAATTATTTTAAAGTAAGTAAAGAATGACCAGTAAAAAAGAGAGCAAGTGAATTAGGGAAGGAGATAGTTAGTGTCTGAGAAGCCATCAAAGAACAGGAGTGGAAAGGCATGAAGAAAGCCACAGAAAGAGCCCATGACTCTGGAAAAGATATCACACACACACAAGCATGAAGGTCCAAGGCCATGAAGTACAGTATGTGAGTATGTGTTTATATGTATGTGTGTGTGTATAGGTGTGGGTTTTGTGTATGTATATGTGTGTGTGTTTATGTGTACGTATGTTCATTTGTATATGTGTGTTTATTTGTGCATGTGTATCTGTACATGTATATATTTTTGTATGTATTTATGTGTGTTTCTGTATGTGTGTTTATGTGTATTGTGTAAGCATCTGTTTATGTGTGTCTGTGTGTGTATACATGTGTGTTTGTGTATATGTGTTTGTATGAGTGTGTATATCTGTGAGTGTATTTGTGGTTTTGTATGTATATATGTATGCTTATGTCTATGTATGAACATTTATATATATGTATGTTCTTTTGCATGTGTATTTGTGTGTTTATGGGTATGTGAGTGTACTTTAGTGTGTGGTTGTATATAAATGTATGTGTTTATGTATGTTTGTGGTTATGTGTATGTGTATGTATGTATGTTTAAGTGTGTGTATGTGTTTGTGTATGATATGTGCATCTATGTGTCTTTGTGTATGTACATATGTTTTAATATTTGTGTATTTTGTGTGTGTTTGTGTGTATCATTTGTGTATTATATAGGCATATACATGTATTTGTAGATTTGTGTATATATATTCATGTGTGTGTGTGTGTCTATGTGTATATATATATATATATATATATATATATATATATGAGTATTCATGTGTCTATGTCTTTGAGTCTCTTTTATATGTAGGTATGCTTGTATGTTGCTACTCTCTAATAATGTTTCAAAGACAATTAGATTTTTGAAGAAGCAAAGTTGATATCTCTCACATCTTGGAAGCTATGATTGTGCAGACTTGTGTCCAGCATGTATTGAGATCATGCATGATCCATCATCTTTTTGTAGAGGCTCCTCAAAGCAAGTGTGGTATGTCTATCTTCTGTTCTGCTTGTAAAACTACTGAGGTCATCATGATGGCCTTGCCCACAAAACATACATACATACATACATATATATAGTATGTGTGGAAGTGTGGGTGCCTTGGGGAACCCAGGGACATAAGAATTGCCTGAATCTGAGCAATTCCTGAAGAACTGGAGTTACAGATATTTAGCTAGAAATGCCTGCTAGGAACTAAACATGGTCCTCTGCAGTAGTAATAGCCCTTAACTTCTGAGCAATCTCCAGCTCTTTCCAAGAGCCCTTGTAATCCTACTAACCACTCAAATGCTCTGAAAAACAGAAACAAAAGCAAGAAACACACACACAAACAAAACACACATTAAATCTTGAATATTGGGTTTACATTTACAGCACATGAACTAAGGGCACATTTGTTTTTTATTCGATATATTTTTTATTTACATTTCAAATGATTTCCCCTTTTCTGGCCCCCGACTCCCCGAAAGTCTCATAAGCCCCCTTCCCTCCCCCTGTTCTCCCACCCACCCCTTCTCACTTCCCTGTTCTGGTTTTGCCCTATACTGCTACACTGAGTCTTTCCAGAACAAGGGGCCACTCCTCTGTTCTTCTTGTACCTCATTTGATGTGTGGATTATGTTTTGGGTATTCCAGTTTTCTAAGCTAATGTCCACTTATTAGTGAGTGCATACCATGATTGATCTTTTGAGATTGGGTTACCTCACTTAGTATGATGTTCTCCAGTTCCTTCCATTTGCCTAAGAATTTCATGAATTCATTGTTTATTGTTATATATACCACATTTTTTGCATGCATTCTTCTATTGAGGGATACCTGGGATCTTTCCAGCTTCTGGCTATTATAAATAGGGCTGCTATGAACATAGTGGAGCATGTATCTTTATTACATGCTGGGGAATGCTCTGGGTATATGCCTAGGAGTGGTATAGCAGGATCTTCCGAAAGTGAGATGCCCAGATTTCTGAGGAACCACCAGACTGATTCCCAGACTGGTTGTACCAATTTGCAACCCCACCAGCAGTGGAGGAGTGTTCCTTTTTCTCCACATCCTCACCAACACCTGCTGTCTCCTGAATTTTTAATCCTAGCCATTCTGACTGGTGTAAGGTGAAATCTCAGGGTTTTTTTGATTTGCATTTCCCTAATGACTAATGAAGTTGAGCATTTTTTAAGATGCTTCTCAGCCATCTGAAGGTTTTCAGGTGAAAATTCTTTGTTTAACTCTGTACCCCATTTTTAATAGGGTTAATTGGTTTTCTGGGGTCTAACTTCTTGAGTTCTTTGTATATATTGGATATTAGCCCTCTGTCAGATGTAGGGTTGGTGAAGATTTTTTCCCAATTTGTTGGTTGCAGGTTTGTCCTTTTGATGGTGTCCTTTGCCTTACAGAAATTGTGATTTTATGAGGTCCCATTTGTCAGTTCTTGATCTTAGAGCATATTCTGTTGGTGATCTGTTCAGAAACTTTCCCCCTGTACCGATGTCCTCAAGGGTCCTCCCCAGTTTCCTACTGGACCACCAGGGAGTAAAGCTGGATTTCAACAACAGAAATAATAAAAAGCCTACAAACCCTTTGGAAACTAAGCAACTCTATATTGAAAGAAAACTGGGTCAAGACAAAAGTAAAGAAATTAAAGACTTTCTAATATTAAATGAAAATGAATGCACAGTATATTCAAACTAATGGGACAAAATGAAAATGGCTCTAAGAGAAAGGTTCATAGCAAAATCTGGCCTGCCTACAAGACGTACTGGGGCAATGGTGGCAAAGAACTTGTGGAATGGCCAACTAATGATTGCTATAATTTGAGACTCACTCCACTAGCACAAGCCTATATTTGATGCTGCCTGGATAATCAGGAAACAAAGGCAAGACTGTCCAGAGACCCAGGATTGAACGAAGCACAACTGGCAAAAATCAAACAAAAAGCAACTAAAACCAATAAACTAATTGCTAACATTCTTCTATACTCATAGATTGGTGCCTAGTTCACTTGGCATCAGAGAGGTTGATTCCAGCTGCTGATGAAAGTAAATGCAGAGATCCATACCCAAACATTAGGTGAAGAGAAAGCCCAGGTTTGAGCTCTCGAATGGTTTCCTCACCTTGGAGCTTGGGGAACTTTGTAGAAGAGTTGGCGAGGGAATTGTGGGAACCAAGAGGGGCTGAGGATACTGGCAGAACAAAGCCGGGGGAATCGGGCTCATAGAGGCTCTGAGGAGAGTGAAGTAGCAATCATGGAGCCTGCATGGGTTTGTGCTAGGCCTGCATGGGTTTGTGTTATGGATGTTGGGTTGGTGTTTTGAGGGACTCTGGACAGTGTGAGTGGGGCTGTCTCTAACTCTGTGGGCTGCTCTTGGGATCCTTTTCTGCCTACTGGGTTGCCTTGCCCAACCTTGATGTGAAAGCTTGTGCCTGGTCTTATTGTACCTTTTTCTGCTGTGTTTGGTTGATGTTTCTCTAAGTCATGTTATTTCCTGGGGCAAGGGGAGAATGACCTGTGGGCAGGTACTGGGAGTAGTGCAGTTAGCAGAAACTGAAGATGTGATGATTTGTTTGAGAGAAGAATAAGTAATTAACAAACAAAGTGCACCAGATTGGTGAATATGAGACTAAAGTTGATATGAGAATGCTCATATCAACTAAAGCAACTAAAGAACCTTGCAACTAAAGAACAATTGCAAGGTTCTTTAGTTCAATCTTCAACAACACCAAATAGATTAATGAATACATACATAAAAATTTTTAAAGTAAAAGCAGACCCAATTTTCCTACTCTGCCATCAATTTGTGAGTTTCTGTTGCATTAGCACAAAGTAAATATTAAACTGTAATCCCAGTTGGTTAACAGAAACAAGGTAAGAGTGACTTTAGCCTACCTACTTTCCCAATTTCCTACCTATTTTCCCTGTGTCACTGCCTCTTAGGAGCCCTCAAACTAAATTTATTTTTTCAAAACCCATTACTTAAGCCACAGCAGATAGAACAGCAGTTTTCAACCTGTGGCTTCTGACTCATTTGGGCCTGAATCACCCTTTCACAGCGGTCACATTCCAAATATCTTGAATGTCAGATTCATATAGGTAGCAAAACAGTAGCCTGCACATTATGATTTATAAGAGTAGCAAAATTACAGCTATGGCATAGAAATGTAAATAATTTTATGGTTATGGATCACCATACATGACAAACTGTATTAAAGGGTCACAGCATTAGAAAAGTTAATTACTATTAGCATAGTGTTCTACATAAAAAGAAAACTCAGTTATATCTGTCCTCAGACATACTCTGCTCCCTAGCATCTTCAAAACAGAGCCTCATAACACGCAAGAATTTAAAACTCTCTCTCTCTCTTCCTCACTCTGTCTTTCTCTCTCCTCCCTTTTTCTTTTTCTCTAACACATACACACACACACACACTCTCTCTCTCACACACACACACACACACACGCATCTGTACATGTTCTCTCTGTCTCTGTCTCTCTTTGTCTCTGTCTCTGTCTCTCTGTCTCTGTCTGTCTGTCTGTCTGTCTCTGTCTCTCTCTCTTTCTGTGTGTGTGTGTGTGTGTGTGTGTGTGTGTGTGTGTGTGTAGCAATGAATTCATGGGGCTACCACTTGCAGTGCGTTGAATAAGGAATTGCTTAAATCACTTGCATCACCACAGTTCCCCCTCATGGAAGCTGCACAATGGTGCACTCCAGAAAGAAGAGATTCTCCTTGTTTTGCTTAAGCTGACTTCCCACTCCTCCTCTCCTTTAAAGTCTTTGTTGCCTTCCCTCAGGAGTCATTTCTGACCTATGCATCTTCAGGGAGCCTTTCTTGTCCTATCATGTATCTATAGCCTCCGCAGCATTTTTATGTTCAAATGTCATAAGTCTCTATTTCTTCAATGTGGCTTCAAGTACAGTATCTTCTATGGAGTAGCCACTTATGAATGTTCAACGAAGGAGACCTGATAGTACATCATTTCCCTCTTCCTGTCAAAAGTACCTTTATACAATTCTCTTTAGTGCTTTGACTGTAAGAATCTGGGGAACTGAATCATTTCTTCATTCAAGTTTGATGCTGTAAACTGTAAGACAAACTAGGGCAGTTCCAGAAAGGACAGAAGGCACCTACAAATGGCCCCTGCAGACACTGATCACTTGCCCATCCGAGAAAGACGTCTACTTGAAGACAGAGCCATTGCCAGTGAGAGCTCAAAACATGAATTCAGATAGAGTTTATGTGAGCTCAGAATTTTTCCTAATGACTATTAATAACAGCAGAGAAACAGAAGTGGAATTGTCATAGTTACACATAAAATAACAATTTTAATTGGCAAAATTAAACTTCTAAAAGCCAAAGCAATATCAAGGTGGTTGAACTCCTTTTGGAGCCAAAGAGACTTGGATAATAGAAGCCACGTCTGATGTATTTTAAGGTCTTCTGTTACCATATGCGCTCCACTCACAGTGACAGATGGGTATTGATTTTTTTTCTCAACTGCACAAAAGCTAGCTGAAGCATATGCAAAACTCTTAATGGCATTAAAGTTTTGCCAATTAAAAACATGCTCAAGCATTTGATACAGTACTTGATATCATGTTTCACAAGCTCTATTCTGAATTTTAAGTAATAATTTTTATCACATTATTTGTCAAGTTAGTGAGATTAAAACAATTATCACATGGGTCATATTTTGAGCCATTATATCATTTTGGCACCTGTCAAATGTAATGATGAAAAAGAGGTAGAGTTATTAAACCATTTTGACAAATTATTAAGTTATAAATAGCATACATGAAAATAGATCAGAGTGGGGCTTTTATTGTATCTCAGAAATGAGTAACAAGAAGATGGACAGAGGGGTAGTGAAATTAAGCCATTAGTTAGCAAAGGTAACCAGTTACCCTTCTTCCAGATGGTCATCAATATAATCTCATTCTCTTACTTTGTTTTAAGTTAAGATTAATGGAACTATCTTAAAATATGAGAGCTTTTGTTTGATTGATTGATAATTTTGTTTTAGTAATATAAGGAAGGGCTGTACTGACCCACAGTTCAAAAGTAAAGTCCTTGGTGATGGGCAAGTCAAAGAAGCAGGAACTGGAGGCAGCTGCAATTGGGAAGTGAAAAAGATTTATCACACTGGGGTATTCCATGTTGCCAGAGTGCTTTATATGTTCCTTCTGTTTTATATCAGCATCACAAGACTCTCAACTTGTTCCCAGATCCTTTACCTGACTCTCTCTCTCTCTCTCTCTCTCTCTCTCTCTCTCTCTCTCTCTCTCTCTCTCTCTCTCTTTCTGTGTGTGTGTTTGCATGTGTGTGTGTGTGTGCGTCTGTGTCTGTGTGTGTGTGTGTGTGTTGTATGTGTGTGTATGTGTGCCTTTGGATGCTGAAATCATAGGAAAGGCCTCTTTTTCCTTTGTCATAATTCTGCATATCTTTATACAAATAGTCAATTAAGTATACCTTAGTGACTATAGACAATTAAAAATGTGCATATTTAAGAATTTTTTCTAATTTTCTGATTACCTATATTGAAAACCTTCTTTTTATTAAGGTTATTGCTACCTCAAATCCAGATTAAGAGGGAGGAAAAACAAGAAATAAATAATTTGATGGTGTGTGGAGGGGGGAAACTCCAGAATGAACTAATACCTGATTAGTTTTAAATTCCTTTAGAATCAATCAGGTAAATTCATGGAAGTGAATTTGAATTTAATTTTGTTCATCATTGCCTAAGTCTGAGCATCACTTTTTCAAATCTGGGTTTAGACAGTCTTCTTTCTCCTTTTCTAATGCATTTCAATACAACAGCATCTGACAACAATATTGCTGTGCCATCAAATACAGCAATCCATTTCTAGATCTATAGGCAGTGCCTTTTCAATTCACATGCAGGGATAGACTGATGTAGAAACCAAGAGTCATATAAATCCAACAAAAAACAGCTCCCAGACAGAGCTCGGATAGAAAAGACAGACCTTTTCTGCCTGGAAAACAACACTCCAGTCTGGATGGTGTGATGATAATATGAGAGCTATGAGTCTGCTGTGGGAAATTTAGATTATGGGACAAAGATGTGGTGATGCTGAACATTTATTGGTGGTGGACAATCATCTGCCCTCAAAAATCCCAGTTTGTGGCAGTGATTACAGCAAAGCAGTGGCAATACATTTAAAGACAATAGAGTCAGCAGGGTAAAATCCAGTGCTCTCCAGCCCAGTACCAGTTTTGAGGCAATTGAGAACCTTCAGCTTGCTATCTGTCCCATTGAATCGCAAAGGGCACTGCCCACTGCACAGTACTGAAGAGGTAACCTAACACTTTTATAGACATATGGGAAAATTTCCATTCTGTTCTAGCCACAGAAATACCGCCAAAATCTGGAAGCACGCACTCTACAGGAATGAGGGAACAGTTGGCTTCTGCATCTGAAAGAGGCTCTGGCAGTGGTGCTGCATGGAGCTGGGTCTCATTTTGCAAAATAGAAGCCATTATCTTTAGCATATCAACCAGACAAAATTAAATTGTAATTATATGGAGACATCCAAAAGCAAGCTATTTTGTCTTCAGTTAAATTCAAAGAAGTATAATAGAGATTAGCAATTTCAAAAGAAGTTTAGACAGGCAATGCATGTGGGTAGAAGAAACATAAAATTAAAAATTTAAAAATCACCACTCTGAATTCTGATGATTAGTAAATAATATTTTAGAAACCCAAATAATATACTATATTGAATATCTTCAGATTTAGGTTATGGGAAAGAGATGTGAATTTTCTGCACATTTGCTGATTAAACAACTGACTTCTTTCAACATTCAATTTTTATGTGCTTTTTCAGATATGGCTTTTTCAGGTATAAAAGTTCAATGCTCTTTAAATGAACCCCATGAACTTTTTAAAATGGTGTATTTCCTAATATTGCTAAATTTCCCTACATTTTATATTTCTCTTTAACATGAGACTATGTCTCTGCGGTAGAAGAAAACATGTTTTGTGGATAGATTAAAATCAGACTAGGTGAGGTTAGAACATGTTTTGGGGATACCTAAACATCAAATCAGTCATGGATGGAGAGTGGTTAAGATCTGACTGTTCTTACAGAGGATTTGGGTTCAATTTTAGCACCCACACAGCAGCTCAACACTGTCTTTAACTCCAGTTCATACATGCAGGCAAAACAGGAATACAAATAATATAAAATTTAAAAACTTAAAATTAACTTCTTCTATCTCCCTTCCCCTATGGCCAAGTGTTCATTTACATTAATAAGTCAGAATCATGGTTCATCCTGTAAAAAAATTATATCAGCCATTTTAGAGACTTTGAAATAGATATTTTTAAGAAGACCACAAAGTAAAGATTTTCCTCCCAGTATATTCTTAATAATCAAATTTTACTCAAAGGGACTATGGGAAGTTTCTGTTTCAAAACCATTTGATAGGATTATAGCTAATGAAGCTTATAGCTAGTTAAATTTACAAATATTGGTTTAAATATTTGACCTGCCAGCTTTGCAACTGAACTGAAAATAGAATTTTTGAAAAAATATTTTCATCCTTTAGCTGTCTCTAATGAAGTGGCTGTTCTGACCAACATAAAAGAGGAATCAGGAATTGCCCGTTGTCCTCCAATCAGATCTAAGATGAGAAGCCCAGCTTCTTTGTGAGGTGAACTGGAATACAGTGGCAAGAACTTTTCAAGAACAACGTCTTCAAAATCCAGACAATTAGGTGCAGCAACACACACACACACACACACACACATACACACACAGAGGCATACACACATGCCCTTACAGATTAGGTTGGAAATATTGTAAAAAATTAAGTCACATAACATAGTAGAATTCAGAGAATTTTATGTTATCTTATTTAGCTCCTAGCTAATACAACATTTATAACCACAAGAACTGAGATCCAATAATCATTTCATATATTATTTTGGTCCAAATGCCTTAAGTGTAGAAATGGTGGAAACACTCCCTCAACATCTCAAAACTGTGTTATGTTCTGCATTTGTCAGATGCCTCTTACTACTATCATTCATTTCATCCTAGTTAGCATTGTCACTCAACACAATATAGAGTCAACTGTAACAAGATTCCCCCATTGAAAAATTACCTTGACTAGGATGTCTATAAGGGATTGTCATGTTTGCTTTGATTATGTAGGAGGGTGCTGACCACTGTGGACAGTGCCTTTTCCTGGCCATGTGGCCTCAGCTCTACAAGGATCCTACCTGAGAATTAGCCTGCGTGAGACAGAGTGTGAACCAGTAAGCATTATTCAACCATGGTTGACTTCCCTCAGGGATGGACTTAGAACCAGGAAGTATAAGCCAAATAAATCCTTTCTCCCACTAAGTTGCTTTTAGTTACTTAGTCATCGCAATAGAAAAAAGTAACTAGAATATATTTCATGCCCACATAATTGAGAAACCTTTCTACTCCAAAGTAAAATTGAGGGAGCTTACAATATTATCTCTTTTTTTTAAAAAAAATACTTCAAGGGATCAATGTCTCCATTTTTTTAATAAGTCACTGTAAAAGTACAGTTAGTCTTATTTTCCTAGGTCTAGAATATGTTTACATTATTCATAAACAACTTCAACTTTCACTTCACTTATCTTTTGTAATACAATTTTTCTTCTCTAACTATTGGTCCTCAGTTCCTGTTAACCTCTCTGTAACAAATCCAATAAATGCAGTTGAAGGGCCTTCTACATATCACCTCTACCAGGTCAGTTTGACAGTGTGACAATCTTTAATGATCATTAAAATAGATAGAAAGCTAACATTTAAAAAGAGATAAGGCAGCACAAGCATTGGACAGTGTCCAAGATAGGAAGGAGTTTAGTAAATAGGACAAAACTTAGGTTCTAGATTATCCTCCAGGCACAAAATTTTTTATAGGATTCATAAATATAAAATGTGCTATGTGTATGCTAGTTAATGCTGACTAACAATGCTTTGCTAAAAATAAACCAAATGTGTAACTAAAAGGAGACAGATTATTTTTTGTTTTGATCTTTGTTACCCATCAATTAGCTTAGCTAGAGAATGCACCAACTTATTCTCTGGTCTTGGTTTGGGAAACATTTGGCCTTGACAAATACTGTCCAGATGTTGGCTAAATTGTGTTGGCTTTCAACAGAAGGTCAATAAATTGAGAAAGCTGGCTTTGCAGTTCCCACTAATTTACAGATCCAAATCCTAGAAGTGAAACTAAACCACAGCAGGGATCACCAGGACTTGAGATGGGGAAAAGAGCCAACAATTTTCTCTTCCATTCTCTAAGCTTAACTATAACTTTCCTACAAATTAATTCACATTATGGAGAAGATCAATGGTTATAATAGAAGTGATGAAGAAGAGGAATGTGATATAGGGAAAGTACTTGGGGGAAGAGAATAAAAAGCTAGTGTGGAAAGACAGTGTTCAAGGCTGACTCTTCAGATAGTGATGCATATTTTTCTCTGTGATATACCCTCCATCATTGCACAGCTGTTGAATTTCCACAGATGTAAATTATGTGCTATACAAATAACTGTATTTCATGGCTACCCTATAGAGAAATAAGCAGTTGTTTGTCATATTTACATCCCCAAACTCAGTATTCTGAACGTGAGTAAAGTTTTAGAGGCATATATCACAAAATATTTCTGAGGGTCCTGCAGTGATATTTACAGATATATTAGTTCTTTCAAATTAACAAGAACTTTTAATATATAGTTTCTTATTCTGACAAATAAATTTTTAATATTGAATTATATTATTATAATATTAAATATGAGTTTTGAAAGAATAAGACACTTTAATAACTAGGACACTAGGGAAAAGTGGTTTGGCTTGGTTTATAAACTATCAAATAGTCTATAAATAAAAAATATTCAAACAGTTCACAGAAAGTCAGAGACATCACTTTTATAATATCAAATGAATACCATGTAACTGTTGCACAGACTTTAAGATACAGTGGGAAAGCCAACATTATAACTTGACACTTGATTTATTTGAAGATTATCTGCCACATATTTTCCTACTTTTTCACACAGACTGAAATCAGAATGCATGAATGAAATTGTCCAGCACTCATATTCAAAATTGCAAGGTTTTACTTAGAAGGCTTTTTAAAGCAAAGAGATTGTATAAATTTAGAATTGCTTGGCAACATATACCAGCCAATTGGACTAAGGAAAGTTCTTTCTCTCTCTTCTCCCTCTCTCTCTCTTCCACACACACACTTGCATTTGTGTGTGTGTCTATGTGTATGTATATATATATATATATATATATATATATATATATATATATATATATACATGCTAATGTATATACTATGTATATATATATATATATATATATACATACACTGATGATAGGAATGAGAAATAGCTATCAAGGAAGAGACCCATAGAATAAAACAGTAGATCAATATTCTGTGATGATTGTGACAACAGGTACCAATACCAATGCCAATAACTATTTTTAGGGCCTTGGTACACTTTGACTACATTTAAGAATGAAGGAAATGCTTATTACTCTAAACTAAAAATTAAAATATCATATTTTGAGTAATTTTTCTTTAAAAAAACTAATAAACATGCCTCTGGGTATCTAAACAAGTGAAAATATTGAGACAATTTGAGTGAGAATGAAAGAAAAAGACAGGAAAGCAGCCATCACCCAAATGGCAGAGGCTCATTGAACAGCTGATTAGGTCACTAAATCCATGAATGCTTCTGCTGTTCCTCTGCTATAGAATCTCCTGGGGGAGTTGGTCTCAGCAGACTCTCATTGTTTGTATAAGGCATCCATTAAATAAATTGCTGGCAAAATAATGCATCTTTATCTTGCAGAAGATGAATTCTGTTTCTCCTAACTGAAAGATCCCTGGAGGAATGCAAAATTCTACTAGAGTCAAACAATTGTATCAGATGAGGCTAGAGATTCTAGCTAGAGGTTAAGACCTGCCCGACAAAAGAGTCCTAAGCATAGTAAAGATATGTAATTTTTGTCTTCTAAGTAAAACAAATCTATTAAGGTGCTTTAGATATGAGATGAAGTGACTAACTTGAAAAAGATCTTCCTTGAAGTAGAATATTAACAAATATAGGGTTCTACAGAATCTCTGCACAAAAAAAAGGTTGATAGTGTTAATAGGAAAAGCAATAGCTAAGATAGATTGTTGTGACCCACATGCAGAGAAGAGTTAACTAGGCCTATGTCTTAGAATAGTAAGCAGTATCTTGAGATACAAAACATAAAGATAATTTGTTTCAATAAACTGTTAAACATGTCTTGTCATTGCATGTGAAATCTCCAGCATATAGATTTGGAATTCAGATTGCCCCAATGAATGGATGTATTCAAGAGAGTGAACCTTGAAAATCCTGCCTACAAATTTTCCCATAAAGACTCTAGAGTCTGAGAGATGACTCAACAGTTAAGAACGCTAGGCCCTCTAGCAGGACAAGAGTTTGGATTACAAAAAGGAAATGTGGCAGCTGACCTCTAAAGGCCTGTTAACCACTTCTATCCTCTGTGGCGGTGTGTGAACAGATACACAGAAATAATAAAATAAATCCTTCAAAAATGACTTAACATCAGCTTCTGTTGAGTTCCCGTAAGGTTTGTCATGTTAGCTGCCTGCTGAGAATTAGTTTCTGCTATTAAAGGAGCAATTGGAATAGTCTTTAACCTAAATAAGTCTTTGAAGGTTTAGGCAAAATTGTGATTTGGAAAACACCTTGAACAGTGTTTCTTATAACCCAGTATGAGTCTTCATCATTCTTTGGACACAGCCATAAAAATTTTACAGCAAAACTATTGTTTAGTGATTCTAAGAAGGTTTTTCCACTGTAACTTAATACTCAAAAATGTGATATGCAGCAAGCTTATAATTACATTCATTTAAAGTATAAGGGCAAAACTATACTTTCTAAAAGTGATGATATGACTTTGATCCTTGTATGGAATGGACATATGGCAAGTTCCTTAAGGGAAGGTCATGCCTATCTTGGTTAATGGCAAAAGGACTAGGCAGCTGAGGCCTAAATAGGTCATAGACAAGTAAAGTTTCTGGATAAGTAAGATGGGGCTTGCCATCCACTTCAGATAGATATTAAAAGGCCTCCAGAAAATATTTTATTTCCTTCGATACTTACAAGGTATACCCACTCTTTCTAACCTTAGAGAGATGTGCATATAACATGAAGATTTGTACATAGCTCAAGTATGAAGATAAATAATCCTGAAGAAACAGCAGAGATGAGTGGACTCCATGAACAGAGTTGGAGCACTGGCTCATAGCCCACCAATTATAAGCTGGCCAACTGAGAACCATACTGCATTACTAAACCAAGTCAAGTTCATAGCTTGATGCAAATATCAATAGTACTTTCCAAGTACTATTTTGCTTGTAGGCATGGCTAATATTTTTTATATTTCAGGTGATGTTCAGTTTCTGCAACATTGTCCCCAAGTTTTGTAAGAAACCAGGAAGCTACACTAAATAAAACTAGTAGTGTTATAAGTCAGTGTGTAACTTTGCCTTTCATTACCATTATACATGTGATTTGCCAAGACAGCTAGGGACCTTGCCATTTGTTGTTCTACAGGGGTCATTGGCAGGTCATTAGCATATTCATCATTACTACAAAAAAAAAAGATGTGTCATGCACATTATTAGGATGAGGTGACCAAGTCCCTATATATCAAATTGCTTCACAAACCTATTATACAGTTGACTTCTTCCTGAGTAATATAATAATGGTACTCGTCTGCCCTGCCAAGTGAAGGAAAACATTTAGGACTGATAAAAAACAAAACAACAGAAGATTAGTAAAATCAATAACCATATTTCAAATGTCTTTTTAAAATTAATGTCAATGTGCAGAAAATTACTCCCAGAAGAGAGAGCATTAAACTCATGCTCTTAAAGTAAAACATTAACACTCAATATTGCTGTAGTTCAACCCAGCCTGTAGCTAGATTCCAACAAGCTTTCTGTGGTAAGCAGTCATAGGTACATTGAAAGTGTCATACCACACCCTGCCTTCTGCTGATGGTGTCTGGGTGCTGCTGGCGTGCTGCTCAGGGGAGGCAGAATGAAACCGGAACAGGAGAGCCCACAGTCCATGTTCTCCTTCCTTGGACTGGAAGGGGAAACAGCTGAGTCTGGATCAAATGCTGGGCTGGGAATCAGGAATAGGGGTTCTGGTTCACACTAGAACCATGGACTCAGAGAGTCCATGTGCTGGGGCAGGAAGGGGAAGTCAGAGCCCGGGACAGGCAGAACCCAGTCTGAATCAGAGTGAGTGGTGAGAGTATGGAGGGGCTAGAAGAGAGAGTTTTAGATGTGGTACTTTAACATGAAGGTTTTCCCCATGGTGGATTCTCCATGGTAAAGCAAGAGATGATACTTGCTTGTTTATACTGATTTAATTGATGATGGAAATGAATGCATACACTTTATTGGGTGTGAACCAGGCATTAAAGATCTTTTATGGGAAGGCATACACAGGAAGGGAAGCGTATTGCCCGACTGTTCAGGTCGTATCAAGAGACCTCAATAGCATGGAAAACACTAGGTATTTAGTTACATGACCCATGGTCCTCATTGGGGTATAATGGTTATGTGTTCCATAGCAGTTACAACCAAGTAGAGAATGGCTCCACTCCTGCAATCCTCAGTTCTGAGATTCCTGGGGTTTGAATACTTTTACCCTTACCATTCTTGTGGCCTTAAGTAACAAGGTATCATGTTCCCTACAGGAAGGGTGTATAAATCACTGTAGGTAATAGATTCTGTTTAAAGACCCGATGACTCATCTTTCTCTACAGCTCTCCCTTATAGCACAAATTTACACTATGGTTTTGACTGATTTGGGCCAATAGAATAAGACAGTTGCAACCTCGATAACAGTGCTGTAGATGATATGTCTGCCTTTGCTTGCCTATTATCAAAGTTTTCAGGGCAAACATGTTGTGCTCATTTTCTGGCAAAATATGAGATACATGGAATAGATTTGATGATAGATAAGCTATCCAAGATCATGTGCCACTGAGATATATAAGCAAACATATCTCAAACTGATAGTCATCTTGACAATACATCTGTTTTCTTGGGATGTATTAGCCAGCATCTGCTAACCTTGTCCCAGAGCATCAGAGCCTAGAATTTCTGACCTACATAAATGAATATTTTCACTTGTCAGGGAGAGTTTGATAGTTGTTTACTATATATTAATGATTATTAAGTTTCATTGTCAGCTTGACCTGATCAGAATTCTCCTCTGAGACACACTTCTGGGCATTTTGGTAAGGACCATTTTAGAGAGGGTTCGCTGAGATGAAACCCAGACTGAGTGTGGGTGTCATCTATCATGAACTGAGGACTCAGACTGAATCAAAAGGAGAAAGCAATTTGAGCACCAACATTCATCTCTCTGCTTTCTGACTGAGGATGTAACATGACCAGCATCCTCATATATGCTCCTGCTGCCATTCATTCCTACACAGTGGGCTTTATCCCCTTAAGATGTGCCCAAGTGTAAACCCTTATTTCCTTCACTTGCTTTTGTCTCACATTTGGATACAATAATGTACAAAGTAACTACTGCAACACAACAGAGTGATCTTAGCATGCCAGACTATGCTTTTATTTACACATGATTTATGCTAGCAGATACATCAGCAGTAACCCATGACTGAAGCTTTTAATGAAGGCTTCTTCTTGCCAGAAATGGTGATTCAGAGATCTGTCAAGTGTATCAATCTATCATAATAATCTTTAAGTTTGAATCAAGTTGTTAGTGCAGTGGTGGGCAGATTCTAACAGTTAACTACTCATTTTTATTCTACAAGCTCCCTGGAACTTCATATTCTTTTCTTGCTACTGACAATGGACAAGGGTTTTTTATTCACCATGTTCATACTAAACTCATAATTTTTCGATGAATTTCTCACTTCTTTTCTCTCAAGTCTTTGTCATCTGTACATGCCCTATATTCAATGACATGTTGAATATAGCCAACTTCAAAGTGCTATAGAATAAAAAAAAGATTAAGAATTAACTTACTTTTCTTCATAGCCAATGTACTATCTAGATACAAATAACCTTCACTTATTTGAGTGTTTTCATAACTTCACAACTTACCAACTTATATAAACAAGTAAGTCATAGAAAGAGTATGGCCCATCTACCCAAATTGGACAGAATTTCAGTTATTCGTTCAGACATGTCAGTAATCAGAGAAATTCATAGGCATAGGCATAGCATTCTCCTATCATTTTTCCACCTACAATTTGTTCAAGATTTAATGCTAAAACAAAGGTATGATTCATTTTGCTTGGGTCACATGCACATCCTTCACAAAAGAAAATGCAAAGTATTTACAGATTGTTCACTATGGTAGCTTTCTACAACTGTCACAAAATGCATGAGACCAATTAGCTTAAGTGAGGGGAAAAATTGCCTCATAATCTGAAAGATTTCAGCACATGGTCCTTTGGACTCCCTTGAGGATCTCTAATCTAGATGTTGTTAACAAAGAACAACAGATTGAGTCAAGTAAACATCAGATATGCTTTATAAATAGTTTGTTATATTTGATTTCTCCCAAATCACCATATTTCAATTGTATGAGACTCCACTATATCTGTGAAATTTAACTCTTTCTGATTGAAACTTAGTAGTGCAAATTGGTGCTTCAATTGTACATCTTCCAAGATGATTTCTGATCTTATCTTCAAGCTGTTTTAGCATGCTGGCTAAAGAAAGAAGTCTTTGAACATTAAATTGCATGTTAATGTTGTGTTCTAATGCATAGAACAAGGGTTTTATTTAAAGGCAAAAGCCTGTTCATTACCATTTCTCATCTGCACGATTTACCTAATGATTAAATTTGTATTTATACAACATAGACTACAAGTTTCCTGTCTGGAGTATAGTATGAAGTATCATATATATGTGAAAATTATTTAGTTCTCAATAGCCGATATCCCCATGAAAGTTTATGACAAATCTTTCTCTTATAAGAAAATACAATGAAATTCAGAATTTGTTTAAAGAGAAGTGTAATAGATTAAATAGACGTGTGATCTTTACTAACCCTGCACCCGACAGAGAGCTAATATCCAATGTATGCAAAGAACATAAGAAGTTAGTCTCCAGAGAGTCAAATAACCCTATTAAAAATGGGGTACAGAGCTAAACAGAGAATTCTCAATTGAGGAAACTCGAATGGCCCTAAAACACCTAAAGATAGGTGCAGCATCCTTAGTTATCAGGGAAGTGTAAATCAAAGCAACACTGGGATTCCACCTTACACCAGTCAGAATGACTAAGATGAAAAACTCAGGAGACAGTAGATGCTGGAGATGATGTGGGGAAAAACAAACACTTCTCCATTGTTGGTGGGATTGCAAGCTGGTAAAACCACTCTAGAAATCAGTTTGGCAATTGTGGACCCAGCTATACCACTCCTGGGCATATACTCAGAAGATGCTACTACATGTAATAAGGGCATATGCTCTACTATGTTATAGCTGCCTTATTTATAATAGCCAGAAGCCTGAAAGAACCTAAATGTCCTTCAACAGAGGAATGGATACAGAAACTGTGGTATATATACACAATGGAGTACTATTTAGCTAGTAAAAACAATGAATTCGATTTGCATTTCCCTAATGACTAATGAAGTTGAGCATTTTTTAAGATGCATCTCCGCCATCCGAACTTCTTCAGGTGAGAATTCTTTGTTTAACTCTGTACCCCATTTTTTAATAGGGTTGTTTGGTTTTCTGGAGTCTAACTTCTTGAGTTCTTTATATATATTGGATATTAGCCCTCTATCTGATGTAGGATTGGTGAAGATCTTTTCCCAATTTGTTGGTTGCCGATTTGTCCTCTTGATGGTGGCCTTTGCCTTACAGAAACTTTGTAATTTTATGAGGTCCCATTTGTCAATTCTTGATCTTAGAGCATACGCTATTGGTGTTCTGTTCAGAAACTTTCTCCCTGTACCGATGTCCTCAAGGGTCTTCCCCAGTTTCTTTTCTATTAACTTCAGAGTGTCTGGCTTTATGTGGAGGTCCTTGATCCATTTGGATTTGAGCTTAGTACAAGGAGACAAGGATGGATCAATTTGCATTCTTCTGCATGCTGACCTCCAGTTGAACCAGCACCATTTGTTGAAAAGGCTATCTTTTTTCCATTGGATGTTTTCAGCCTCTTTGTCGAGGATCAAGTGGCCGTAGGTGTGTGGGTTCATTTCTGGATCTTCAATCCTGTTCCATTGATCCTTCTGCCTGTCACTGTACCAATACCATGCAGTTTTTAACACTATTGCTCTGTAGTAATGCTTGAGGTCAGGGATACTGATTCCCCCAGAATTTCTTTTGTTGCTGAGAATAGTTTTTTAGCTATCCTGGGTTATTTGTTATTCCAGATGAATTTGATAATTACTCTTTCTAACTCTGTGAAGAATTGAGTTGGGATTTTGATGAGTATTGCACTGAATCTGTATATTACTTTTGGCAAAATGGCCATTTTAACTATATTGATTCTACCGATCCATGAGCATGGGAGGTTTTCCCATTTTTTGAGTCTTCTTCCATTTCCTTCTTCAGAGTCTTGAAGTTCTTGTTATACAGATCTTTCACATGTTTGGTAAGAGTCACCCCAAGATACTTTATACTGTTTGTGGCTATTGTGAAGGGGGTCATTTCCCTAATTTCTTTCTCAGCCTGCTTATCCTTTGAGTATAGGAAGGCCACTTATTTGCTTGAGTTGATTTTATAACCTATCAACTTTTCCCATTGCTTACAGAATATATGCAAAATATTATAAAACAGCAGGTGTTGGCGAGGATATGGAGAAAGAGGAACACTCCTCCACTGCTGTTGGGATTGCAAATTGGTACAACCACTCTGGAAATCAGTCTGGTGGTTCCTCTGAAAACTGGGCACCTCACTTCCAGAAGATCCTGCTATACCACTCCTGGGCATATACCCAGAGGATTCCCCACCATGTAATAAGGATACATGCTCTACTATGTTCATAGCAGCCCTATTTATAATTGCCAGATGCTGGAAAGAACCCAGGTATCCCTCAACAGAAGAGTGGATGCAAAAAAATGTGTGGTACATCTACACAATGGAGTACTATTCAGCCATTAGAAACAATGAATTCATGAAATTCTTAGGCAAATGGATGGAGCTAGAGAACATCATACTAAGTGAGGTAACCCAGACTCAAAAGGTGAATCATGGTATGCACTCACTAATAAGTGGATATTAACCTAGAAACCTGGAATACCCAAAACATAATCTACACATCAAATGAGGTACAAGAAGAAAGGAAGAGTGGTCCCTTGTTCTGGAAAGACTCAATGAAGCAGTATTCAGCAAAACCAGAACGGGGAAGTGGTGGGTGGGAGGACAGGGGGAGAGAAAGGGGCTTACTGGACTTTCTGGGAGGGGGGGCTAGGAAAGGGGAAATCATTTGAAATGTAAATAAAAAATATATCGAATAAAAAAAATTGAAAAAAAAAACAAAAAACAATGAATTCATGAAATTCTTAGGCAAATGGATGGAACAAGAAAGTGTCATCCTGAGTGAGGCAACCGAATCACAAAAGAACACACATGGTGTGCACTCACTAATAAGCCAATGTTAGCCCAAAACCTCAAAATAAACAAGTTACAATTCACTCAGCACAGGAAGCTCAAAGAGAAGGAGAACTTAAGTGAGGGTGCTTTGGTTCCTCTGAGAAAGGGAACAAAATACTCACAGGAGCAATAAGGGAGACAATGTGTGGAACAGAGACTGAAGTAAAGGCCTCACAGAGACTGCCCTACCTGGGGATTCATCCTGTAAACAGTCATCAACCCCCAGCATTACTATGGACGGCAAGAAGTGTATACTAGAAGGAACATGCCATGCTTGTCTCCAGAGGGGCTCTGCCAGAGCCTTACAAATACAGAGGCAGATGCTGGCAACCAACTATTGGACTGGGAGTGGTGTCCCCAATGGAAGAGCTGGAGGGTGGTCCAGAAGAGCTGAAGGGTTTTATAGACCCATGGGAAGAACAATGATTTCGGGCTCCCAGATGCCCCAAGACTCCCAGGGTTTGAACCATCAACCAGGGGTTACACGTGGTTCCAGCCAAAAATGTGGCAGAGGAAGGCCTTGTTGGACATCAGTGGAAGGAGTGGTCCTTGGTCAGGTAAAGGCTCAATAGAGGCCCCCAACAAAGGGAAACCAAGGGGGCTTTGGGAGTGTGTTGGGTGCAGGGGCATATACATGGAGACAGTGAGTGGGAGGAGGGGGTGGGGGTCTTTGGGGAGGGCAGAAATTGAGAAAGGTTTTACCATTGGCAATGTAAATGAAGACCATATTCAATAATAAAAAAGAATTTGATAATATTTTTTTCTCATGGAAATATTGGCCAATGCCTTCTGGGTGGGTGGTCTTTGAGATAACCTTACAGACTGAGCAGACTGAATCCATACATCTTCTGCTTCCTTGTCTCAGGTGTTCCTTGAAAAGCCACTGATTTCATTTATTGTCAAAGAAAGGAGGAAGTTCTTATTGTTCTAGCTCAGACTTCTTAAAGAGAATTGAGGTTGAATTAGGGATTTTTTGCTTTTATTTTTATTTTGTGTGCTTCTCTTCAGGATGATGAAATTTGCATATACATGCTAGTTACCTTTTAACATCTATGCTACAGATGATATAGTAGTGGTTTGTTAGTTGAAAAAAATTGAAATCTAAGAATATAAAGCATTGGTTAAGTTTTATCTCATAATTGGAGAATATCACACTTACACACTCACACACACACACACACAAACACAGAGTGCCTTTCTTGAAGTCATATAAGTTAATGAAATATTTAGAATCTTTTTTTAATGCTTTAAAGTGCATACTTGTTACATTCTTTGTAGAACGTAATACCTGGATATAATTATGAATAAGTTTTCAAATATAGTATTGTTTATTTGTTGGGACGATTTCAAACACATTCTTATTTTCCTTTTGTAAGATTTTGCCAACTATGTTTACTTTCCATTCCCACACACAGCTATTGACAACAGAGAATATTTTTAATTCATATGAATGTATCATTTAAAAGGTAAATCTTCAAGCAGATGTGTTTTCTGCTCTTTGAGACACCACTACTACTTAATTATTTCGGTAGAACCAGATCTTTGTATGGAATTGTTAAATACAAACCAGTGTTGTGTTTAAAAATTGCTCACGTTTACAATTTGGTCCCATTTTTACCCATATGGATAAGCTTCTCAGTACAAATAAATAGAAAATATGCTGTAATATTGCATTTAAAATTTTATCTATAAAAACCAACATAAGAGAAATAGATACAATGCAAAGAGAATCAGATTTGTAATTAGATCTGATATATACAAACTAACTACTGGGTCTGAAAACCTTACTTAAAAAATTCCTACCTAGTAGCTTGGATGATCAGTGTAAGCTTATAATTTTTTTGAACCATGGATGGAGAAAAATTAAAGCAGTGTGTTATAGGTATATATGAATATAAGATCAAAATTTATAATATATATGCTTCAGCTGTACAAAAATCATTATTCCTTACTTAACATTTTTCACGATATTTGGATTAGGAACTTGTGCAGCAAACTTTTTTCTGATTGGCTTGTAGCAAGATAAGGTCTTACAATTTATACTTTATTCAAAAGCATGCCTGATATCTTATTACACAACAAGATCAAGATCATCATTTATAGCAAAGTGTATGGTGGGCTTCTTAATGTAGTAAATCCATTGTCCCCTCCCCATTTCCCTGTTTCATGTGGTGAGAAAGAGTATCCTTGTTTGATGCCTAATAACAAAAGAAAAGATTCTGTGCATTAATGCTGGTAAAGGGGAAAGAAAGACGTGAACCTTAGTCCTTGAGGGCTTCAAGATATCACACAACTGTGGGCTATTCACTTTGAATATAATTTGATCCCAGAAACCTATACTAAGTGCCTTAGGTTCCTATTAATAGCCACAAAATTATTTCCTGACTATTTTATATTGGGTAGCATAGTGAAAAATTTGCATAACATTGTTGTAACAACTTTGTCAAAAGAATAAATATATAAATAGGAAAGCATTTATCACTTTGAAGAAAAGTGAATTTCACATACACCCATGTACAGGGCACTGAATATGACTTTAAAATTCTGACCTTCCATCCACCATGGAATAAAACTCTAGTATAAGAAACACTGAATAAAACACACAGATACAGATCTGAGCATCCCAGTACTTGAGGCAATTAAACCATGTCAGTCTTAAACTACAACATAAACAATACAGAACTAACCATGATGTCAAAAAAATAGGTATCCTTGCAAACCAATAGCTTTGAACATACAAAAATAGAATTTTCAACTGGATTCTCTCTGCACCAAAATAAGCACATAGACATATGCTGACACTAGAGTGGGGAGGGAGGGGCATCAAATAGCAAATTAGCCAAAGCCAGAAGTAAGGGTAAGGTTGGAGATCAGTTACCAGAGTGCTTGCCTAGCTCTTATGAAGCCCTTTAACCACAGCGCTTGGGAGGTGGAGGCATGAAATATCAAAATTTAAGGTACATAAGTTTATCTAGGTTAATTATGGTTTTATATATATATATATATATATATATATATATATATATATAACTCTGTGTGTGTGTGTGTGTGTGTGTGTGTGTGTAAATAAATGAGAAAATTTACAGCCAGGTGTAGTGATAACACATGCTACTCAGTACTGAGAAAGAAGAGACAGGAGGATTCTGAGTCCAAGGCAAGGATGGGCTATAAAATACGAGTTTTTCTATAAATAAATGAGTAAATACTTAAGTATAATTTAATTTTCAGAAAAAAATATTAAAGAAAAGTCACACAAATGATAGACATGCATACAAGCCTTAAAGCAATAAATAAATCAAGGATGCTCAGAGAATAAATGCATGAGGAAACAACAGGAACTTTGAAAGAACATCCTAGTTGTAGGGTGGGACAGCAGTGCATCCAACACAAAGTGAGAAAACTACAAAGGAATGTCCCATGAACTAGAACCATGGATGAAAATCTCCAAGTGTTGAGGAAAAATAACTCCTATGTAGCATCCATTGTGTGTAAAACTGCTGCTTAAGATAACAGAATCATAAAATTATCTCTGCTTAAATCAAGTCTGAAAGACTATTACTTGCCACCCTCCAGACTCCATCAACAGAGGGAGGAAAGAGCAAAGATTGTGTGGATACAGGACTCAGAAAAGCAGGGTTTAGAACAGTCACCACAGATCAAGACAAAGTATTACCAGTTGTGATCTAGAGGAAAGAAGCAATTCTCAAATTCATCTGGAATAACAAAAAACCCAGGACAGCTAAAACTATTCTCCACAGTAAAAGAAATTCTGGGGGATTCTGTATCCCAGACCTCAAGCAATACTACAGAGCAACAGTGTTAAAAACTGCATGGTATTTTTTTTTAAAAAAAAAATTGGGGGTACAGAGTTAAACAAGGAATTCTCTCCTGAAGAAATTCGGATGGTGGAGAAGCATCTTAAAAAATGCACAACTTCATTAATCATTAGGGAAATGCAAATCAAAACAACCCTAAGATTTCATCTTACACCAGTCAGAATGGCTAAGATTAAAAATTCAGGAGACAGCAGGTGTTGGAGAGGGTGTGGAGAAAGAGGAACACTCCTCCACTGCTGGTGGGGTTGCAAATTGGTACAACCACTCTGGAAATCAGTCTGGTGGTTCCTCCGAAAACTGGGCACCTCACTTCCAGACTATACCACTCCTGGGCATATACCCAGAGGATTCCCCACCATGTAATAAGGATACATGCTCTACTATGTTCATAGCAGCCCTATTTATAATTGCCAGATGCTGGAAAGAACCCAGGTATCCCTCAACAGAAGAGTGGATGCAAAAAATGTGGTATATCTACACAATGGAGTACTATTCAGCCATTAGAAACAATGAATTCATGAAATTCTTAGGCAAATGGATGGAGCTAGAGAACATCATACTAAGCGAGGTAACCCAGACTCAAAAGGTGAATCATGGTATGCACTCACTAATAAGTGGTTATTAACCTAGAAAACTGGAATACCCAAAACATAATCCACACATCAAATGAGGTACAAGAAGAAAGGAGGAGTGGCCCCTGGTTCTGGAAAGACTCAGTGAAACAATATTCGGCAAAACCAGAACGGGGAAGTGGGAAGGGGTGGGTGGGAGGACAGGGGAAGAGAAGGGGTCTTACGGGACTTTTGGGGAGTGGGGGGCTAGAAGAGGGGAAATCATTTGAAATGTAAATAAATTATATCGAATAAAAAAAATTCTTCAAGTCCAAAAAAAAAAAAAAAAACTGCATGGTATTGGCACAGTTTCAGTCAAGTGGACCAATGGAATAGAATTGAAGACCCAGAAATGAATCCACACACCTATGGTCACTTGATCTTCAACAAAGGAACTGAAAACATCCAGTGGAAAAAATATAGCCTTTTCAACAAATGGTGCTGGTTCAACTGGACATCAGCATGCAGGAGAATGTGGATTGATCCATTCTTATCTCCTTGTACTACGCTCAACTCCAAGTGGATCGAAGTTTAATTCAAGAATTACAATTATTTTTTGAGGTCTTCTTCCATTTCCTTCTTCCGAGTCTTGAAGTTCTTGTCATACAGATCTTTCACATGTTTGGCAAGAGTCACGCCAAGATACTTTATACTGTTTGTGGCTATTGTAAAGGATGTCATTTCCCTAATTTCTTTCTCAGCCAGCTTATCCTTGGAGTATAGGAAGGCTACTGATTTGCTTGAGTTGATTTTATAACCTGCCACTTTACTGAAGTTGTTTATCAGCTGTAGGAGTTCTCTACTGGAGTTTTTTTGGGTCCCTTAGGTAGACTATCATATCATCTACAAATAATGATAGTTTGACTTCTTCCTTTCCAATTTGTATCCCGTTGACCTCCTTATGTTGTCTAATTGCCCGAGCTAGTACCTCAAGTACAATATTGAAAAGATAAGGAGAAAGGGGGCAGCCCTGTCTAGTCCCTGATTTTAGTGGGATTGCTTCAAGTTTCTCTCCATTTTGTTTGATGCTGGCTACCGGTTTGCTGTATATTGCTTTTACTGTGTTTAGGTATGGGCCTTGAATTCCTGTTCTTTCCAAGACTTTAAGCATGAAAGGATGCTGAATTTTGTCAAATGCTTTTTCAGCATCCAATGAAATGACCATGTGGTTTTTTTCTTTGAGTTTGTTTACATAGTAGAATGCATTGATGGATTTCCCTATATTAAACCAACCCTGCATCCCTGGGATAAAGCCTACTTGATCATGATGGATGATCGTTTTTATGTGTTCTTGGATTGAGTTGGCAAGAATTTTATTGAGTATTTTTGCATTGATGTTCATAAGGGAAATTGGTCTGAAGTTCTCTTTCTTTGTTGGATCTTTGTGTGGTTTTGGTATCAGTGTAATTGTGGCTTCATAGAAGGAATTGGGTAGTGTTCCTTTTGTTTCTATTTTGTGGAATAGGTTGAAGAGTATTGGTGTTAGGTCTTCTTTGAAGGTCTGATAGAATTCTGCACTGAAACCATCTGGTCCTGTGCTTTTTTTGGTTGGAAGACTTTCTATGACCTCTTCTATTTCTTTAGGTGTTATGGGACTGTTTAGATGATCTATTTGGTCCTGATTTAATTATGTATTTGGTATCTGTCAGGGAAATTGTCCATTTTCTCCAGATTCTCCTGTTGTGTTGAGTATAGGCTTTTGTAGTAGCATCTGATGATTTTGGATTTCCTCAGTTTCTGTTGTTATATCCCCTTTTTCATTTCTAAGTTTGTTAATTTGGATACTTTCTCTGTGCCCTTTGGTCAGTCTCGCTAAGGGTTTATCTATCTTGTTGATTTTCTCAAAGAACCAATTCCTGGATTGCTTGATTCTTTGTATGGTTCTCTTTGTTTCCTCTTGATTGATTTCAGCCCAGATTTTGTTGATTTCCTGTCTTCTACTCCTCCTGGGTGAATTGGCTTCTTTTTGTTCCGGGACTTTAAGGTGTATCCTTAAGCTGCTAGTGTATGCTCTCTCCATTTTCTTTTTGAAGGCACTCAGGGCTATGAGTTTTCCTCTTAGCACTGCTTTCATTGTGCCCCAAAGATTTGGATATGTTGTGCCTTAATTTTCATTAAATTCTAAAATGTCTCTTTATTTCTTTCTTTATTTTTTCTTTGGCCAAGGTGTCATTGAGTAGAGTATTTTTTTTATTTTTTTTATTCGATATATTTTTTATTTACATTTCAAATGATTTCCCCTTTTCTAACCCCCCACTCCCCAAGTGTCCCGCAAGCCCCCTTCTCTCTCCTTGTCCTCCCACCCACCCCTTCACACTTCCCCGTTCTGGTTTTGCCGAATACTGCTTCACTGAGTCTTTCCAGTACAGGGGGCCACTCTTCCTTTCTTCTTGTACCTCATTTGTTGTGTGGATTATGTTTTGGGTATTCCAGTTTTCTAGGTTAATATCCACTTATTAGTGAGTGCATACCATGATTCACCTTTTGAGTCAGGGTTACCTCACTTAGTATGATGTTCTCTAGCTCCATCCATTTGCCTAAGAATTTCATGAATTCATTGTTTCTAATGGCTGAATAGTACTCCATTGTGTAGATATACCACATTTTTTGCATCCACTCTTCTGTTGAGTGATATCTGGGTTCTTTCCAGCATCTGGCGATTATAAATAAGGCTGCTATGAACATAGTAGAGCATGTATCCTTATTACATGGTGGGGAATCCTCTGGGTATATGCCCAGGAGTGATATAGCAGGATCTTCTGGAAGTGAGGTGCCCAGTTTTCAGAGGAACTGCCAGACTGATTTCCAGAGTGGTTGTACCAATTTGCAACCCCACCAGCAGTGGAGGAGTGTTCCTCTTTCTCCACACCCTCTCCAACACCTGCTGTCTCCTGAATTTTTAATCTTAGCCATTCTGACTTGTGTAAGGTGAAATCTCAGGGTTGTTTTGATTTGCATTTCCCTAATTATTCATGAAGTTGAGCATTTTTTAAGATGCTTCTCCACCATCCGAAGTTCTTCAGGTGAGAATTCTTTGTTTAACTCTGTACCCCATTTTTTAATAGGGTTGTTTGGTTTTCTGGAGTCTAACTTCTTGAGCTCTTTATATATATTGGATATTAGCCCTCTATCTGATGTAGGGTTGGTGAAGATCTTTTCCCAATTTGTTGGTTGCCGATTTGTCCTCTTGATGGTGTCCTTTGCCTTACAGAAACTTTGTAATTTTATGAAGTCCCATTTGTCAATTCTTGATCTTAGAACATACGCTATTGGTGTTCTGTTTAGAAACTTTCTCCCTGTACCGATGTCCTCAAGTGTCTTCCCCAGTTTCTTTAATTTATCTTCAGAGTGTCTGGCTTTATGTGGCGGTCCTTGATCCATTTTGATTTGAGCTTAGTAAAAGGAGACAAGGATGGATCAATTCGCATTCTTCTGCATGCTGACCTCCAGTTGAACCAGCACCATTTGTTGAAAAGGCTATCTTTTTTCCATTGGATGTTTTCAGCCTCTGAAAAACCTCCCATGCTCATGGATCGGCAGGCTTAATATAGTTAAAATGGCCATTTTGCCAAAAGCAATATACACAATATCTATCAAAATCCCAACTCAATTCTTCACAGAGTTAGAAAGACCAATTCTCAAATTCATCTGGAATAACAAAAAACCCAGGATAGCTAAAACTATTCTCAACAACAAAAGAAATTCTTGGGAAATCAGTATCCCTGACCTCAAATAATACTACATAGCAATAGTGTTAAAAACTGCATGGTATTGGTACGGTGACAGGCAGGCGGATCAATGGAACAGGATTGAAGATCCAGAAATGAACCCACACACCTATGATCACTTGATCTTTGACAAGGGGGCTGAAAACATCCAATGGAAAACATATAGCCTTTTCAACAAACGGTGCTGGGTCAACTGGAGGTCAGCATGCAGAAGAATGCGAATTGATCCATCCTTGTCTCCTTGTACTAAGCTCAACACCAAATGGATCAAGGACCTCCACATAAAGCCAGACACTCTGAAGCTAATAGAAAAGAAACTGGGGAAGACCCTTGAGGACATCGGTACAAGGGGAAAGTTTCTGAACAGATCACCAATAGCATATGCTCTAAGATCAAGAATTGACAAATAGGACCTCATAAAATTACAAAGTTTCTGTAAGGCAAAGGACACCATCAAAAGGACAAATCGAATGGCAGAGAAGCATCTTAAAAAAATGCTCAACTTCATTAGTCATTAGGGAAATGCAAATCAAAACAACCCTGAGATTTCACCTTACACCAGTCAGAATGGCTAAGATTAAAAATTCAGGAGACGGCAGGTATTGGCGAGGATGTGGAGAAAGAGGAACACTCCTCCACTGCTGGTGGGGTTGCAAATTGGTGCAACCATTCTGGAAATCAGTCTGGTGGTTCCTCAGAAAACTGGGCACCTCACTTCCAGAAGATCCTGCTATACCACTCCTGGGCATATACCCAGAGGATTACCCAGCATGTAATAAGGATACATGCTCCACTATGTTCATAGCAGCCCTATTTATAATTGCCAGAAGCTGGAAAGAACCCAGGTATCCCTCAAAAGAAGAGTGGATGCAAAAAATGTGGTATATATACACAATGGAGTACTATTCAGCCATTAGAAACAATGTATTCATGAAATTCTAAAGCAAATGGATGGAGCTGGATAACATCATACTAAGTGAGGTAACCCAGTCTCAAAAGATCAATCAGGGTATGCACTCACTAATAAGTGAATATTAACCTAGAAACCTGGAATACCCAAAACATAATCCATAAACGGAGGAGTGGCCACTTTTTCTGGAGAGACTCAGTGAATCAGTATAGGGCAAAATCAGAACAGGGCAGTGGGAAAGGGGGGTGGGGGAACGGGGGAGGGAAGGGGGCTTATGGTACTTTCGGGGAGTGGGAGGCTAGAAAAGGGGAAATTATTTGAAATGTAAATAAAAATATATCGAATAAAAATAAAGAAAAAAATATAAAGAAAAAAAAGAAACATTACTAAAGCTCAAAGCACACATAGACCCTCACATAATATTAGCAGGAGACTTCAACACCCCACTCTCACCAATGGACAGATCATGGAAACAGAAAGTAACAGAGATACAGTGAAATTAACAGGTTATGAACCAAATGGATTTAACAGATATCCATAAAACATTTCACCCTAAAACAAAAGAACCTTCCTATCACCTCATGTTAGCTTCTCTAAAATTGAGCACATAATCAGTCACAAAACAGGCCCCATAAGATACAAGAAAATTGAGATAATCCCAGGCATACTATCACATCACCACAGACTAAATCTGGTCTTCAATAGCAACAAAAACAACAGAAAGTCTACATACACATGGACACTGAACAACTCTCTAATTTAATTTCTGTGTTTAAAACAGTTAAGTACTAAATCTGTTCTCATCTTAAAAAAAAAAGGAAAGAAAAAAATTAAGAGTGGCAGGACTAGCTGTATTTCTACCTGGCTAAAAAAAAAAGAATTACATTTTTATTTAAGAATGTTTTCAAGAAATACATACATATACACTGTGAAATGGTTAAACTGGCTATTAAACAAGTTGGATAACTCATTTGTTTATCCATTCCAATAATTTTCCAAGAATAATACCTACTTTGCTATTATCTGTACACAATACACTTTATCAATGCCCTGTGATTTTTTTTATTGCTCTCAACTGTGACTATGTATCTTTGTCTAAGGTCCCATTACTCACTATTTATGAAATAAAATTGTTTCATATGTTTTGAAACATATTATAAAATATTTAGAAGATAAAACATGTTTTTGTCAGCTTAAAACATAAGTAATTTTAGAGTTAAAAATATAGAGGCATAATGCCTAATTTATATGAAAGGAACTGTAGGTTATAAATATGATCTAAGGAAGACAAAAGTAATGAGTAAAACTCAAAGTAAGTATAAAAGTGTGAGGTTAGAAAAATTATAAAAGAGTATGAGATAGTAGAAATATTTTAGCTGTGTCAGTAAATATAATAAATATCAACATGTAATATTTACAAACAGATTGTCATATTGAATGAAAATAATAATATCAAGGGCTTAGGTACTAATTTAGTTTTAGAACACTTGCTTGCCAAGCCCAAGGCCCTGGGTTGGCCTTACACCTGAGAAAGGAAAAAACAATATGAATATTAATGTTCTGGGGCTAGATAGATGGCTCAGTGGTTAAGAGCGCTTACTGTTCTTCCCAAGTCCTCCAGTTCTGTTCCCACTGTGCACATCAGACAATTCAAATCCACGTGTAAATGACAATTCTGCAACAGACTTTCATACCAGGAATCCAATAATAGATTACACCTGGAAAAGCCAATGAAAATCACTTAATAATTATAGCAGAATATAATCAGTTATCTCAAAACACACAGAAAACAAAAATTTCAATATTACCCTTGTAAAAAGAAGTAAAACAAGAAACAGGACAGCTCAAACAACAAAATATGTATTTCAAGAGAGCATTTAATTAAGATGGTTTTATCTGATATACAATTTTAAGAAGAAACTTTGGAAACCATTACCTTGAAAATAAAAATACAACCCAGCCTGATCATCCTCCCCCACTTTTTGGTACCTTCTATCTAGTACAAGCTTTTACAGAAGAAATATTTTCTAGACGATTCGAAAATATATCTCTGTACAATGATGTTTCTCGATAACAGATACCACCAATTAGAAAGTATATGTAAATTAGAAACATCATTGAAGACTATTTATTTCAAGGAGCCTGAGAATAAATCTAAGGAAATAGACAGAAAACATATAAACATAATATTATATACTCATTACTGAATAAAAGTGGTTGAACGAGTATCAAGTCTATATGAAAACTGATGAGCTGCATTTGAAATAAGCATGTATAAGTAGATCCAAGAGTTGTTTTGAGAAGAAAATCATGCAATGCCACTACTAAGTAATAATTGTTGAAGCTCTGATGCTGAGCCTCTTGGCTTTTCAGAAATTATTTTTTCTAGCTGTGGGATTGCTGACACTAACTACTGATTTCTCCAAGCTACCTGTAGGATTGCTCTTTGTGGTCTCTAGAAGTTGCAATCACACAGTGTAGCCTGGAGCAATGGCCTTCTGTTGTGAAGTGAGAGTTCTATCTCCCTTCAGGCAGAACCTGCTGTACAATTGAAGTTGCTTAACTAGGGTAGGAAAGAGACAACTCAGGCTACCTTCTCACTAGAGTTTCCCATCTTCCCCTGAGATTTTCCTAGATTTTCACCCTCAATCTTTTTTTCACCCTCATTCTTTTTTTTTTCCTGTGTACCCAGCTAAGGTAATGTCAAAATCACAAGAAATAAGTTTAGAATTTTTAGCTGCATTTTATCTGTGACTCTTTTCCTCAGAACTTCATTCTAGAAACTAAAACACTTTCCAGTGAGTTCACTAGTGCTTGCTTATCTGGCTAAAAATAGCTTTTTCTGTAAGCATCAAGGCAGAGGGGCTCAAATGTTGTCTATCCTTCTGGTTTCTTAGAAAATCAGAAAAACTACTTACTTTCTACTTAGGGATGTGAAACTTCATTGGGGGGGGGGGGGGGCGGCTATCTTGGCCTGGCCTCTCAACCTTCAGATTTCAATCCAAATGAAAGAACTTTCTAAATGTATTTAATGATATCAACAGAGTGTGGTATTAGCAAGCATAGATAACTGAACCAATGTATCAAAATAAAACATTGTGAAGAATACCAGAAAGCACAATAAATACATGAAAACATATTTAGAAGAAAAATTAAAGATCATTCTGAGACTAACACATATTATAAACAATTGAAAAACCTTGTTATTGATTAAATATTAAATTCCTTAATCTTAATCTTTTTTTACGAGAAAAATAGTGATACATATAGACTATAATCTAGCAATCACACACACATACACATAAACACACACACACACACAAATAGGAAAAACACAAGTATTCCACATGCATTAAAATAGTCACTATGACACTGTAGAAGTTATAAATTGGACATAGGTTAAGGAAATATCATTCATGTGATAAATACATTATAATATATTTGCTTTATATGAATGTTAAAATAAATGACTATCCAGAGCTACCATTGTTATTCAGTAGGGTGTTTACCTAACATATGTTGGGCCTGAGTTCAATCCCCTATACTGCAAAATAAATAAATGTAAATAAATCATAATTTCAGATGTGCCAATATTCATACATATTAAAATGTTTAATTATTAACGACGTGCTTAAGGCAATTCTTAAAAAGCCAAGTTTTTGGAAATAGTTGAATGTACACATCAAACCAAACTGTTATATGGATAGTATATGCTTGGGTCTCTTTATACATAACACATATGTTATATGCTAATATTGCACAGTGCTTGTCAGGAAAAATGCACAGTCCTGAGAACTACTCACATAGTGAGAGGAAGTAAGGCGTAAAACACCCTGGAATGAAGGCACAATGTGCTCAAGTTCAGGTTTTTATTGTTTTGGGAGTTTTGGTGTTTCTTCATATTAAAATTATTTTTATTTTAACTTGAATCTCTAAAAAATGTTATTAACACTGTTCACAGTTGTTTTTAAAAAAACTATTAGTATATATTCATTATACAAATGGGTTTCAAAAGTCATTTTTGTTCAAGTATACCATGTATTTTGACCATATTGAATGAAGATTTCAATTGCTGTTTATTAAAACACAGTTCACTGCAATCTTCTATCGTGGCTAATCTTTTGATTTGTTTTGTTTAAATGTGTTTCTTCATTTTTGAACTTATTTTGTGTTGTATGCAATAAAATACCATGACATTTGCTACCCATTTGTCCTCCAACTCCCCCATATCATCCCCAACACATCCCTCTCCGTACTTCATGCTTTAGTTTTATTTTTTCCTTTTATAACAAACTTACATCCTATTAAGTTGCCCAATACATGTGTAAGGAGCTATCTACTGGAGCATGGCAGACACACCAGCAGCTTGATCTTCAGTAAAGAATGGATCTCTCTTTCCCAGCAAGTATTACTACTTATGGTCCTCGGTATGGACTGGATAATCATCTGCTCCACCTTTGCTGAGCATTTGCCTGGCTGAGTTTCATAATACCAGACAGTGCTGTACAAACCTCTGGGAAGAATAAAAGACATCAGTGTACAGACAAACTGCTGGACCCTCCTTGCAGCAGCACCAACTTGTCGGGCAAAATGTGTACTAGTCCAGCAGTGATGTGACTGTACTGGGGTAACCTACCAGTAGGGCTCCAGTTTTAATTTTGATTTTACAAAACTTATTAGACATTGCATCAGAAAGATGGTTCACAAGCCTTGCAGGCCTGATAATTGAGTACAATTCCAAGAACATGTGCAAAATTTGGAGACCATAGCGCTCCCCTTTGTAATCCCCGTAGTTCTCAGGAGAGATGGGTGGTAGGATCAAGAGGATCAACCAGAAGATCAGACTGTATTGTGCAGCAGGAACAAGAAAGACCCTGATTTACCAAGGTAGATAATAAAAACCAGCTGCCAAAAATTGTACTACACATACAAAATGTAATGCACATGTGTGTTCACACACACACACACACATACACACACACACGCACATACACACATGCACACACATACACACTCACAAATAGAAGTCAATAAATGAAATAAAATTAAAAGGTTACTTACTATGCTTAAAAAAACTGATCAAAGTAAGGGAGAAAATCATTTAAAATGTGTTAAATCTGAAATGAAGTGTATCCATTACACAGCATCCTCTAGTTTTCTAAATGTTTTAAATATTTCATGAGAGAAAGAAAGCGGTATTCAGAATATGATAATCTAAATCCTGTTATTAATATATTTATTAAGTGGAATTTTAGTCCTATTTTAAGTAATTTGGTGTTATAAAAGACATGACTATTCATCTTCATTTTTTTCTTTTACATTCTTAGACAAGTAAGAGTATAATGAATCATTTACATAGAACATTTCAGCTCTCCCTTCCTTTTATTCTACTTTCCCCTGTTCTTTCCTTCATTCCTTTGCCTCCTCTGACTTCATTTTCTGTTTTCCTTCCATCCATACCTTTTCCACAGGAATGACTTGAATCTCAACTTCTACTAATTTCCTATTTTTAAATTGTATTACCAAATAAATCACAATATGTCCAATGAACCTCGAATTTCAAATAAACATCAGATAGTCTAAGCATATCCCTCATATTGCATGCCGTTCTGCATGCTATTTGCTTTTATTTGAATTGTATACCAAGAACCTCACATTTTTATTTTCTGATGAGTCAACTATGCTAAATTTAATGTCTCACAAATGCAGTTCATTGGCTTATGTCATCTATCTCACAAGTACCTCAATTCTCAAATGTATACACAAAATAATCCAACAGCCTTTCCAGTTTAATATCTATGAACATGGCTGTCTATCAAGGACTGACACAATCAATGAATTCTAAAAAGCATTCGTATCCACTAATCTGTTTTGAAGATATCACCTTGACTGATTCCCAAAATACTGGATGTATGAGCTAGTTTTAGGTTCTGGCCCCTTTCCAGAGAGTTCTTCTGACAGCCTAAATTTTACTTCTTGGATTTTGCTAGTTAATTATCCACCTTTCCTTCTGTGTGGACCTCAGTTTCTTCTCAAAGCACCTCTTCTTCATATAACATGCTGATCTTGGTTCAATTCTTTCCTATAAATAAAAATTATCCCTTCTCATATTTCTTTTATTTCAGTCATTTAACTTCTAGAATATTTGCTTTCAATGCTTCTTTTTTGGTTCATTGCCCTCTTTCTGCCTATCTGAAAGTTTTCTTACTTTCATTGTTTCTATTAGATTTATAATTAGTGAAGATGGTGGAAAAGACGTTTTACTGAATAAGATCAAAGGGTCTATTGCTAGTTGGTTTACTGAACAGCAAAAACAATTATACATAGAATCAAGACAATAATCGTCCTTGGAATTACTAAATATTTGCAAAGACAATGATAGCAATCCCATAAGAAGAGAAATACAGCAATGAGATTCCCTATGCTCCATCCAAGTACTTCCTTTCACATCTAAGGCCTTCTGTAAATGGGTTCTCAAGGTCATCTTTCCTTAGAGGACCATTTGCTTTTATATGGCCTATAATTTAAGAAGATAGAAAATAAGAAACATAAATAAAAGAAAAAAGAAAAAAAAAAGAAGGACAATAGAGATGACATGGACATAAGGAAACATCCTGTTATTCAAGAGGACACCAGTTCTATTTCTAGCACCATGATCCAGTGGTTACAACCACCTGTAGCTTCAACTGCAGAAGATCCAATGTCCTCTCTGGCCTCAACAGGGACTCATATTCATGTGGCATATATTCACAAGACATATTCACAAATAAAGCATATCTTTAAAAAAACACTAAAAGGTAGAAATCACTATGTTATTTGAAAGGTTGTCTCTTGTATGCATCCTTAACTCTGGAACAGTGTAATAATGTTGTAGTCTGAATGTTCATCCCTCCATTGGTATGTGTTTGTAGATAGATAGATAGATAGATAGATAGATAGATAGATAGATAGATAGATAGATAGATAGATGATAGAGAAGCAATCTTCTTTTCTTTTTTTTTCATTTCTATTTTTTACTCAATATATTTTTTATTTACATTTCAAATGATTTCCCCTTTTCTAGCCACCCCCACTCCCCGAAAGTCCCGTAAGCCTCCTTCTCCCCCTCTGTCCTCCCACCCACCCCTTCCTATTTCCCCATTCTGGTTTTGCCAAATACTGCTTCACTGAGTCTTTCCAGAACAAGGGGCCACTCCTCCTTTCTTCTTGTACCTCATTTGATGTGTGGATTATGTTTTGGGTATTCCAGTTTTCTAGGTTAATATCCACTTATTAGTGAGTGTATACCATGATTCACCTTTTGAGTCTGGGTTACCTCACTTAGTATGATGTTCTCTAGCTCCATCCATTTGCCTAAGAATTTCATGAATTCATTGTTTCTAATGGCTGAATAGTACTCCATTGTGTAGATATACCACATTTTTTGCATCCACTCTTCTGTTGAGGGATATCTGGGTTCTTTCCAGCATCTGGCAATTATAAATAGGGCTGCTATGAACATAGTAGAGCATGTATCCTTATCACATGGTGGGGAATCCTCTGGGTATATGCACAGGAGTGGTATATAGCAGGATCTTCTGGAAGTGAGGTGCCCAGTTTTCTGAGGAACCGCCAGACTGATTTCCAGAGTGGTTGTACCAATTTGCAACCCCACCAGCAGTGGAGGAGTGTTCCTCTTTCTCCACATCCTAGCCAACACCTGCTGTCTCCTGAATTTTTAATCTTAGCCATTCTGACTGATGTAAGGTGAAATCTCAGGGTTCTTTTGATTTGCATTTCCCTAATGACTAATGAAGTTGAGCATTTTAGTTCTTCAGGTGAGAATTCTTTGTTTAACTCTGTACCCCATTTTTTAATAGGGTTGTTTGGTTTTCTGGAGTCTAACTTCTTGAGTTCTTTATATATATTGGATATTAGCCCTCTATCTGATGTAGGATTGGTGAAAATCTTTTCCCAATTTGTTGGTTGCCGATTTGTCCTCTTGATGGTGTCCTTTGCCTTATAGAAACTTTGTAATTTTATTAGGTCCCATTTGTCAATTCTTGATCTTAGAGCATACGCTATTGGTGTTCTGTACCGATGTCCTCAAGGGTCTTTCCCAGTTTCTTTTCTATTAGCTTCAGAGTGTCTGGCTTTACACTCCATATTTTATTTCCCGCCCTTGTCCACCCTCCAGCTGTTCCACATTCCATACTTCCTCCCTACCCCCTATCTCCACATGGTTGTCCCCAGCCCCACCCAACCTGACCTCTAAACTCCCTGTGGCCTCCAATCTCTTGAGCATGGGAGACATCTCTATTTTCTAAGATCTCAGGTTTCTTTCTTGAGAGGTATGAAGGGAGTTGTTTCCCTAACTTCCTTCTCAGCCTGTTTATCATTTGTATAAAGGAAGGCTACTGATTTATTTAAGTTAATTTTATATCTGGCTACTTTGTTGAAATAGTTTATCAACTGGAGAAATTCTCTGGTGGAGTATTTGGGGGTCACTAATGTATACTATCATATCATCTACAAATAGTGATACCTTTATTTCTTCTTTGCCAATTTATATTCCCTTCATCTATTCTTTGTTGTCTTATTGTTCTAGCTAGTACTATATTGAATAGATATGGGAAGAGTGAGCATCCTTGTTTTGTCCGCGATTTCAGTGGGATTGCTTCAAGTATGTCTCCATTTAATTTGATATCAGCTATTAGTCTGCAGAAATTGATTCTATTATGTTTAGGTATGGGGCTTAAATTCTTGATTTTCCACTACTTTTTTCTCTTATATGCAAGTGTTATTATTTTTTATTTTTTTATTTGATATATTCTTTATTTACATTTCAAATGATTTTCCCTTTCCTGGATCCCCCCTCCCCAAAAGTCCCATAAGCCCTCTTCCCTCCCCCTGTTCCCCCATCCACCCCTTCGCACTTTTCTATTCTCATATTCCCCTACACTGCTGCACTGAGCCTTTCCAGAACCAGGGGCACTCCTTGCTTCTTCTTGAACATAATTTGATATGTGGATTGTATCTTGGGTATTCCACACTTCTAGGCTAATATCTGCCTATCAGTGAGTGCATACCATGAGTGTTCTTTTGAGACTGGGTTACCTCACTTAGTATGATGTTCTCCAGCTCCATCCATTTGTCAAAGAATTTCATGAATTCATTGTTTCTAATGGCTGAATGGTATTCCATTGTGTATATATACCACATTTTTTTGTATCCATTCCTCTGCTGAGAGACATATGGGCTCTTTCCAGCTTCTGGCAAAAGACACCATCAAAAGGACAAATCAGCAACCAGCAGATTGGGAAAAAATCTTCACCAACCCTACATCAGATAGAGGGCCTGCAGCCCTGATTGTAACAGACCACCTGTGGGGCCTTCCAACTGGGGGCTCTTCACAGGGGCAGAAAAGCTGCTCATCTGTTGCCCTGGCTACAGTACATCTCCTGGGAGTCCTTCAGACTGTTGGGTCTTCAATGGAACAGTCATGATGTTATCCAACTGCTCTGAGTACAGTGGGTCCTCTAGAATGTGTCAAGTTATGATGTCTTCACTGGAGACAAGCTAAGAGTCTTCCCCAGAAGAAAGCACCAGACTGAGTAAGGGGCAAAAGGAATAGAAGGGGAGTGGTATTTGAGTGGGCAGGGGTTTTGGTGGCTGATGGGTCATGAGTCAACTGGACTTCCAGCAGCAGCTCTGGGATTTCAGGAGTGTGGAGGGGAGGTGGGGTTCTTACCAACTTCTCTGAGTGCAGCAGGTTCTTTCGGATGGATCAGAATATGGTATCTTTACTGGAGCAGACCAGCCAAGGAGATCCTAACTTCCAGGTGAAGATTTATTAATTTGGATCATTATGAGGTGAATGGGTCATGAAAACAGAGCTGTTATAATCAAGGTTTTTCTTTACAGAAAAGATCGCCAATGACTAATTAAGTCCTTCTTCCATTGTGAGTTTCTGAGAACTAGAAAGGGTGATCCTGTTTGCCCTTTCTGGTGCTCTGATACCTTGATCTCCTCTTCTCAGACACTAGATATACATTTCTAGGTACCTAATTTCCGGTCACCTAGTTGTGACATTCTGCTGTAATATCCCAAAGCACCTAGCACACCAAATACAATAACAGACTATTCACAAATCTTTTCACTTCAAATTGAATTTTATTTATAAGGCTGAATATTCTTATGTAAGAACCTTGTGGCATTATCCTGCACGTTCAGTCCATTATTCTTTTTCTTTAAATATTTTAAATCTGTTTATAAAAATCAAATATATTTATTAATAAAAACAATCAACAATGTGCATTTATTTTACATATAAAATACGGAATATTTATAAAGACGAATACATACCATTTGGAAATGTGGGAAGCATTTTCCTTTCCTATTAAATATTCCATCACATTTTTCAATAGTTTCCCAGTACTGTATTATTTTTCAAAAATGAAAGCTTGACTTTTTTATGAAAGTTTCTCATCTTTTGAAACTCTGAGCTTTTATCTATAAAATAGAGTTTGTGCAGAGAGGTAAGTCAGGCCGAGCTGTGATGGAGTAACTATGAAAGAGTCTGCTCTTGTCTGTGTAACTAATTCTGCTGAGGACTAGAGGACAGGCACAATGTGGAACTGTGTTTTACAGCTGCAGAGATGAAAACCAGCGAAAGGAAAGGTGAAACGATGAAAGCTTATGTGGTGACACTGTTAAAGATTTGCCTCGGTGTGCCTTTGTTGGTGAGAACTCACTCTGCAGCCTAAAAGAGGGAAAAATGGAGTCATTTTATTGCACTCATCTGTCAGAGATAATACACTGCACAAAAGGGGGGAAGAAGTGTTGAACTCATAATCAGTCCGTATACACATACAATAGGAAGTCAGTCTGGAAACACAGCAGGCCTGAGAAACGAGGTGTTGTCATAGAGAGGACAGTGACACACCACTGAGATCAGTGAGTATGAAGTTCCAAAGACAGGGGAGGGCCAACTTGATCTCTCTTTATGTGCACACAGGTGGATGTGCTGAATACACCTCCAGACTTGGTGGGGAGTCATAGTCAATCGCCAGACAAATGGAACACACTCCACTACCAATAGACAGAGGCAATGTTTTATAGCCCTTTGAAAGAGTCCACAGAACACATACTCTCTTTACAAGTGGTAAAGGGAGCCTGCTCTCTTCAACCAAAGGATCATTTAGCAAAAGTGTTGATACCACTGCCTGTATGTCAGATGCAAGTGTCAAAAGCAAAGTTATAGTAATTTATGTAAAGATTAATATTGTAGGTAGTGATAATGCTTGCATATTTTAGTTTTAATAATGGTAATAAGGATCGAAACGTTTTTCATATGCATCTACCTTGTTTCATCATATTCTGAGGAATTTCTAGGCTTTAGAGAACTATAGAAGTTTCCCTATCTTCCAAGGTCTGTCTATTGTGTACATTCATTAACTTTCACAACATGTACCTATGGTCGAAAGCTCAGGTTCTAACAGTCTTACCTAAGAATACTCATGAATTTTCTGTTAAGTATTGCTATACTTTCAATCCTTAAATCTTTTCTTTTTCTCTGGATGATTGACTTTCAGCGTTCCAGGATAAGGGGTGGGTAAGGCATCAAAAAGTATCTTAGGCTAGTGTCTTAGTTAGGGTTTTACTGGTGTGAACAGACACCATGACCAAGGCAAGGCTTATAAAGAACAACATTTAATTGGGGTACCTTTACAGGTTCAAAGTTTCAGTCTAGTATCATCAAAGGGGTAGCAGTGCAGCATCTAGGCAGGAATAGTACAGGAGGAGCTGAGAGTTTTACATCTACATCAGAAGGTGTCTAGTGGAAAACCGACTCCCAAGCAGCTAGAACAAGGGTATTAAAGACCACACCCACTTCAACAAAACCACACCTTCCAACAGTGTCACTTCCTAGGCCAAGCATATAAAATTAGGTCCAGACCTGGTGTTACATACTTTTAATCCCAGAAGACAAATCCACACAGATCTCTGAGTGCAAGGCCAAGGATGTGGGATTGAGCATAGAGCTTAGAACCACAGTAATGGTTTAGCATGCAGGAGGTCCTGGGCTCCATCTTCAAGATGGAGGGCTGCAGTGGGAACTGTATCAAATGATTATCTTCCTCAGTCTTCAGGAGAGTGGGTTAAAGCCTAGACTTCTGTATTAGTCAGGGTTCTGTAGGGTCACAGAGCTTATGGGTAGTCTCTATATAGTAAGGGAATTTGTCAATGATAGAGTCTGTAGTCCAACTCCCCAACAATGGCCAGAAACAGCTGTAAATGGAAGTCCATGGATCAAGCAGTTGCTCAGTCCCACAAGGCAAACAGGTAAAGGAGAAACGTCCTTCTTCCAACATTCTTACATAAGACTCCAGCAGAAGGTGTGACCCTGATTAAAGGTGAGTACCACCACACCTGGATCTAGGACTTGCTTTGTCCCAGATGACCTTGAACTCAGAGATCTCCTTGTCTTAGTCTCCTTTGATTCACAGCCACTATGACTCTAGATATCCATGCACAGATCCAGGTCAGAAACTTTTATCTCCCAGCCTCAAGATCAGGGTACAGGTGAGCTTTCCAATTCTAGATGTAGTTCATTCCAGACCTAGTCAAGTTGACAACTGGCAATAGCCACTAGAGCTAGTTGTTTTCTTCATTGCTGCAGTGAAATACCTGACAATAGCAACTTCAAAAGGAGCGATTTAATTTGACTCCATTTGAGGGTCCAGTTCCTCATGAAAAGGCTGCTATGATGGCAGAAACATGGGGCAGATGTTCATTTGAAGGAAGCAGAAGTGATGACTGCTGTCCTCTGCTTGCTTTCTCTTTATTCAACACCAGCGTTCACCCATGGGCTAGCACTTTCCACATTTAGGATCAGTCTTCCCAACTCAATACAATGTATAAATTTTACTACAAATATTCAACCATTGTCTTTGTCCCCCAGACAATTCTAAATCTCATCAAGCTGACAATGAAGGTTAACCTATACAGCTTGGTAATCCATAAATAGAAATGTATTATATATAACTCACAGTACTAAAGTCTGGAATGTCCCACATTATGACTCCACCAGATCCAGGATCTGGAAAGGGTCTGTTCCTCATAGACACTCTCTTCTTGTAACATTATCTCAGGGCAAAAGTAGTGAATAAACTCTTTTTTTAAGGGCAACAAAATCATTTATAGGAGCTCTGCCCTTATGACCCATTATCTTATTAAGTCCATCCTCATAACACAATAGATTTGGTGATTAGATATTGATCCATGAATGTTGAGGAGAGACAACATGTCAAAGTATAACTTGTCTCCTAATACTCATGTCACACAGCAATGCCCTAAACTGTGCTACTCTGCATAATTGTGACAACTCATGACAGAATGATGGACTCTGGAGAGCTACAAGAGCAACTTATTCTTTTCTTTGTAGATTTCTTGCTAAAAACTACACAGCCAAAGGTAAGTATCTAATGCACTTTGAGAAAGAAATGCCTAATCCTATTTTGCTCATTCTTTCACATTTTTGTAATGGGTAGAGAGTCATTATATGTCTTCTCAAATGCCTCTCCAGTAAATCTTCATATCCATCTTTGGGGTCAGGGAACAACCATCAGTTATACAATTATTCTTGAAGATTAAGATATTTCAATTTTCCTTGTCTATATCTCAACAGATTGAGTGATTGTTTAATGCACCAAGTTATTTCTTGACCTTCTTGTAGTACTCATCTGATCTCACCAAGTCTAAATTCATACCATGCCAAACAAGATAACAATCCACAAATACTTTTATTCCTCCCTGTGTTTAATGAACATGCATAAGATTCTCAAAGAAAGGGGTTTGGGTAACACTGAAATCAGAAGCAGTAGAAGGTGCATTTAGCCAATCTGACTTCAGTAATGGACTCCTTAGAAAGCCTTCTGTGGAGGCAGCATTTTGATATGGCAATGTATGGCTATCTAGACAAGGATTAGAAAGCTACTTGAAGCATGAAGTTGCACCATTCCTTGACAGGAAGATGAGAAAAGAAATAAGAAGGTGGCAAGGGTCAGCAGTTTCGCTTGAACTTTTAGGTCTCTCACCTTCCAGCTGACAAATTGTATCTATTCCATTTGCCAAAGCTCCTCTCCAGGCTTAGGAAAACAACTGATATCAACTCATATCATTGTATCTGTCACACAACAAGCCTCTTGTTTGACCACAGAATTTCATGATGTAGTTTATGAAAAAGTTAATGTACTATAAAGAGACTGGTAAGGGAACTTGCGTCTTTCATATTTCACGTGTGCATTGTCATTCTAAAGTTGCCATATGTTAAGTCACATTGCATATAGGCCTCAAGACATGCATGACTTGTCTGTAATTTATAAAGTGTTCCATTAAGTTTCATTTCTAACATATCCAGATATTCAAGCTTTCTGTGCTTGTTTACCCTCTCTATGATTCAGATCTCTCTCCCTCCCTCCCTCCCTCCCTCCCTCCCTCCCTCCCTCCCTCCCTCCCTCCTTCTCTTTCTCTCTCTCTTTCCCTCCCTCCCTCTCTCTCTCTCTCTCTCTCTCTCTCTCTCTCTCTCTCTGTAAAGTTACCTTTCATTGCAAGTGCTTTGTACATTAGCCAGGAGGTGGTAAAACACAGCTTTAATCCCAACATTTGGAAGGCAAAGGCATGTAAATCTCTGTGAATTCTAGGCCAGCCTAGTCTACACACAGAGAGAACGTTTTAGTACACCTAGAGCTACACAGAGAAAACCTGTCTCCAAAAAGGGAAAAACCAGACAAACAAAAATGTGTGAACTCTATATGGTCATGTCAGTGCAGCTTTTAGCACAGTTTGGCACTAGCTTGCAATAGATGGCAGCGCTTACTGTTTCTACAGTCAACACGAAACAGCTCTTCACCAGAAGAGCTCCATTAGAAATTGCTGTGAACATTGATGACCATAGTTTGAAATCTGAGACTTCAGAGAAATTGCTAAAATTTGTGTTATTGAAAAAATGGACAATGTTAGAATATACAACATGACTATATACAAATGGGTAACAATGACAAATCTAGAATAAGTAGTAATGGATACAGAATTAATTTGACATTCTGAATTTTACTTCTAGTGTGTTCCTTGGTAATTTTACTATTCTAAACCAAGAATTTGAACCCTACATATGAGTAGGCACTGACTGAACAATAGTGGTTTTGCTCCAAAATAGAGCATGTTGAGAAGTGGCTGTAATTTGATAAATCGATCTTCATTGCTAGCGATTACAGGAGTTCATGGAAGATGACAGATGCTATCTTATTATTTCCCAGATGCCTTGGGATCAACCCTTGACCAGGAAAAAGTTATTACTGCTTAGTGAAGATGGATTTGGAAAGAATATTTGGACAGTGTGAGCTTCATTAACACAAGTTTGGTTTTTAAATCCCCAAGTATTGCTTTACAAGTCTTCAGATTAAAAATTAATTACAACAATTATCAACAAATATAAAAAGTCAAAAAAATAATGAAAGCCCATCTGCTTGCTTGGCTTTGGAAAGCACAATGCAGTGCTTACAGCTGAACCCTGCTGTCCAGTACGGTAAACTCTGAAAGTCATCCAGTATGCAATCATTCTTACTTTTGTAAACTATTGAAACTCTATCTTTAAAAAAATCAACTTTCCATCCTTTCACATGACATATTCTTATTTCTTTCGCATAAACTGATTGAGGGAGTTCATAAATTAGTGAACACAAATTTATGACATTTTTAAGATGGTATATTCTTTATTATTATTATTTTCATTACAGCATTGAAAAGTTCTTTTGTACCAGTGAAAACATTCTCAATGAGTAATTCTGTTGCTATTAAACTGTAAAGCATTTCAGCTATGTATCTGGTTTCAGATATATATGTGTGGCAGAAAAAATGTTTTATAAGTAATTTGTAAACTTAAATTGCATTTTAAATCATTATTTCTTGACATAGATTGAAAATGGTGTTTCTAAAAATGTTTTGTCTCCAGTTATCTTTCTTAGTATTATTACTGCAGTTTTGAAACTTCAGGACCAAAGCAACTTGGGGAGAAAAGGGGTTTATTTGGCTTGACACTTCTTCTACATCAAAGGAAATCATATGGAGACTCAGACAGGGCAGGGGCCTGGAGGCAGACGCTGAAGTGAGAATTTTGATTTCTTAAAAAAACAGTTATGTTATGTAAATATGTTTTTGTTTTAATCCCAGGTGTGAGATACAGGGCTGCTTCAGTTAACTATAATAGCATAGTGCTCTGGGGTAGGGGGAGTACATGCACTTTGCTAGCTGAAGATTTTTTAATTCTGGGGCCTCTGGAGAAGGAATTAATACCAGAGCCCCAGAGGAGATCCTCTGCAGAAGGAGGCAGCTACTGATCCCCCAGCTGCTACTCTGTTGCTGTTGTGCTTGCTATTGCTGAATTGATGATTCGCTGGACTGCTGAATCCTCAGATGACAAAGACTGGACTTGCCCAAAGAAACATTATGACCCTAATCAAATGAAAGTATCCTATTTTCTTGACTAAGTGAGGTTTATGCACTCTTTCCCCTCTAATTGTCTTTCTTTCCTACCTAGTGTTAGGAAGCTGGAAGGGATTAGGGTGGAGTAGGGTTAGAAGGGAGGTAGATATATAAGAACCCAATAAAATGATAAAACAAATATACCAACAAGAGGCCATGGAGAAATCTTGCTTACTGGTTTTCTAATCCTGGCTTGCTCAGCCTGGATCTCCTATAGAACCCAGTAACACCTGCCCAGAGGTGGACCCACCCACAATGGGCTGGACCCTCCCTCATCAATCACTAACTAAAATGTCCTACTAGCTTGTCTAAAGCATAATTTTATGGAGGCATTTTGTTAATTGAGGTTCTCTCCTCTCAGATGACCTTCATATGTGTCAAGTTGACATAAGACTATCTGGCATTTACTTATCACATATGTAAATTGATTAAATTATCATATATGTAAGACCTATAAGGCATGGAAATATAGGCATGTTAAAGTGATTGCCTAGTATGAGCAATGTTTATATACATGGATATATTAACATGTTATAATATATGATATAGCATATATATTACTATGATGTATGAGGTTGTATATTTTATCTTGTAATATATTTGATGCAATATACGATATATAATATATATGTGTATTTATAATTATATGTATATGTTGTTCAGGGAAATGTAAGAATTTAAGTCCATTTTAAAAATGGATTTGTGTTAATATTCTAGTTATAGCCTCACCTCAAAAGAATTCTTTACAACAGTAAATATAATTAATAGAAAGAAAACTAAAAGTATTTCAGGTATTATTTACTATTTGTATATATGTTAATTCTCTTAGTAGAACATAAATTAATCTTCAAATATCTAGTCAAATTCCAATAAGTTTAAACAAAACAATTATCTTCAAAGGAAAAAATATCATTGGTTATTATCAGTACCTCTTATATTTTCTTTTAGAAAAGTTCTCACTATGCATCCCTGGCTTACCTATAACTCTCTATGTAGGCAAGACTGGACTGGAGCACATAGAGAACCTTCTGTCTCTGCCTCCCTCCAAGGGCTGAGGATAAAGACAAGCAGCACCATACCCAGTCCCTATCCTTCCTGTAAAAATATGTTTACTTAGCTTTTTATGTAGATTGATATATTGATTGATACAACTAAGTTTCTAGTTAGCTTAACTGTCAACCTGACACAACTTAGAGTCATCTGAGAGTCCTAACTGAGTTACTGTCCAGACCTGATTGGGCTGTGGGTGTGTATATAGAGAACTATCTTAATTGTTGATGTTGGACAGACCAGCCCACAGTGGCAGCACAGTCCCTAGGCAGGTGGTCCTGATCTATATACAAAAAAAATCAAAGTGTAAGTCTGTGAGCAAGAGGCAGAGTGTGAGCAAGCAAGTAGTTCTCCACATGGTTTCTGTTTCGAGTTCCTGGATGAGATTCTACATTGACTGCCCTCAGTGATGATATATAATCTGGAAGTAAAAGCCAAATAAACTTTTTCATTCCTTTACTTGCTTTGGGCCAGATTGTTTTCTCACAGCATCCAAACTGAAACATTAAGTATGAAGGGTTGGGTAAAATGGTGATCATCGTTAATCTGAGCACTTAGGAGTCAGAGATAGCAAATCTCTGTGAATTTGAAGCCAACTTGGTCTACATGAGGTCCAGGAAATCATAGCTACAAAGTGAAACCCTTCTCAAAAACAAGCAACCCACAACAAGAACAACAAGAAAAAATTCAAACAAAATATAGTATACATTTTATCTCAAGTACATACTTTTCAATTTGTACTTGTCACCAATACTGTTGTCTGTGATATAGTTTTGAAAAGTAAATGGAAAAATATTAAAGAACCATTTTAAAATTGAAGGCAGACTCTCAGAAGGTGAATTAGTGACTCAGAAGTTTCCACCAGATAAAATGTAACTAGAGCTCAGATAAATTAAAATAAAAGTAAGAATTAATAAATTGCTAAATTTTGATGTTTTTGCTAAACATCAAAAAATGTTCAAAATGAGAAAAGTAGCTAACTGAAATTACAGTGAATATCAGTAAACAACAGAGGTAAATGGAGCTTGGAATTGTAAAGGAAATTTGACTGGAGGCTAAACCTTCATCAGCTCTACCATCCATGCCCCAAGTGAGATGAAGACAAAATTTCAAACTGCTGCATTAATCATAAAAGCATTAAAGAGAGCCTGGTGGTCCCACATCACTGCTTGCTTTTAAACTTACAGAGCACAAAACTTCTCAAAAGTCAAAGGATTCCTTTTATGTCCTCAGAATTTCTGCAGGCTGGACTCAGCGAGCTGTGAGTCACCATTGAAAATTCCACTGGATAGCAATGAGCACGGGGAGCAAACTCAGCTGCAAGCAAGGAAAATGAGCACTCGAAAGCACAGAAATTGCCTTCCTCAACTCTGCTTATCAGACACAAAATAATACAACCACGCTATTATGTGACATACGTAAAGAAATAGAGATAACAGAAAAGACAGATGTACCATGGATATCATGAGCTGGAGAAAAACGAAACTATCAAGATTTCCAAAGACTTTCAAACTGAGCTTTTGCAATTAACAGCTTCCATGTTTGCAAATGTAAAGCTCTGTGTACAAATTAGGATTCCTTAGACATAGGTACAAAGATACTTACTTGACTAGCATGGAGAGAAGATAACACAAAAGGGAGCAAGAGAAAATTATAAAAGACATAAAAAGATACCAAGGATGGAATAAGAAAATTGAGCCTGCAGGTTAAGATTCCAGGTACAGAAATTCCTATATGTCACATGATGGCTACAATTTTTATACAATATACATTTTTTATTAATTTAACTGTTTAATAGAGAAAAAATGTATTGACTTGTGATATATCAAGTGATGGTTAACAATATACATGCATGCATGTATATATAATATTTATAAATCAGGGCAAATATAGCCAAATTTCCATGCATTTATCATTTTTTATGTTGAAAACATTTAAAATCTTTTATTACCTCTGAAATACACAGTACATTTGCTATATAGTTTATCCCTGACATCACTTGAACATGAAAAATATACATACCAAGGTATATGACTTCTTAAATTATACACACACTGAAGAGCTCACCCCTTAATCCCAGTACTCTTGCAGAGGCAGGTGGATTTCTGTGAGTTCAATGCCAGCTCTGTTCACAGAGTGAGGCCCAAAGCAACCAGAATTACACAGAGAAACCCTGTCTTGAAAAACAAAACTAGAATAAATAAACAAACAATATATTCACACACTGAAACAGCACTGAAAACAGAGATCTTTAAAGACATTCAATCATCTGATGTTCATATCAATATAGCGATTAATTTATTAGACATCCTTTTCAAACTTCAACTAATAGTTTTGTTTTATCTTGTATTTTGTTTTGTTTTTTGTTTTTTGTTTACTTTTTTAAAGAATGAGCTATACAGATGTGGATGCACACAGCCAACCATCAGACTAAGCATGGGAACAACATTGGAGGAGTTAGAGAGAGGACTGAAGGAGCTGAAGGGCTTAACAACTCCATAGGAAGAACAACAATATCAAAGCTCTCAGGGACAAAGCCACCAACCAAAGAGTACACATGGGGGTACCCATGGCTCCAGCTGCATAAGTAGCAGATGATTAACTTATCTGGTAATAGTGGGAGGGGAGCCCCTTGGTCCTGTGGAGACTTGATGACCCAGGAATGCTAGGGCACTGAGGCAGGAGGAGGTGAGTAGGTAGGGGACACTCTCATAAAAGGGGGGCAGGGGAGAGGATAGAGTAGTTAACTGGGAAATGGGATAACATTTGAATTAAATAGAAACAAAAAGAATGAACTAATGAACAAATGAATGAAAACCAATACCCTAGGGTAAATGTTAAAAACTGAACTCTCGTTTTTACATACTGGGAAAAGGAAAACTAGTTTCTTCCAATGTAATGACATTGGGTATATCAAACACTCCAGGGCAGGTCTCAGGTTCAGGAATAGTTGACCAATACCATGCAGTTTTTAACACTATCGCTCTGTGGTATTGCTTGAAGTCAGGGATACTGATTCCCCCAGAATTTCTTTTGTTATTGAGAATAGTTTTAGCTATCCTGGGTTTTTTTTTTTTTTTGTTATTCCAGATAAATTTGAGAATTGCTTTTTTTTAACTCTATGAAGAACTGAGTTGGGATTTTGATGGGGATTGCATTGAATCTGTAGATTGCTTTTAGCAAGATGGCCATTTTAACTATATTAATCCTGCCAATCCACGAGCATGGTAGATTTTTCCATTTTCTGAGGTCTTCTTTGATTTCCTTCTTCAGATACCTGAAGTTCTTGTCATATAGATCTTTCACTTGTTTGGTTAGAGTCACACCAAGAAACTTTATATTGTTTGAGGCTATTGTGAAGGGTGTCATTTCCCTAACTTATTTCTCAGCCTGCTTATCCTTTGAGTATAGGAAGGCAACTGATCTGCTTGAGTTGATTTTATAACCAGCCACTTTGCTGAAGTTGTTTATCAGCTGTAGGAGTTCTCTGGTGGAGGTTTTCGGGTCACTTAAGTAGACTATCATGCCATCTGCTAATAGTGATAATTTGACTTCTTCCTTTCCAATTTGTATCCCCTTGACCTCCTTATGTTGTCTAATTGCTCTAGCTAGAACTTCAAGTACTATATTGAAAAGATATGGAGAGGACAGCCTTGTCTAGTCCCTGATTTTAGTGGGATTGCTTCAAGTTTCTCTCCGTTTAGTTTGATATTGGCTACCAGTTTGCTGTATATTGCTTTAACGATGTTTAGGTATGGGCCTTGAATTTCCAAGACTTTTAGCATGAAAGGATGGTGAATTTTGTCAAATGCTTTTTCTGCATGTAATGAGATGATCATATGGTTTTTTTCTTTGAGTTTGTTTATGTAGTGGATAGCATTGATGGATTTCCTTATATTGAACCATTCCTGCATCCCTGGGATGAAGCCTACTTGATCATGGTGGATGATCGTTTTGATGTGTTCTTGGATTCGGTTGGCAAGAATTTTATTAAGTATGTTTGCATCAATATTCATAATAGAAATTGGCCTGATGTTCTCTTTCTTTGTTGGATCTTTGTGTGGTTTTGGTATCAGCATAATTGTGGCTTCATAGAACAAGTTGGGTAGAGTTCCTTCTCTTTCTATTTTGTGGAATAATTTGAAGAGTATTGGTGTTAGGTCTTCTATGAAGGTCTGATAGAATTCTGCCCTGAAGCCTTCTGGTCCCGTGCTCTTTTTGGTTGGGAGACTTTCTATGATACTTTTTATTTCTTCTGATTTTATGGGACTGTTTAGTTGATCTATTTGATCCTGATTTAGTTTTGGTGTTGGATATCTGTCTAGGAAACTGTCCATTTCCTCCAGATTCTCCAGTCATTTTGAGTATAGGCTTTTGTAGTAGGATCTAATGATTTTTTTTTAATTTCCTCAGTTTCTGTTGTTATATCTCGCTTTTCATTTCTAAGTTTGTTAATCTGGATACTGTCTCTGTGCCCTTTGGATAGTCTGGCTAAGGGTTTATCTATCTTGTTTATTTTCTCAAAGAACCAACTCCTGGTTTTGTTGATTCTTTGTATGGTTCTCTTTGTTTCTACTTGATTGATTTCAGCCCTGAGTTTGATGATTTCCTGCCTTCTACTCCTCCTGGGTGAAATAGCTTCTTTTTGTTCCAGGGCTTTCAGGTGTGTCATTAAGCTGTTAGTGTATGCTCTCTCCATTTTCTTTTTGGAAGCACTCAGGGCTATGAGTTTTCCTCTTAGCACTGCTTTCATTGTGACAGACAAGTTGACCAATGGAATAGAATTGAAGACCCAGAAATGAACCCACACACCTATGGTCACTTGATCTTCGACAAAGAAGCCAAAAACATCCAGTGGAAAAAAGATAGCCTTTTCAACAAATGGGGCTGGTTCAATTGGATGTCAGCATGCAGAAGAATTCGAATTGATCCATTTTTATCTCCATGTACTAAACTTCACTCCAAGTGGATCAAGGACCTCCATGTAAAACCAGACACACTGAAACTAATAGAAAAGAAACTGGGGAAGACCCTTGAGGACATCGGCATAGAGGAAAATTTCCTGAACAGATCACCAATAGCTTATGCTCTACGATCAAGAATTGACCAATGGGACCTCATAAAATTACAAAGTTTCTGTAAGGCAAAGGACACTGTTAAAAGGACAAAACAGCAAGCATCAAATTGGGAAAGGATATTCACAAACCCTACATCTGATAGAGGGCTAATATCCAATATATACAAAGAACTCAAGAAGTTAGATCCCAGGGAACCAAATAACCCTATTAAAAAATGGGGCACAGATCTAAACAAAGAATTTTCACCTGAAGAAATTCGGAAGGCCGAGAGGCACCTTAAGAAGTGCTCAACATCATCAGTCATTAGGGAAATGCAAATCAAAACAACCCTGAGATTTCACCTTACACCAGTCAGAATGGCTAAGGTCAGAAACTCAGGAGACAGCAGGTGTTGGCAAGGATGTGGAGAAAGAGGAACACTCCTCCACTGCTGGTGTGGCTGTAACATGGTACAACCACTTTGGAAATCAGTCTGGCGGTTCCTCAGAAAAGTGGACATGACACTTCCGGAGGACCTTGTTATACCTCTCCTGGGCATATGCTCAAAGGATTCCCGGACATGCAATAAAGACACATGCTCCATTATGTTCATAGTAGCCTTATTTATAATAGCCAGAAGCTGGAAAGAACCCAGATGCCCCTCAAAGGAGGAATGGATACAGAAAATGTGGTATATTTTCACAATGGAATACTATTCAGCAATTAGAAACAATGAATTCACAAAATTTTTAGGCAAATGGTTTGATCTGGAAAATATCATCCTAAGTGAGGTAACCCAATCACAAAAGAATACACATGGAATGCAATCTCTGATAAGTGGATATTAATTAGCCCAGAAGCCCTGAATACCCAAGGCACAAATCACATAACAAATGAATCCCATGAAGAAGTATGGAGAAGGTCCTGATCCTGGAAAGGATTGATCTAGCATTGGAGGGGAATATAAGGACAGAGAAAAAAAGGAGGGAGGTGATTGGAGAATGGGTGGAGAGAAGAAGGTTTATGGGCCATATGGGGAGGGGGGATCCGGGAAAGGGGAAATCATTTGGAATGTAAACGAAGAATATAGAAAATAAAAATATTTTAAAAAAAGGAATAGTTGACCAACATATAATGGGACTCTATAGATGTATGTGTGTGGGGGGGGGGTATATTTGACTACCATTTGGTGTTTTGTTTGTTTTTTATCATGTTTTGTACTACTTTATTTTGTCTTCTTGGTTGGGTTGTTGTACTAGGTTTTTTTTTCAGTGTGAGTTAGATCTTGGAAAGTGAAAATATGATAAAAGTATATTTAATTTTTTAAATAATAAAATCTATAATTAAAATGAAAAGAATAAAATGAACTTTATGATCTGAAATAAATATTTATAATGGACATCATTAAAAAGTCTTAACTGAGGTCAAAGACATTATAATATAATAAATATCCTCTTAGAAAATTACTTTCAAACTAGCATTCCATCATGTCAAGTTGTTTCTCAGTTGAGAGTTTGACACATAGACATTTTCGAACTTTAAAAAGTGAAAACACATTTTTGCTCTGTTTTGTTTTGTTTTTTACCAACAAAATTTCATGAGGGAATGGCTGAAATTTAGAAAGACTAAAAAAGATATTATAATGAATATATAATAAAAGAAGGCTGTGAACAAATATATTTGTTCATATATATATATATATATATATATATATATATATATATATATATATATATATGATTCAACAGAAGTATGCAGAATTATTCTAAAAGTAAAGTTTAATCATGGAGGCTAATTTTGAAATAGAATTAAAATGATTAAAATTACCCCAGAATATAAAGTTTGAATAAGTTTTCAATTGCTACTGCAATATATTTGTTCAGTGAAATTATACCTGGGAGAGAAATAGGTCAAGACATGGGAGAGAGAGGGCTGGTAGAGAGAGAGGAGAGACCTAGGAGGAACCAGGTATAGCTTCTAGCACTCTAAGAATTAATTCTATCACACTTATAATGAAAAATAAATTATATATCCTTCCCTCCTGCAATATGTACAAAACCAATCCTCAACTTGCCTATTTGATAAATCCTAACATAGATTAAAAACTGGTTTAAGTGTGCATGTTTGGTGTGCATGCCAGGTTGTCCAGGTGCATACTAGTATTTCTGCTAGGGTGACTGTTCAACAAGAATTTGGAATATACACTTATCTCCACTCCTCAATGCTGGAGTTATAGACGTACTCCACCATGCCCCAATGTTAACATAGTGGTGCTAGGATCCAAATTCAGAAGGAAAATATATATGATAGAATTATGAAAAATGTGACAGAAAAGGCTTTATCCACAAGAAGGTTGATAGACTCACTATATTTAAATCAACAGTGTTTGTTTATTCACAAAAAATACAAATATCTTATTTAAGTCTCAAATAAAGTCTAAATTTTACCACCTAATTCATGAAAAATGACAAATCAAAGAGGAATAACAACATATTAGATAATAAGGACAAAAGTATACTAAAAACCCGTAGTAGAGGACACGTTAATGATAAAAAATCAAACAAATAGGAGACATGTTTTTGATAATCACTGAAACATAAATTAAAATGTAAAATGTACAATATTATACCCACTATAGATACAAAAGGAGTGTTTGATGATTGTTGGCAAAGCTATGGAGCACTGTGTTGGATTCTCATGTACTGTCACTAAATATGTAAATGGATTTAATGAAGTTAGTCACTGTCTTAAGCATGGTTATTATTGCTTTGATGAACCACCATGACAAACACTAGTTTGGGAGGAAAGGGTTTATTTCACTCACATTTCCATATAACAGTTGATTGTCAAAAGCAGTGAAGGCAGAAATTCAAGCAATGCAGGGATATGGAGGCAGGAGCTAATGCATAAGCCCTGGAGCTGTGATGCTTACTGACTTGCTACTCATGGCTTGTTCAATCTTCTGTCTTATAGAGCCCAAGACCACCAGCCAAGGAATGGCTCCACTCACAACAGGCTGGACTATCCCACAGCAGTCACTAATTAAGAGCCTGACAAATATAGATGCAGATGCTCATAGCCAACCATTGGACTGAGAATGCTGACCGCAAAGCAGGAGTCAGAGAAAGAACTGAAGGAGCTGAAGGGGTTTGCAACCTCATAGGAAGAACAACAGTATCAACCAACCACATCCCCTAGAGCTCTCGGGGACTAAACAAACAACCAAAAAATACACAGGCAGGGACCCATAGCTCCAGCTCCATAGGTAGCAGAGGATGGCATTGCCTGGCACCAGTGGGAGGAGAGGCCTTTGGTCCTGTTAAGGCTTGATTGGAAATAATCAAACCTTGTAGGGAATGTTAAGGCAGTATGGTAGGGGTGGGTAGTTGTGCATCCTCATAGAAGAGGGAGAGGGGTGATGGGATAGGGGGCTTCCAGAGTGGAACTAGGAAAGGGGATAACATTTGAAATGTTAATACATAAAATATCTAATAAAAAAGAAAGAAAATACCTTATAGGCCTTTCTACAACCTTAAGGAGGTATTTTTTTAACTGAATTGTATCCTCTCAGATGATTTTTAGCTTATGTCCAACTGACATAAAATTATCCAGCACAGAGAACAACTGATCTTGTGAATTTGATCATGTGTATGCTCTGACACTGATAAATGCCACTTCTGGATATATAATCTTGAACTTATTTGGCCTGTACCTATAAACATGTATGAAGTTATTCACAGTCCTATTAGTGATGATGCAATCTAAATATCATGAATTGGATATGTACAAACAACCCACAGTATAGTCACCTAGTTAAGCATCATATATTACTTAAATAAATAGTTATAAACTTGAAGAACTTTGGAAGCAATCTCAAGAAGACTGTATAGACTATGAACCAACTGTTAAACTTTGTTGAAGGTGAAAGTACACTGTGCACACAGGAAAAAAAATCCTTTTAAAGTAAAAAGAGAATGATGAACTCAGGGTGTACTACCTAATTACAATACAGGAGGATGGGATAGAAAAGTGATCCAAAGCAGAGACTGAGGATGGACCAAATAACTTCTAATTGATAGAGTGATAGGCTGTACCTTTAAGTGAAAAATGGTGTTCACATTTTGTTGCTATTACAATAAATTATCATGTACATTGTAAAATACAAAATGACACAATATATACAAGATACTCAAAGCTCTAATGAACTAAAGAATCCAATTCTTGCAACATGCTAAGACTCAGAAATGCAAGATCTCTGTTAACATGATAAAGATATAAAACTTCAAATTTTAAAAAACATTCATTTCACTATGGAATATATAAGGTTTAAAAAATCAAAAATTGATATGTTCCTCATGTTTAGATGATATCATATGAATTATAATAATGTATTAATTTTTTTAAAAAAAATTATCATAAGGAAGACATCATATTTTTGTGTGTGTTTTGTGAGAAATCTTAGGAATATCATGGGTCTAGAAATGAAGATACCTGTATTTTAATACAAAAATGAATTAATACAGGAAATCAAAAGAAGAAATTAGCATTACAAAACAGTACCTTACTAATTAGTAATGTGTGCAGAATATGTAAATATTATATTATTTTATTACATAAAGGCTCCACTAAAAACAAATTCAATTAAAAATTTCAATTACATAAAATACAAGCACAGCAAGTCAATGAAATAACAGCAGAATTAGGCAAATTGCAGAGTCACAGTGCATTATCTATCACACATAGCATCACAGATGCACAGCCTGTAACTAGAAGCAAAAATCAGCAATGCTGCGGAAAAGAATACCAAGTCAGAAATGTGAATAGAGTAGGGTATTTCTCTGCTGTGCTTGGCACAGCTTCCATTGTGTAAACCTGTGTCTCCTTTAATAGACTGGTCAATTGATCTTATGTTTTTACAAAGACTGCCCCAAATAAATCTTATTCTTCCACATCAAATATCTTTCTTTACTTTCTTCTTTCTGGCAATCCTGGAGATTGGATGCCAATGCTTGTACAGGAGGCAGGAGCTCTACTAGAGCTATAGCCCAACCCCTCTGCTTGCTTTCTGTCCTTCATAGACAATAGTGTGCCATTATAAACTCTTGCTCTGCTTTTAAATAATTGGGTATGTAGGTGAAAGAGTTATACCATTTGTCCAGCCTACACCAATTATCTTCTTCTGCTATGTGAAGAACACATTGATACTGTAATACAGTCAGTGACATTTTAACCTATGTAAACATTAGTGATGGATGAGAGGGAGGAAGAACAAATTCAAAAAAGCTGAGCTCAAGAAAGGATAGGATACTTTACTACAGTAAACACGAGTGCTTTTCCAAAGAATTTCTTTTGCCTTGTGATGTAAAGGAAAAAATAAAATAGAAAAATAGAATCAATTAATCAAGAGTTAAGGAAAAAAACGTGTGAGTTACAATTTACAATATATCAAACATAATAAATTGTCCTTTAGTATCCATGGGGCTTAGTTTCAGAACATCTATAGATGCTTAAGTTACAGGCACTGAAGTTTCTTGTGTAGACTCACAGTGTTCTTGTATCACCCTGGTACATTTTCTGGTATAATTTGATATCCCTTAGTTATTATAACACATGCTGTAGTGGATTTTTAGTATTATACTATACTTAAAAATAGTGACAAAATCTGTTTATCTATGTCTGGCACAGATGCAATTTTCTCCTAAATATCTTTTATCCAATCCTGGTTGAATCTGAGAATACATCTCCCACAGATATCACAGACTGGCTGTTTTGTTTAAATTACTAATTTATTTTAATGGCTATTGTCCATTCTTTTACTTGCCGGGAAAAATGAAAATAAGAATCTTTGCAGAGATACTTTTATAAAGTTTTGCAAAAGACATTCTGTTTTTTTTGAAGAAAGGAGAGATGTAATAAATTTGCATATTGAGAGATATGCCTTAAATTGTATAAGGAGAAAAAATGGTGGTAGTCTGGATGTAAAAGGCACAACAGTGTAAAAGATCAATCATAAAAAGCTGAAATGGAAAAGAAAGACTAAATTCTTAAAATTAAATGGAATTCTCAGTCTTTAGAGGAAGCTGTACTTTGCCAGTGCAATATAAATCAAATGGAATGTGATCCATGTGGTGAAGTCCCTAGTTTATGAGGAGACCCTGGGGTTTACCCTTGTCATCCTTTCCATCTTTGGCACACTTGTGGTCTTGGCAGTGACTATTGTGTATGAAATCCACAGGAACATTCCATTGGTGAAAGTCAATGACCTGGAGCTGAGCTTCCTCATTCACATGTCTCTGGTTATCATGGTGCTGTCAACTCTGCTGTTCATAGGCAAGCTATGCAACTGGTCCTGCATGGTCTGCCAGATCACTCTGGCACTGGGCTTTTGCCTTTGTCTGTCTTCCATTCTTGGAAAGACTATTTCACTCTTTTTTGCATACAGGATTTCCATATCCAAAATCCGGCTTATATCCATGCACCTCATTTTTGGTAAACTCATAGTGCTGACCTATATTGTAGGGGAGATTGGTGTATATACAGCTTACTTGGAGTTAGAGTCTCAAAGGATTTTCAAAAACATTGTAACTCAGAATGTAAAGATCATCTGTGAATGCAATGAAGGTTCTATAAAGTTTCTTTGCTCCATAAAAATAAATAAATAAATAACATCTATTAAGGAACATAGAAAAAATAATTCCATGAAAGCTGGAACAGGGGTGATAGTTGGCATAGGAATGATCCCCACAGGCTCATGTATTTGAATGCTTGGCCCATACTGAGTGGCACTATTAGGAGACGTAGCCTTTTTGAGTAAGTATAGACTTGTGGGGAAACGTGTGTCATTGTGAGGGCAGACTTCAAGTTCTCAGATGCTCAAGCCCCGGCTCAGTGGATCATAGTCTCCTTCTGCCACCACTTGTGGATAAAGATGTAGGATTCTCAGATCCTTACCCAACCTCATGTCTGCCTGTATGCTAACATGCTTGCCACGATGAAGATAATGGACTAAAACTCTGATCCTTAAGCTGGCCCTAATTAAATGTTTTCCTTTATAGGAGTTACCATGGTCACAGTATCTCTCCACAAAGCAGATTATATGTATATGGATATCTGAATTCATATAACTGCTGAGTCTCTGTTGTTTTTGTGTGTATGCTTCTAACTGACTACTCTGCACTGGACAACCTTAAAGGGACTTATCCCATACAAAAGATAATTCTCTTTCTCACAGTTTTTATTAGTAGCTTATAGATTTTTTTGTCTAGGGGTGTGTCTCGATGAAATTTCATTCCTTCCATATTAACATGTCCATAGTTATTGTTGTTGTTAAAGTTTTGCTTGTCTAACCACAGAGTAACAAAAAGGCCAGAACTAGAAACAGGAAAGCTCCTTTTGAACAGTTACTCAGGTAGTCTAAGTGACTCACAAACAATAGCTTTCATGGTTTCAGAAAATACTAGGCAAGATGGCAAGGAACGGAGGCAATCAAATAGCCCTACCTAGGTGCAACATCTATGAACCATTGCAAGATGGCAATATATGGATAAAGATGCTGTAAGTGGCACTCACATGTTGACAACAACGAACAGCTCAACAGGAAGAGAATCATGCCTGGTACTAGAATTCCAGCCAGTCTCAAGGGACTAGTGAAAATGGTGGACTTTAGAAACAATCTACTCATGCGAATTTGCTAAGCCAGCATAATTCTTTACTGCATTCTAAATTTTATCCCTATACCCACACATTCATATGGCTGCAATTCCTCATTAGAGTAGTCTCTCTTTACAGTAAATGGAGAACATCAGAGAAAACTACAGCTAGATATACTACAGAGATCAGTGGACCGCAACGAGCCCAGCCCTGATGGCTACATCTACACCACAACTCCTGCTTGTTGCATATACATGCAATTGACTCAATACGCAATATGACTCAGGAAACATCATAAAAGGAGGTGAAAAACTGTCAGAGCCAGACAACCAGGAAGTTTACAGTGAAGCATTTCCATATACTTTTTATTACAAGAGGAAGCAAGAAGAAATTTAAGCAGTAAGGTTTTACGTCTACTCTAAGCCAGTACACTAGAGTAACTTCGGAGCTTCCATTTGGTGTGCTTTCTGTTTTCTCATAAATTGTTTTCTTAATTTGAACATTCATATGTGTATTGAACAACTTTCTCCCATAGCTTGTTCTCTCAATTGCCCTCTTCCTTCCCCTAGAGAGCTTTATTTCTATTTTCATTATATAGATGCATATATGACCTTATTAAACCGTATGAAATCTAAGAACTATAAATGAGGCAAAATACAAAATGTATTATGCTAAATGTCTTACTTTACTCAATACAATATCCTCAAGTTGTACCCAGTTTGATAGAAACAATAACCTTCATGATTTATGGCTGAAAATGTTTAGCTACCTTGGTTCTATATGTTATTCATTGCATAACAGTATAACAAACTTTGATGTGCAGGTATCTCTGAGAAATACCTGCAATATACCTGTGATATCTGTGGCTATCTGAGAGTGGTATAACTGGGTCCTAGTTTCAAAGCTTCATACTGATTTACATAGTCCTTAGAATACTTCACATTCTCACCAGCAGTGTGTTTTCTTTTGTCTACATTCTCAACAGCATTTGTTGTCTCATTTACCTTATGAATGAAATTCATTTTTAATGGATATTTTCTTTATTAACATTTCAAATGTTATCCTCTTTCCCAGTTCCCGCCCTCCTTCCCGGAAACCATTTATTCCATACTCCCTCCCCCTGCTTCTATGAGGACGTTCCTCCACCCATCCCACTCCCACATCCCCACCCTATGACTGAAATTCTTATTGTAATAAAGGATAGTAATTAGACAGGTATTAAATACTATATTTGGCTTATCTCAGAAGGCAAGTACTATTAATATCTTTCTTCACATAAAACAAAAGTGAAGCATCAAGATATTAAGTAACCTACCCTATATTTCATGGCCTATGCATAGCAGCATTTGATTTCAACTCAGATAGGTTGGTGTTAAGCAGTTAAACATTGAGCCATATGGCCTCACTGTGCATTTTTTCATAGTATAAGGTAGACTTCTATGTATGTTATACACATGGAATAATAATGTTTTTAGTAGTCTTAAACTGGAGGGAGTAGATCTAAAAATAGAGCTTTTGTTTATGTCATGTCATGTTGTGACAGAATCCATAACAATCTACCTACAATTTCTTTTCAATTTCTAGCAAATGCTGCTTTTAATAAACACAAAGCATATGCTACATGCCTATCGGCATGTGAAGTTTGTAGTTTCCCTAGACAATTGATGAGAAAGAATAAAGCAGAAAGCCAGGTACCTGCTAGTAGGAACAGATGTTCTGGAGGGAAGTGAAAGCGTAAGTGCTTCCCTAAGTTTGCATGAGACATGTAAATCTCCCAAGAGGCACCAATAAAGATCATCCTAACTTTGAATTGCAAGCCTACTGGAGAATTTTTAATTTTAAGGGAAAACATTAGCAGACCCATTCTGGAGGTTGAAGAATTTAGGGATGTAAGAGGTTTCTCTACCAATTCCACTCTGTAGAACTGACGGTAGTGTGGACTAGAAAGATGGGTTCTCTTTGGCTCACTAAGGAAGAATGCAATGTCCATTCATTACCTGTGTCCAACATGAAGAATTGCAAAGGGCCAGCATAGGTGTCATGTGTTTTCTACCTACAGTCTAGTCAACGTTTTCTGTAAACGCTTTTTGTTATTGATTAACACACAGAAATTTACACATATGAAGACAAGAAAGGAGGAAAATCCCATCAGGATATTGTCCATATGAAGCCCCGAACTGAACTTCAAACCCAAACATCTCTCTTTTACTTAATTTCTGGTAGGAAATAAACTAAGGTTCAGTGGCCTCCTTCAGCAGTTTTCTAAACAGAAAATGAGAAGTTTTACCCTTGAATGATTCCTTTCTTACTGCGTTGTGATTATAACTGGACATTTGTGCCTACTCTTGTCAATCATTTTGAGTCCAGAGGCCTAGGAGAGTAGTGAAATGCAACTCAGTGTATTTCTTTGAGAGCATCTCCAGAGATAACTGAGTTTGTAGGTACAACTGGGTCTCTGAAGGGTGCCTTTGAAGGATAGGTACACTTGGCCCTCTCCCTGACACTTCCTGTTACTGTTATTTGACTACTTTCTTCCATGAGGTGAGAATCCCCAGACACAGAATCCATCGGGAAATTCTGCTTTACCTTAGGTGCAGAGCTGTGATTCCAGATGTCCTTGGACTAGAACCTCTAAAACCTTTCTATTATTTAAGAGCTAGACATGAGTTCAGTTACTTTGAAGTCTGTTGGCAATAAATACTATATCCAACATTTAGGTAAAAGCATATCAATAGCTGGAAATTACTGGGGGATTTCTGTATGTTGGAAGTCAATCTGGCCTACATAGTTGATACTAGTCTAGTCAGAGAAATAGAATGACACTTTGTCTTGAAAAAATAAATAAATAAAACAAGCAAAAGGGCATTCAAGATTTGCCTTCATAGTATCAAGTAGAGTTTGGGGACCTCTGTGAGGATCTGGGAGGTTAGTAGTAGGAAAGTATACAGAAAGGGTGATGCATGCAATATTGAACCCACTTCAGAGCGAAGAAAAATGGAACAATAGTTGAACATATAAGAAAGAGTTCTGGGCCCAGGCATTGTGATGCATTGAAGAGGTTAGGTGATTACAAGAGGGAGATCATGGTGAGTTTCATAATAAGTTTACAGCCAGCATTGGCTATATAGGAAGATGTCTCAACAAACAAACAAACATACAAACAAACAAGCAAAATAAAACCTCTGAGAGAGAGTATGATTCTCTCTCTCTCTCTCTCTCTCTCTCTCTCTCTCTCTCTCTCTCTCTCTCTCTCTGTGTGTGTGTGTGTGTGTGTGTGTGTGTGTAAAAATCCAAAAGTCAGTGTTTTATGAACTCTTCATCACTGTTGCAAATACCGAAAACAGGATAATTTGAAAGGAGGAATGATTTGATTTTTTTCTCATCATTTTGGTATAGAATTCAAGCTTTGGCCTTAAGATGACACATAATAGTACAAGAGATCTTGTGTAAAAAAGGTATTCATTTAATTGAATCTTGGAATCAAACAACTGTAATATGGATGGCCAGGGCCAAGTATACTCCAAAGGCATCTCCCAGACAACCAATTCTACCCTCAATTAATTGTCTCTGGAAATACACATAGTTTAGCTTTCCTAAAGTCTTAGGTTTACCATCAGTTAATCAGATTTACTAGAATAGTTACAAGTGTCCACCACTGTTTTATTCTAGATCTGTCCTGCATCAAACTGTTCACAAAACTCAAGGTCCTGACTGAAGATCCAATATGGCACTTATTAGTACTGTGCCAGTAGACAGAGCCTAATGTGTGAAGAACAGCGATCAGATTGTTCTTGCTGTGACTGGAGCACAACAGCTCTTCCCAGAGAAGGCATTTCCTTCTCTGATTTTCTTTGGATGAGGCAGCATAGCCACTGCTGTTGGTTTTTAGGAGCAAAATTACTTAGAACCTCATGGTCAGCTGTCAGACTAAGTTTCCCAAATGGAATACAAACCTACTTTGATCAAAATCTTCTTTCTGATGGATCACTGAACAGCGCAAAATGTTTTCAATGATCTTCGACTTGCCATTCATATAAGCACTATAACTTAATAGTATATTTATTATTTAGAACCATCATTAAAAATGGGAGACTCGTTTTGGCTAATGATAATAGGTTAGAACATTAGTGGTAAAACCACACTGGTATTTCTGTCTAAGGATTTGAAATGAACACCAGGTATTAATTCTCCTTCAGTACAGCTGTGTTGTGGCTCTTGGACCAGAGCTGTTCAATGGCCTGGAGAGATGAGCAGCTGTGTTTTAGGAAACAGAAACACAGGTAGTACCTTGTTTATATGATATCTTTCAGTTCAAATATCTTTGGAATTCAAAGTTGGGCTATAAAAAGATGCTAAATCTCTCTCAACAAGAAAGTTGAATTACAGTAAGTAAAATTAAAGCAAACCATAAACAATTCTCACCTTGGATAATTGACTACTTAATAACGTAATGATAATCTTAAGAAAGCAGTATGGCCGATCATCGTCTGTAGTATAGTAAATCCTATTCATTATAGGCTGTGTTTATAAGTCATGCAAAAAGAATTGACAATTACCCATCTGATTCAAATGTTGTAGACAGCCAAAGCAGATAATTCAGCAGAGAGATAAAGATAAAACTAGCTACACTGATCAAATATAAATAAATAACTGCCAAATTACCCCTTCACTTTATGCCAAGTAGATGCTGCCTTGGGAAATTGCTTAGATTCAAAGACTCTGACTGAAGTTGCCCAAAGGTCTGGTTTCTGTGGAGCAGTTTGGACAGCTAATAAAGAAATCATTATAATAGGCCAGTTTTCCATTAAAAAAAAAAGGAGAAAACAAACTTGTAGTTGAGATTCTGAGTTATCCTTTCATTTGTCCAGAGAGCTAAGAAATGTGAGTCAAAGTACTTAAACTCGGCTAGGATCATCTAAGTCCTTCCAGAATCAACTACAAAAATAGCAGTGTACAGAGCCATAACAGGTTGTCATGCCACTTGGTAGGAACTCGACATTGATCAAGGTGAACTTCATCTCCCAGCCTGTGTTGAGCAGGGACTCCTGTGCTAGTCATGATCCTGCTTTACCTAGGCTGGAGCTCTCAGAATAAAGGTGAAGTTCATTGTTCCTCCAGGTCTATGAATTCTTGAATTAAGCAGGTGACACGCCCAGCTGCCTGAGCAGTGGAGCCAATGCCCAACAAACAGCTGGACCACTTCCCCGAACACACCCCAGAATTTTGGGGGAGGGACTCACCCAAATTCTTAAATTGTCAGACCTCCATTAAACTTAGAGCCTCAATTAGCATTTGGATTGTCCTGGCCTCTGTTCTTTTCGCTGGGTCCCATCTATCTCCAGCTTCTCTTCCAGGGACCCAGTTCCAGTAGCTGCTGACAGTGACACCATAGGAGGCCCCAGGTCTGTCAATGACAAGAGTCAGTAAGAAACTAAACAACGGCTGTGATATCATAGTGTAATAACATCCCTAAAAATAAATTTATATTACTATATATTAATGAATTAAAATATTCCTCTGGTCATAGCTAACTTCATTGCATAAAAAGAAAAAATCAGTTTTATAAAAAGAAAAAATAAATCAGTTTTATAATAAAATAAAAAGAAAAAAATCAGAAAAAAATCAGTTTTATAAAAAGAAAAAATAAATCAGTTTTATAATAAGATGAAATGAGCAGAGATTTTGGGGTAGTTCTCAACAAAGTTAATGTGAAAAGAATTTTAGGATTAATAAAAGTAACAAAATTTAATATTATAGTTGAAGGACTAGATTATATATCCTGGTTTATTACCAAAAATTATCCATGTATACAAAGGTATTAGTTAAGATCAATTAAATTTATAAAGATATGACTAATAAAACACACAAAAACAAATGGGCTTCATTTCTTCTAAAAGATGTCCTGGGAAAAAAGAACAACTAATTTTCATATAAGGTTTTTTGGATGATTATTGATGGAAATTTCTCCCATAATGAAGCTTAAATTACCCCTTCTATACATTCCTCTGAAATCTACTCAGCTCTTTGAAGGCCATAAAATTTAGATGTTTTGTTATTGTTAATAAACTAAAGAAATCCATCAACTAGAAGGCTTTATTCCTTGGCAGTTTTGTTGGTTGTCTTCTAGAGCTTATAGGACTAAGTCAACTTCATGCAAATTCTAAACATCATTTAGAGCTATGGGCACAATCCTCAGCACCAAGAGTCGTAGACAAAGAAGCAAGTGTGACTGAGAAGACATGCCAGTTACAGGAAGGAAAGGAGGGGCCTATTCGCAAAAGGAGAAAAGAGGAAGACAGCGAAAATGAATTGAAAGGAAAAGGAAAACTTTAGAGAATAATCTCTTTCTGGAAGTGAATACGTTATTCTTTTATTTCACCTAATGCTTATTGATTAAGCATTGAAGGCCAGCATTAAGGATGAAAAAGATGTAAAAAACAAACAAACAAACACACAAACAAACAAAGCACAACTCCTCCCTGCCTGTGTAGAACTCAGTGGCTGAAGTAATTCATGCATTAACACAGCATTCCAGTGGATTAACCATTATCACCATTACCATTTCTTGAATGGGAAATTTTGCGTTCATGGTGCTGTGGAATTATATGTTTAACAAAGTTGCCTTTGAAGGTAGAAAAAATATATCTGAACTTCACAGAGTCTTCACAAAGATTGAACTAGAAAAGTAATTAATAAATCTAACTCAATTACAATTTTGCCATGGTGAATGAATGTGTAATTAACAATAATCTTGTAGAAACATAAAAGAACAAAAAATAACTTGGGATATATGTACAAGAATTGAATATTAAATGATTGGTATAGTGGTATTTCAGAAAAGGAGAATATTTTGAACCAGCAGTTCTGAACCTATGGGTCACAAAACCTTTGGAAAACCTCTAGTTCCAAAAATTATTTACATTATGTTTCATAAAACTAACAAAATTATAGTGATGAAATAGGAACAAAAATAATGTTATGGAGTATGAGTCACCAAAACATGAGAAACTGTATTAAAAGGTCGTAGCATTAGGAGGGCAGAGAAGCACTGCTTTGAATAGAAGTACAGACAACTTTACAACTTGAGGATTTGCTTGGTGCAGATTGTAAAAGGAATGAGTCTGTGCTTCTTTGTCTAGGTAGCAAAGCACTGACAACCTGACCTAGAGAATGCTCATGAATAAAATGGTTTTGGAAATATGATTAATGAAAAATTAGTAGAAATGGTTGGTATTGCTTAAGAGTTCTGGGCATGTAGATCTTACTGTGTCCTCCTTCAAAACAGAAGTGTGTGAAGTGTGTGTGTGTGTGTGTGTGTGTGTGTGTGTGTGTGTGTGTAAAGTGTAAAATAAGATGATTCAAATAAGGAAAATTCACAGAATAATTATAAAATTAGGGGTCTACCACACAAAATACTTCATCTATTATTCAACCAAACAGAAAGTTCTAAAACAAAGAAGAGGCTAGGAAATACATAAAAAGTATTCATCATCTTTGAGCACTAGAGAAATTCACATTAAAACCACTTGGAGCCTCATCTCAAATCAATCAGAATATTAATAAGAATACCACAACAAAAAATGGTGGCCTTGATATGTAGAAAAGGGAATCTTTTTACACTGTGGATACACTGAATGTCAGCTAAATTAAAATAAATGCTGTGAATAGAACTGCAGGCTTTACTTCAGGATTTCTAACCTTAAATAGCCACTTTTGGAAATAATTCTAGAGGATTCTTCAAAAACTAAATTAATGCTAACATATAATCATATAACAAGCTCTCTCTGTCTCTCTCTCTCTCTCTCTGTCTCTCTATCTATCTATCTCTCCTCTCTCCTCTCTATCTCCATATATATATTATATAAGATACCATATCATATATATGATGTATATAAGATATTACATATCTTATATATACATATATAAGATATTAAATATGTAACTATATAATTACTCCTAGGCATATCCTTAAGTAACACTACACACTACAAGAATGATATGTGTACATCCATGTTAATTGTTGCCTTATTAACCATTGCCTGGAAATGAAAGATAGCTAGATGCCTAATTAATGATAAAGAGATCATGAAGATGTGGTACACAATGTATGCATCTGTAATGAGCATAGACACCATGAAATTTGTGGAGAAATACATGGGATTGGAAAAACATTATTTTGTGTGGAGTAATCACAGTCTCAAAGAACAAATGCTACATATTCACTCTCATATAAGAACCATACCTTTGACTCAGTAATTCAATGTCTAATATGGAGTATTTCTAGAAGCCAGAATAAAAAGAATAAAATGGAAATGTTACCTTAGCATAGAGAAGTAATAGAACCTATATTTTTGTTTGTTTTACTTTTGTGGTGTTTTATTATGCTTGGCCCAGGGAGTGGCACTATTAGAAGGTGTGGCCCTGTTGGAATAGGTGTAGCCTTGTTGGAGTAGGTTTGGTACTGTAGTTATAGGACTTCAGACCCTCATCCCAGATGCCTGGAAGTCAGTATTCTGCTAGCAGTCTTCAGATGAAGATGTAGACCTCTCACCTTCTCTTGCACCATGCCTGCATGGGTGCTACCATGTTTCTGCCTTGATGATACTGGGCTGAGCCTCTGAATCTTTAAGCTAGCCCCAATTAAATGTTGTCCTTTTTATGACTTTCCTTGGTTATGGTGTCTGTTCACAGTAAAACCCTATATAAGATAGAAGCTGGTACCAGAAGTGGTATATTGCTGTGATAGGCTTGACCACGCTTTTGTCTGGAAGAATGAAGAATTGGGGACTTTGGATTTGCAAAGCAGTGGAATGCTTTAAATGGGGTTTAATGGTCTATTGTTTTATTGTCTCAGCTTTGTTGCTGAGATTAATTGAACTGTGCAGACCTGGACTAAGAGGGTTCAATGGACAAGAAGTTGAGTATATGACCTAGAGACTGTTTTGTGGTATTTTGGTGAAGAACATGGCTGTTTTTTGCCCTTGTCTGAAGAATCTACCTGAAGCTCATGTAAAGAGATTTATATTAATTTCATTGACAAAGGAAGTCTCAAAAAAGCCCAACAGAGACTGTTCTCTGGTTAGGGTTCATGAAGAGCATTTTGAACAAGAGTAGCCAGCTTAGAATGGGAAAATATAAAATATATGGTTTGGGTATTAAAGGAGCACCAGGAAATGAAATGGAGCCAAATCTTGTGTTTGAGGGGATAGCAGGTTAAGGGAGTGGGACTTTGGGGCAAGATCCTACCCAACTAAATTTAAATACAGGCATGGTAGAATGCACCTTAATCCCAGGAGACAGGCATGCAGCTCTCTGAATTCAAGGTCATTCTACAGAGCAAGATCCAGGACAGCCAAGCTTAGGCAGTGGAGTTGGAAAACAGAAAGCTAAGATGAGGATGTTAGAGCCCACACCCACAGTGCTACACCTACTCCATCAAGGCAACACCTACTCTAGCAGGGCCTTTTGATACATAGGGAAAAGCCATTCATTCTCATTCTCTCTCTCTCTCTCTCTCTCTCTCTCTCTCTCTCTCTCTCTCTCTCTCTCTCTCTCTCTCTCTCTCATCTCCTTCCTCTCTCCCTCTCCCTCTATCTCTCTATACAGACATGCACTCACACACACACCCAAACACACACCCTGCTGTGTGTGTTACTTACTTATGACATTACCACACTTTTCCATGTTCATAGAAGGCATAGTATTTTAGGAGTTAAGTTGTTGTAGGCTTGAACAGAATGGGGAATTCTTCCACCCAAGGGCTTTGCAAGCCATAAAAAGAACAACAATATCAACTAACCAGACTGCCCAGAGCTCCCAGGTACTAAACCACTAACCAAAGAGTACACAAAGAGGCTTCAGCTTTATTTTTAGCGGACAATGGCATTATCAGGCATCAAAAGGAGGAGAGGCCCTTAGTCCCGTGAAGCCTTGATGTCCCAGTGTAGGGGACTGCCATCATGATGAGGCTGGAGTGGGTGGTTGGGATAGGGGCTTTCTAGAGGGGAAACTGGGAAAGGGGACAACATTTTAAATGTTAATAAATAAGATATCCAATAAAAATTAAAAGTCATGAGTAATATATTTCTATCTTCATTAAAATTATTCTTGCATTGACATGTTTAGTAACAAATGGACAGTACCCATCCCAATCCTGGCATAACAGATATCAATGGAAGTCTGTTAAAAAGTTTCTAGATTTTTTCCACTCATTCTGAGGAGTACAACTGTCACTCTTTTTTTTTCTGAGACAGGGTTTTTCTGTGCAGCCCTGGCTGTCCTGGAATTCGCTCTGTAGACCAGGCTGGCCTCAAACTCAGAAATTTACCTGCCTCTGCCTCCCAAGTGCTGGAATTAAAGGCATGCACCACCACACTGTCACTCTTAAATTAACATTTTTATTTATTTTATTTTTATATTATCTTTTAATAAATATTACTCAAATGTAGCCAAAAATCCATTGGTATCTTCTGCTCCCGCTGTTTGAATCTCCCTCCTGTTGCCACACAGATCTTTTACTAGTTCTGCCTCCAGAAGTCCTCTGTCGTACATTCATGCATCCAGTATGCATGGCTTTTTATACGAGCTTCATCACTTAGCACTTCCTACCTTTCATATTAATGATCTTTACTGTGATCATTTTTTTTCTATTTTTCTATTTTCTATCATGATCATGTTATTATCTCTGCTTCTTTGAAATCTGGTTCACCCATTCAATGAAATTTATTGGATGCTTTGATACAGGTTTCATGAAGGTAACCATTCACTGTATTGAATAGGTACAGAAATTAGGTCTTATTATGGTCATTTTTCAGATAATTTCATGAGGTTCCTAAAGTTGAAATGCTAGATTTAGTTGAGAATTCTCTTTTTCTCTCAAATTTATGATTCTAATCATTCAACAAATTTCATGAATTCTAAACCACATGTTTACTGAATTTCTCCTTATTATACTCTTCATGTGTCTCTGCTTTAATTGAGACCTTTTCATTTCCAACATTAAAAAGTATACTTTAAAAGTAATATGTTGAAACTCTGAGGCACTGCTAATGTTGCTGAGGTGTACTCCTTGACGAAGTCTAATAAAGCCATGTTACACCCACATTAACAGAGCTTTAAAGTTTTGCTGTAAAATTTTCAGTGGCTACCTTTCACTTCAAGAGCTAGAAATGTTGAATGTGGTAAAGCAAGGATTATTTCATTTGATAGCCCTCTCTTCACTCAGTACTCTGAAATGATCACAGCCACAATTTTCACAGTGTCATTCCACAATCAATCAAGATCAGGAGGCATATGCTAACCAGCAGCTGTTTCCTCCGAACAAAGCAATAAAGCACTTTTATTCATACCGCAATATCCTCCTTTCCTGCTGGTGTACCACTTCTGTATCACAGCCCCCAAAGAATGTGTAATGGCACAAAATTGCATTCTCATGTGCAAACAGAAGTCACCCAATACATTATCTTGTGTTTCATATACATTTGCCAGGAAATAACTTTACTCTGAGTATCATAGCACATCTACCTGCAAAGTTACCCAAGTGTCATTTAGATAAAAACTCAAACAGTGAGAGGGACAAAACAGACAAATGGATTAAAGACTTTGAATAAACAGGAAGGCATTTGATGCACCCAGGGACTATACAACAGAAAGAGAGATAAGATACAGTTTTAAGGAAGAAGACAAAGGCTTTTAGAACCCTTTTTCAATGGTGAGGATGTATTTTATAGTAAGGTATAACAAGGATGTAGACTGCAGAATGCATATTTAAAAAATACTTCTGTATCTGCTTTGGAGATTATTAAAAGGTAGTAGGGGTGGAATAAAAAGCAATAACCCAGAAAAGCATTAGTAAGACTCTGGTTTATGATAAAACTAAGAGAGATCATTGGAAATTTTTAGATTTAGAACACTTTAAAAATGGGAGTCACATTTGATAAACTGCTTGAGGAAGATGATATGTCAAAGATTTCTTATGCCTTAATCTCATATACAGATATTTTACAAAATCTTAATGTCAGTGTCTGAGCAATAAGTTACTATATTTCTCAAACAAACTACTCCTGTTCTGTTAAACATCAGAAATTCGTCAAGGAAGAAATAAAGAAAAATTAAAGACTTTTTAGAACTTAATGAAAATGAAGACACAACATACCCAAATCTATGGGACACAATGAAAGCAGTGCTAAGAGGAAAACTCATAGCCCTGAGTGCCTCCAAAAACAAAATGGAGAGAGAATACACTAACAGCTTAATGACACACCTGAAAGCCCTGGAACAAAAAGAAGCTATTTCACCCAGGAGGAGTAGAAGGCAGGAAATCATCAAACTCAGGGCTGAAATCAATCAAGTAGAAACAAAGAGAACCATACAAAGAATCAACAAAACCAGGAGCTGGGTCTTTGAGAAAATCAACAAGATAGATAAACCCTTAGCCAGACAAACCAAAGGGCACAGAGACAGTATCTAGATTAACAAACTTAGAAATGAAAAGGGAGATATAACAACAGAAACTGAGGAAATTCAAAAAATTATTAGATCCTACTACAAAAGCCTATACTCAACACAACTGGACAATCTGGAGGAAATGGACAGTTTCCTAGACAGATATCCGACACCAAAACTAAATCAGGATCAAATAGATCAACTAAACAGTCCCATAACACCTGAAGAAATAAAAACAGTCATAGAAAGTCTCCCAACCAAAAAAAGCACAGGACCAGATGGCTTTAGTGCAGAATTCTATCAGACCTTCATAGAAGACCTAACACCAATATTCTTCAAATTATTCCACAAAATAGAAACAGAAGGAACTCTACTCAACTCGTTCTATGAAGCCACAATTATGCTGATACCAAAACCACACAAAGATCCAACAAAGAAAAAGAACTTCAGGCCAATTTCTCTTATGAATATTGATGCAAAAATACTTAATAAAATTCTTGCCAACGGAATCCAAGAACACATCAAAATGATCATCCACCATGATCAAGTAGGCTTCATCCCAGGGATGCAGGAATGGTTCAATATAAGGAAATCCATCAATGCTATCCACTACATAAACAAACTCAAAGAAAAAAACCATATGATCATCTCATTACATGCAGAAAAAGCATTTGACAAAATTCACCATCCTTTCATGCTAAAAGTCTTAGAAAGAACAGGAATTCAAGGCCCATACCTAAACATCATTAAAGCAATATACAGCAAACCGGTAGCCAATATCAAATTAAATGGAGAGAAACTTGAAGCAATCCCACTAAAATCAGGGACTAGACAAGGCTGTCCTCTCTCTCCATATCTTTTCAAAATAGTACTTGAAGTTCTAGCTAGAGCAATTAGACAACATAAGGAGGTCAAGGGGATACAAATTGGAAAGGAAGAAGTCAAATTATCACTATTAGCAGATGGCATGATAGTCTACTTAAGTGACCCGAAAACCTCCACCAGAGAACTCCTACAGCTGATAAACAACTTCAGCAAAGTGGCTGGTTTTAAAATCAACTCAAGCAAATCAGTTGCCTTCCTATACTCAAAGGATAAGCAGGCTGAGAAAGAAGTTAGGGTAATGACACCCTTCAAAATAGCCACAAACAATATAAAGTATCTTGGTGTGACTCTAACCAAACAAGTGAAAGATCTATATGACAAGAACTTCAGGTCTCTAAAGAAGGAAATCGAAGAAGACCTCAGAAAATGGAAAAATCTGCCATGGTCATGGATCGGCAGGATTAATATAGTTAAAATGGCCATCTTGCCAAAAGCAATCTACAGATTCAATGCAATCCCCATCAAAATCCCAACTCAGTTCTTCACAGAGTTAGAAAAAGCAATTCTCAAATTCATCTGTAATAGCTAAAACACAGGATTGCTAAAACTATTCTCAACAACAAAAGAAATTCTGGGGGAATCAGTATCCCTGACTTCAAGCAATACTACAGAGCAATAATATTAAAAACTGCATGGTATTGGTACAGTGACAGACAAATGGACCAATGGAATAGAATTGAAGATCCAGAAATGAACCCACACACCTATGGTCACTTGATCTTCGACAAAGGAGCCAAAAGCATCCAGTGGAAAAAAGATAGCCTTTTCAACAAATGGTGCTGGTTCAATTGGAGGTCAGCATGCAGAAGAATGCGAATTTATCCATTCTTATCTCCATGTACTAAACTTCACTCCAAGTGGATCAAGGACCTCCATGTAAAACCAGACACACTGAAACTAATAGAAAAGAAACTGGGGAAGACCCTTGAGGACATCGGCACGAGGGAAAAGTTCCTGAACAGATCACCAATAGCTTATGCTCTAAGATCAAGATTTTACAACTGGGACCTCATAAAATTACAAAGTTTCTGTAAGGCAAAGGACACTGTTAAAAGGACAAAACGGCAACCACCAAATTGGGAAAGGATATTTACCAACCCCACATCTGATAGAGGGCTAATATCTAATATATACAAAGAACTCAAGAAGTTAGACCCCAGGGAACCAAATAACCCTATTAAAAATGGGGTACAGATCTAAACAAAGACTTTTCACCTGAAGAAATTCGGATGACCGAGAGGCACATTAAGAAGTGCTCAACATTATTAGTCATTAGGGAAATGTAAATCAAAACAACCCTGAGATTTCACCTTACACCAGTCAGAATGGCTAAGGTCAAAAACTCAGGAGACAGCAGGTGTTGGCAAGGATGTGGAGAAAGAGGAACACTCCTCCACTGCTGGTGGGGCTGTAAGATGGTACAACCACTTTGGAAATCAGTCTGGAGGTTCCTAAGAAAACTGGACATGACACTTCCGGAGGACCCTGCTATACCTCTCCTGGGCATATACCCAAAGGATTCCCCATCATGCAATAAAGACACATGCTCCATTATGTTCATAGCAGCCTTATTTATAATAGCCAGAAGCTGGAAAGAACCCAGATGCCCCTCAAAGGAGGAATGGATACAGAAAATGTGGTATATTTTCACAATGGAATACTACTCAGCAATTAGAAACAATGAATTCACAAAATTTTTAGGCAAATGTTTTGATCTGAAAAATATCATCCTAAGTGAGGTAACCCAGTCACAAAAGAATACACATGGAATGCAATCTGTGATAAGTGGATCTTAATTAGCCCAGAAGCCCTGAATACCCAAGGCACAAATCGCATAACAAATGACTCCCATGAAGAAGTAAGGAGAAGGTCCTGATCCTGGAAAGGATTAATCTAGCATTAGAGGGGAATATGAGGACAGAGAAAAAAAGGAGGTAGGTGATTGGAGAATGGATGGAGAGAAGAAGGTTTATGGGACATATGGGGAGGGGGGATCCGGGAAAGGGGAAATCATTTGGAATGTAAACAAAGAATATAGAAAATAAAAATATAAAAAAAAGAAATTGGCCAGTCCAAGGATCTAGTTTTGATAAATAGGACAGAAGCAAGTATGCAAGAGACTATATGAGAGCACAGCTCAGTTACTAGGAGGGACCAGGAGATGTTTATACCCTGGGAGAATGGCCAGTTAGGCTCAAGTGGTGATATTGTGTTGGCTGTGGCAAGAACATTGAGGGTGGTTCATTTACATACTCAGGGACAGCAGGCATGAAGGGAAGAAACCTCATAAGTTCATACAGAAGGGAGTCTAGTCCAGCATGTTTCAAGTCAGATAAATAGCAATCAGCCCTCTTAACCCTGAAGATATACATGCTTTTCAGTTGTTGTGTGCCCCAGGGCACATCTGGGCCTGTGAAACCTCTGTTGCTGGGGTTTGTTGCTTCCCCATCAAGTAAGGGAACAGCCAAACTTCTGCCACTCTCAGGATTAGAAAATTCATGGCTTTAGGCCTGCATCCACCACGCCTCAGCTTTAGGCAAGTGCCACATACTCCCATTATAAACTTGAGATACATACTTGACTCATTTATTATTCCTGACAGTAGTCTTCAAAACATAATGAACCATCAAGCTCTGTCAACCCAGCTTGTAAAAGGTCTTCACTGACATCATTTTATATTTCTACTAATAGTCCCATAGTCTAAATTCTACACATCCTCTTTCTCAGAAATGTTCCATAAATAATGACTGCATCTTCGTGTAGATTAGTTTGCAGAATGGTTTCTTTTTTTGTTTTTTTTTTTGTTTTTTTTTTTTTGTTGTTGTTGTTTTTTTTGAGACAGGGTTTCTCTCTGTAGCCCTGGCTGTCCTGGAGCTCACTCTGTAGACCAGGCTAGCCTTGAACTCAGAAATCCACCTGCCTCTGCCTCCCAAGTGCTGGGATTAAAGATGTGCGCCACCACTACCCAGTCACAGAATGTCTTATAAAAAACACACTTAATTTGAAATAAAGTCATCCAATTATACATATTTGTTTATAAAATGAGATCCAAACATGTTTTGGAGTTTTGCAAACTATCTACTACCTTTCTCTCCAGTAGTACCTCAGAATTATCCATCATAATCTGAACATTCTAGCCCCATGGACCTTACTTCAATGATTTAAAAGATCTTCATCAATGCTGTCTCAGGTACCTGTCTGCCTCAATACTTCACTACTCTGATTCTCCCACAATAACCCAGGTTTAATCTTATTCCACAGGAAAATTAACTATTATAATATTCTTTAAATCACATTAGATTCTCATCTTATTATACTCCAAATGATGGTGATTATCTTTGTGAATATCTATTAAATACAATTGTGTCTCAAACAGTTTAAGTCTTTTGAGGACAGAAATGTTGATGGTTTATTTTCTCCATCTTTATTAACATTTCTATAAGAGCAGGACAATACTGGCTTACATACAAGGCAAAAGTAGTTGGATATTTTAAACTAGGGAATAATATAATCCAATGTGTTTATGAGACACAGGGTTCTTCAGATTCTCTGTGGAGAATTACAAAGTAAAGGAACAGAAATATGCGGATAAGGAAATTAGAGAATAAGGTATCAAAAGGAAAGAGTTTAGGATGGATACAAGTAGAGACAAGAATGCTCTGAAGAAGAAAGGAAAGTGAAAACAATGAAGAAAAGTGAATGTTTTTGTTAACAACCTGAGTTTCCACACTAAACTGTTGCCACTAATAGAAGGAGTTCAAAAGAATTGCAATATTAAGGGTGATTATAAAGATGTAAGCCTTTAGATGGTGTTTTCTCACATTTTAGGAGCAACCTATATAGAAAGAAAGATTGTTAAAGCACAGGGTGCCAAATAGTGGCTCAGAAGCAAGTACCTAAAACAGAGTAAAGACAGATCTCAGACAAAAGTTAGAGATAGATTTTTAACAAAGTGAGCAGAGCAAGCCTCCATCACTTGGGAGTAAGAGGATGATAGTAGAAATTTTGGTGATAGAGGAGTCATTTTCATTTTATGGCTTCTAATTTCTGAATTTAATGGAATGTAAAATCACCAAGTAGAAATGAGAAGTTATAAAGAGTATGGGAGCTTTGGAGAAACACAGAAACAGTTAATACTGAAAGTGGGACAGTAAAGTTACTACAGAAATGTATTTGAAATTCCAGGAAAAAAATTGAAAGGCTGGGTACTGTGAAGAAATTTGAAACAAAACTCCTTAGTAACTAAGATTATACTGTTCAGGTGCAAGGAGAATAAGTGGTAAATATGCCCTGAAGGTAAGAAATTGAGCACAGGGACTAGAGATGGCAAAACCAGGCATACAGGAAGAAGTCTATATAATCCTGGTAGCAGAAAGAAAATTACAATTTAAATAGGAGAATTTATCTGTAGGATCAAATACAGATGGCATCAAAGATCCTTGTTGTGGGAGCAAAACTTGCACAGGTAAACGGGAAGAATAAAAGAAGGTAAGACAAGAAGTCATAGTCTCATATTAATAACTGAAATTTAGAGATGGTTTAATTTTTACATGTTGACAAGATGCAGAGAATGACTAGTGAGTGGATGACTGAGATGTGGTGCTTAATAGTAGAAAATGTCGGCAGGGTGCTGCATGCATGACTCTTTTACCTGTTGAAATTAGGACACCAATGGCAAGAATTGGAAGCATGTTAAGAGTGGCTGTTAACCAGAATCACTTTCCAGTAAGCAGGAAAACATCCCAAATCTGACACAGGAAAGGCAAAAGAGGAAGGAGCATATAGCCATACAGCATGCATACAAAGAAACAGGCATGTTTTGTTTTGTTTTGATCTTATTTTGCTGGAGAGTGAGACTAGGGGTGGATAATGACCTAGAACTAAGAAGAACCAATATATAAGCAGAATAGGCATACATGTCTGTACAGCCTAAACATTAGGGAAGGGAAAACATCAACCGAATAATTTTTATAAGGAATAAGTACTATGAAGAAATAGGATACAGTGAGAGTGTAAGAAACTGGTTCATCACTGCACCAGAAGCCTAAGGTATTAAGTTGAGCATAAATCCTACTGGTAAATGGGAATTAAGGGGTGTGGTGGCTATTCTTGGTTCTCAACTCGACTACATCTGTAGTTAACTAAAACCCAAATGGCTGGGCATACCTGTGAGGGGTTTTTTTTACTTAATTAAATCATGTGAAGTGGGAAGACACACTTATAATATGGATCCTTTGGGAAAATACACCTTTAATCGGGACCACACCATCTGCTGGCAGTCTATATCAAAGGCATGGGAGAAGGAAGCTTACTCTCTCTTTGTCTGCTTGCTCTTGCCTTCCCTAACAAGTCTATTCCTTCAGTGGCACTACAGACTTTTTCAAGATTCCGGTGTATACTGAAGACTAACTGAGATATCCAGCCTCATGGACTGATCAACTACTGGATTTTTGAACCTTCTTTTGAGAGAAAACCATTGTTGGGCAATCTGGACTTCGACCTTTAAGCCATTTAATGTAACATAATATATATGTACACGTACCTACATATATGCATTCTCTATGTTTTTTCCTCTAGATGACTAATGCAGGGGATAATTGATGACTGAAGAAAATGTGGCAACACAGAATTAAATTTTTAGAGTTAGGCAAGAAAGTAAAAGGTCTTATTAACAAAAGAATAATTTGATGGCATTGATAACTACAGACATGATGGACCAAAGATGGAGCTATCAGAAGAAAATGTATTAGTAAAACTAAGGCAATGGTTTCATTATAAGACAGGATTATAATTCAGGAGTAACAGGAGGTTGGAGAGGGGGTTCTATTGAGAGTGGAATAGCACTCACTAGAAATGCAACAGAGGTCTTAATAATAAATCAATGCCACATCCTATGAGTGGTTGTATAAATGAAGTCATCAGATAGATCAAACAGTGGTAAATTATGAAGCTAATGAGAGTAAACCAGAGCCAACATCTTTTGTAAATTTAAGACACATTGAGGAGAAATCAAGACCAAAAGGAGGGAACAACAATATTCCATTATTTGAAGGTGATAGGGTATATTCTAAACAGAGTATGTAAACTGTGTCAGGTTTGGGTTTCAGTTTAATGACATTTAAAGTGAGAAAAACATACCTGGTGTTTTTCAATAGCTATAATATTAAATCATAGCAGGACATCCAATACATATTAAAAAGAAAGTATCCATTGTCATTAGTCCTCATTAAATTAGTAGTTGATGGATATATTACCTATTACTTATAGATTTCTCCTCTATATAGAAATCTGGAGACTACAGAATTATCACATATGCATGTATATAAAGAAAGAGACACTGGAGATAGTATGTAGCCTGAACAATTATTGACTTCTAAGAAAAAAAAAATAATCTAACAGAGAAGGTAAAATAGGTACAGTTTAGGGAAAGGTGTTTGTGTGACCTTCTGAAAAGCATATTTCTGAAAGGCTCATTACCCAGCCAGTAGCATTTTCTTGTCGACATGTCTAAAACACAGATTTCACACAGAGCCACAAACAAAGACCAGATACCTGTGATCCTAGCTGGCCACGTCATTGCTGACTGCACTGCACATACTTTTGTCTCTCTCCTGTTTAGCCATTGGATAGGACTTCTCTCAAACTCATGGTCTAAGTGGTTAAAATCTACTGATCCTCAGTCAAGACTTATCAAATAGTGCATATCCTCCTAGAATTCTTTCCCATGACACCTAATGTTCATGAGTTAAGGGAAAAATTGCAGGCATGACAAAAATAGTGCTCAAGAAGCTTTGAGATCCCACATTGCTCATTCCTGGCTGTACTACCTGTGACTGTGAAAATACCATGGGAATTTTGGTATAAATCAGTCACAGTGACAAACCCCTGCCTCTCACAGGAACCCTTAAGAACCATGGTTCACAGCTAATCTGTAAGGTAGCACTCTTCTGCTTTAGAATCACACTTCAGCCTGAGAATGGTGTTGCTCTGAAGGCAGTATGCACTCCTCCTGGCTGTGATATCCTTAGCTATTATCACAGTGAGTACTGCACGTTAGGGGGTAGCCCACTGATAGAGTCGAACTTGACTCTAAAATGTACAGTAATGAAGTACAGTGGCTGCAGTGCTCTAATCAAAGACTCCTAGCACAGGCATCGGGTGGGGAGGATAGTGCAGCCTCTCTGCAAGAGCCTTTGCTAGGCAGCTTGTCTGCTACCTTAGAAGTGAAATTCTATTATACCTAGGAAACCCCACTGTGAGCACCAGCATCAGACAACCATCACAAAGTAGCTTGGGCAAATTCCTGTGATGCCGGGCCAGTAAGCCCACTTTCAAGGGCCAGCAGTGGTGTCTCATCTGCAAACTGTTTCAAGAAAACACTGAAAAAGTCCAGATGAGGGCTGCAGCCCTGGGAAGGAATTACTGCTCTCTTGGACAGCCCTAAGGACCAATAAGAACTACAAAACCGGGCACCACGCAGAAAGGTCCAACTTGCAGTTTAGCTGAAGGAAGATATAGATTGAAAATAACAAAACCGGTTTTTGAAGACTCCGAGAGATTACAGGAAATGGCTGAGAACTCTACTGAGTTTAAAACACAATCCCTGTATAGTCATGAGCAGAGGAGATTTAGAGCACTAGAAAAGTAGAGAAAGTAAAATTACTATTATCGACACTCAGGGAGCCCTGACTGCATTAATACAAACTCATTTTAAAGGTTGCTAAATTATTTATATAGCTGTGGAACTCGGAAACTCCTCTGTTCACCTAAAAACATTACCTCATTAGGGTTATCTGAAAAGCAAAGGCAGAGTAAGCCGAAAGAACTGGGTCAGACCTTATGCTTCTCCACTGGCTTCCAGTCGTTAATTTGTAAATTGACATGGAAGAACAAAAGTATCTCAGTGAGGGGGACCCAATGAAGCACCGGGATTATAAATTCTATACCAGTTTTTCCATGATCTCGCTATGGATTATGCAGTGTTCTGGAGCATAGTATGGTGACAGGCACATCCGGATTGAGCTATGTTCATCCGTCCTCTGTTGCCAGGCAGGAGAACTGGATGAAGAGGTCATTTGCAAACTGTTCTCAGCTGTCATGTTCCCCATAGAAAGAGCGCTGTGAAATTATTTCACAGAATGGAATTGAAACAATCTAACCTGGTATATCATACTGAGACTAGGAAGGAACTGCTTCTTGTCTCAATATTGTGAGAGCCTTCCTCTTTCTCTCCTTCTAGGGCTTCAAAACCCTGAAAATAATTTGTTCCTATGTACACAGGTCTATAAATTACCCACTGAAAGTATGATTTATGCCCTACTACCACCTCTCGACTCCTTTCAACCTGTGGAGCATCTATCTTTCCTAAGTCCCATACTCTTAGCACAGGTGATGATACTTGTGGAATGGTCAGTGTTGTGCTATCATGTCACTAAGAACAAACTAACCACTGATCCATGTCACGTGAATCAGAAACTTAATTTGAAAACACCAGACCCAGCTCAGGCATGGTGCTGCATGCTCCGTTCCCTCAGCACTTGGGAGGCTGTGGTAGAAGTTCAGAGCTCTCTATGTGGCATAATAAGAACCTGGCTCAAAAATGCATAGCCATCCGTCCATGCTATTATATCAGTTATGGCCCAGACTGACCAGGGTGACCTATGTTCCATGGAAAAAAGCTAGTGCTATTGTCTTAGTGAGTCAGCCAGCTTTCTGGTCTAAATTCACATTTTAGAACATCCTTGGTATGATGCATTTGCTAAGTAAATGCTAAGCCCTCTTGTACTTATTTTTGTTGTTATTGTTTTGGATTTTTTTATGTTTTAGTTTATCAATCAGTTATTAATTATTATGAGTACAATAGTATTTCTTAGTACATATTATTCAAAGATCTGTCATTTTCCCCATCTGGCTATACAAAGTCATCACGACATGCTTCTATCATGCTGGGTTGTTCAACTCATGAATCCTTTTCATGTTGACTACAGGGTAATGATGCTTTTAAAAAACAGAATGCCAGAAGGATAACGTTGGAGAATTCACATCCTTTTATTTCATTGTTACTGGATTTGAATAGTCCTCAAGCTGATAAAATGAGAAAGGTTAATTTTCTTCTTGAGCAATAGACTGAAAAGCAGCATTCTTATAAACTGTTATCTTGGTTTTATAATATCAGGAAATTTAAAAAAAATAATCAGCCTTCACACTGAGAAATTGGGGCAGCATTTTTATTCTCATTTCAAGTATATCATGTTCCTCTGGAAGAACATTTGAGCTGAATATGTAAGTCTTTAGCACTAGCACCCTCCATGATTTATGATGATCTAGAAACCATGTCCACACAGTCAGTGGAAGACACATGGGGTTACTCCATGACTCAGCTGTACAACTCCTGGGCTGATGTCTTAACTCAGTACCTTCCATCTCCAAGATAGCTAACAATGTCAGATACCAAACCAAACTTCAATTTAAAAATTACAAACATGGCCTAGCACATTCAAATTGCATAACAACTAAAAATAATGTAAAAAGAATATAAGTCAAGTGTTCTGGTCTCTACATTACCCAGCATTCTCCTCCCCCTCATTTGTTTTTAGCCAGTGCTCTCATTGGTTCCTTTGTTTCCATACATGAATATAAATAGACATACACACAACAGCATATTATGAACAGTCAAATATAAAAGGCTTTGTTTTTTTTTCAATTGATTACATGTTCTGGAAAATTTTTATTTTGGGATATTGATTCATTCCTTGCATAGTGATCAGTCCATACAGTTCTTCAGAAATTTAGAGAGTCAGGTTTGATCCACAAGGTTTCAACCTAGAGTCTCAGTCATTGCTACAAAGATAACCTTAATTCCTGCTAGCTAAGATGGTTACAGAAATGGCACATCTTTTCACACAGAGACATTAAAAACTGAGTTGCGAAAACATTGCTATTTGAGATATAGGAAATATTTCTTTCATTTGAGCACACACAAAGTTCAACCTCAGGAAGATTACCTAGAAGCTTCAGAGAGGGGACTAATTCATGCTAGATTCTTTAGTCAATTTTAAGGAGACTACTTTTGTCTTGCCTGGTCTTGTCTTGGTGCACTTGATTCAAAACAGCAGGAATACAAGTGAAACATACTTTTCCCAGTACTTGTTAATTTGCACATGCTATAGGGAAGTGTGATGGGTAAGTGGTGATGTGGGTGGTGACAGTCCCTACAAAGAATCAAGGACACGGTGGTTCTTTATTTCCCCCACAAAGCAGCTGGCATGTTGAAGTTATCAGACCATATCGGGCTTAAGGGACATTAAATGTCAGGAGAGCAGACCTGCTATAGAACGCTGATGGGAGCTGCGGGAACCTTTAGTATCAAATCTTCTCCTGTATAATAATAGACAGCAGCATCAATCTCAGGAATGCTGCTACAAATGTCAAAGAAAGCCTTCCCTATACAGATTAAAGTTGCAGATAGAAACAGAGGACCAAATCAAAGCCCCAGCGTTCCTCCTTTGAAACCACCCTGCCAAAAATGCAATTTCTGAGTTATCAAAAAATGGAATCTCTCAAACAGCATTCATAAAGTCCCACATTTTGGTGTTATCACAGAGGGTTATATTGAGAAAATGCTATTTCTTCCTTCCCTCCCCTTCAAGGTTGAAGCAGCATCCTATCTTTTCTAACAAACAGTGTTTGCTTCAGGACAGCAAGCTGGGAGACAAAGAGCACTGTGTCTGCTAAGCCAGAGCGCCACATGCCAGCACTCATTGGCCATTTCCTAGGAAACCCCTCTTTTCAAAAGGATCCGGAAAATAAAATTTTCAAGTGACCTTAAGAAGCCAACATTGATGACTTCTGAAGCAAATTTCATTTGGAGGAGCAATTTAGACATCACAAATACAGTGGAGTATCCGTTGAGAAATCTTAGTGTAAAAATTGAGTTTGCATTCAGAAAGCTTCTTCACAATGTGACAGTCAAACATTTACTGTTAGGAATTTGATCTAGTAGAGAGGTAGTCAGGAGGGACTTTATTTTTTCTTGCTCTAGGTGAGAGGCAATATTGCAAAAAAAGTAAATCAATTCCACCATCGTTTCAGGTATATGCAAATCTACAGATACGCTTCCGACCACGCTGCTACTGTTTCACTAGGTACCTGTGGAATTATTTTGACAATTGTCTTCAGATTTCAGAACAGAGGATTCTGAGAATGTTCATTATTTTATTCCTTCTATTTGTTTACCAGCTAAAAATGACACTAATGTACAATTCTTATGGCCTTCAGCATTATATCAACCTTTACTCCCACCACAGGCCTACTATCACCTTCAAGAATGTCCTCCTGAGACAGGGACGCTGATACTGTGTGTAATTTTTGTGCTCGGAAGGCAACGTCAGGAAGATGGGAAGTTCAAGATTGCCTTTGGCTACATAGCATCAGGTCAGTCTATTCTCCATGAGTCTCTGTTCCCAAAAATTAAATAAATATACAAGAATATTTTATTGGTACACTATGATTACATCTATGAAGGACAGATTCACCTGAACAATGGGATAGCCTAGATGTTTATTTAGAAAACATATTTTCAGTTCTTCAAATAGAAAAACACTATGTTTTGAAGTTTGTATTTACCTTTCTTGCATTTCTCTAAGTTATATGTTAAAATAGCATCACCCAAGTGGATATTAATTAGCCCAGAAGCCCTGAATACCCAAGGCACAAATTGCATAACAAATGACTCCCATGAAGAAGTATGGAGAGGGTCCTGATCCTGGAAAGGATCAATCTAGCATTGAAAGGGAATATAAGGACAGAAAAAAAGGAGGGATGTGATTGGAGAAGGGATGGAGAGAAGAAGGTTTATGGGACATATGGGGAGGGGGGATGCGGGAAAGGGGAAATCATTTGGAATGTAAACAAAGAATATAGAAAATAAAATAAAAATAAAAAATAAAAAAAATAGGATCACCCAAACAACTCTTATACCTAAAACTAAAAGAAATTTTTGAAGAGGGGACAGAAAGACTGCAACTTCTAGTCTGCACTTAAGACCCAAATGACAACATTGTGTCCCCAAGAGGGTACACTACCCATTGGCACCTGTCTGTTCTCTGTGTACAATACTCAGTAGAGTGTTATAAAGTCTGAGGTAGTATGCCTTTTGTTCCCTTTAAGTATAGAAGTGGTTTCTTTCTACAAAGCTTGCTCTGCTGTAAATGCTGATTGCTTAGAAAGACCCAAATTTACATAAACATTTGAAAATAATCAAAGATTAGAGTCAGCTCAAATATCAAACTCGGGCAAATGTCAATTCCCTTCTTCTTTGCTTCAACTAAAAATCAAAAAGGACCAATTTAACCAGTATCAAGAACATTCCCTTTTCTCGATAACCTCATGTGACCAAGGGCAAATCAAATGCAGTATTTGCTTTTACATCAAAAACAAAGTGAACTTTTATAAATCAGATTTTATGCAGTCTATAGTGTAAAGAACCAGTGAGAGATTTATCTCAAAATCCATAAATTGAACACAAACTCACAAAATAAATTAAATCAACTATGAAAGAAAATCAACATCTAGGTTTATGGAACAATAAATATGTAAAAAGGTTGAAGAATAACACAGCAGGGCAATCGAAATCTAAGGCACAAAGGGTAGCGAAGGGGAGGTCATGCAGAGAAAAACAAAGAAATGAGAAAGAATGATGTTCAAACAATTTCTACAGAAAGCTTGGCAGCCTGATGTAGCTGGTAAAATTGTGTCAGGGGTGGTTTTGTGAGCAGTGACATTGTTTCTGTGCATATGTGGCAGGTACTCCTGCTATCCTTAGGAAAGGAAGCTTGCTAGGAATAATTTTATGACTAATTATTTCAAAAGTATGTTTGCCAAAATTCCTACTGTTATAGAAATTTTGGAAAGAAATGAAATGAGGCTATTAGCCAGTTACAAAGTATCAAAAGTTCTGAATTGTCAAACCATTGACTTTACAGACTTTAGAGACTCAGCTGAAGTGTGTCTCCTCATCCATGAAAAAAATGCCCTGATATCCTGAGTTACTTTAATGTGATAAATAGTCAGGGGTTTTTTGTGGTAGTGCTGCAGAGGAGAGGGATAGTATTGAAGACAAAAGAGGCACACCAATTTTACTTTTTATGATATGTGTGTGCTAAACATGAGGACACGGACACTAATTCCCTGTGGAATCTAAAATCAGCATACTAGTATGGCATTCTCATTTAGATTGTTTCAGAAACTCAGATGTCAACATTCATCAAATACTTGACCACTCATCACCTGAGACAATATAGATGAACATTATGAAACATTTTCATACCTGATTCTCAAAGGAAAACCACAAGGTCTGTGTGAGAAGTTGGTCAGGTGTTGAATACCAACACTCACACAGATAATAAATAGAAAATCCAATTTAAAATATTTTTACTACTACATTATATATCCCTATATATAATATATTTATATGTTTTTATAAAAACAGGCTTGTATTAATCCTTATAGATAATAAGCTCTTTCAAAACAATAGTTGAGTGTTATGGTAGCTTTATGTTTTCATTTGTTAAAATAATATCTTTTAGAAAGGTTATGCTTGTATATAATTTGGAGACCTGCCATGCTCCAAAAAGTACAGTTGTACTTTGTAAAATGCAGATCATCAGGAGAACTTTGGAGACCAGCTATGAGCAGAGTAGACACTTGATCAAGCAACTTTCAAACGTGGTTCTATTAATTAAGGGCTAGATCCTTCTTTAAGCGGAAGAATGCCATGCTGTCAACAACTACTAGAAACTACAATAAACCCACATGTTTTATAGTCAGTGAAATCAAGTTAGCCACAAATGAATAAAACAATAGATTATGAGATGCCTCTCTCAATTCTTTTAAGTTGCAGTCATTTTTAATATGCTTATATTTATTTTTCATCTCAGAGTCTAACTTAATCTCTTTAGCTTCTCATAAACATCCCCAGTATGACCTAACTTTTTTTAAAAAAGAAATGCCTCATAATGATTAACATATATCCAAGTGCTGCACTGTCAGTGAGCTTTGAATTGCAAGCCCTCTGCATGCTGAGCTATTGTTTCAAGTTTACACAAAAAAACAATACTATGGATAAATGCTAATGTTTTATTTTCCTAATGAATAATAAAGGCTTTGTCAGATTTTTTAAGTTGTTTTTATTTTTAATAATTCTATAAACATTATTATAAAGACTTTCTAATAAAGAAAAAAGTCACACACAAAAATCAACCATACCCAAAGTCTATACAAGTCAATGAAATTTTATACAGTTAGAATAAGACAGCATTCAGAATGGAAGTTGTAAAACTTAGCATTAAATTTTACACTTTCATATGACATGATGTTTTTGAAAATATTTAGGCATGAATCAGGACTTAGACCCAATACCTGATAGTCCATTATTGGAAAAAATTTTGAACTATCATTGGATGTAAAAAAAAAAAAAGTATAAGACTAAAAGCTTTAGTTGATTCTAAATAGTTATTTAAATTTTCTGCCTACTTACTTAGGTTAAAAAATATGTAGGAAATTCAAAATATCACAATCTCCTTTGTGATCACACAGTGAAAAGATAGAAATAAATGTGGAATTATGCAAATAAGTATTCTGAGTATGAACAGGATTGAGAGAGGGAGAATGATCATCTCATGATATAGTTATCCTTCATTGCTGACTTAACTACATCTAGAATTAACAAAAAACAACAAAAAAAAAAAAAAAAAATGGAGGAACACACCATACCAGACACTAACATAAAATTATCTTGAAATCTTAATTAACTTTACTTCTCAAAGGCTTATGGTTCTTTCAAGAAAAGGAAAAACAATAGAGTGAATTATTAATAAGAGAGACACTCCAAAGATCTAGTAAGTCTTTTTATATTTAGAACTTTAGCTAGGGGGTGATTTCATATTAGGTTTTCACAGAGCCACTTCATTTCCTGAGACTTGAGCTCTAGAAAGTATACCTCCTGAACTATTTTCTTAGAAATATGCCTATATTCTGAGAGGAGTCTTCTGAGATGAAAGTTAAGAAAATACAGAAGAAAACAGGAATCAAAAGCTTTAAGTGGCCTATAAAAGATCAAAGAATAAAAAGAGAATCAGAAAAACTAAATAATTGAAGTCTAGGAAAAAGAAAAGCCCAAGTTGGAAGATCTCTTGCCAACTCTAAATGAAACCCCCAAGGGTGATTCCAAGACTCAGGCATAGGCATGACATCAGAGGCAAGTAATGCAGCATTATGAAAATTTTAATATTCTAACACAATTTCTGTCTACTTCCAGAATACCCATTTCCCATTTCCCTTATTACCTGCATTTGAAAAACCCATTTTTCCTAAGTCAATTTACATTTTTATAAAAATTATCTTTCTTTATATATTTATAAGAAAGAAGTTCCAGAGAAGTAGTTTAGGGGTAGAAATTGTCGTTTTTATACTAAATCACAAATTTCTTTTTCGAATGAATAGATAATATGTTAGGGTGTCTACTGTCCATTAAATCATAATTGTTGAAATGCTGAAAGATACTTTAAAGAAAGATGGTGTGTTTGATTTTACTACTTATTAAGTGCATGACCCCCCAGTCCTTCTAATATTTCATTTTGCAGTTTCCATAAATTAGAATAATAGGAGAGCACTCTTATTTTCTGGTTCAAATGAAGTAATAATTGCATAGTGTCTGCTAGTCAACAAGTTGATAGTAAGTGCTAGATATTAGTATGGCTATTACTATTGTTTTATTATTAGTGTTATTGATATAGTAAAATAGATAAGACAATTTCCATAAAAGGCAGAGCAAGTTCTCATTTGCTCTGAATACCTGTGTTTACCATTACACGGCTGTTTCCTTGTCAGAGAGCACAGGCAAAATGACAATCTTTGTTGTCCGAGTGAGAAAACAAATCTGTCCAGCAACTATTTTGCTAATTCAAAAATTCAAATTTTAATTCTATTTTGCATATAGGAACAAGTCATTGAAATTGAGAACCTTTTACAATACTAATTCATTAATGTTTCTTAGCACTAAAGCTGTTTCATGAGGTGAGAGAAGCCTACAAGGGCCCATCCTACACTAAAAGATTCCGGGCACTGTGGCATCAAAATATTGAGGTTAAAAAACAAAATCCACATCACTCAACATTTTAGATAATACCCAATTAGACTCAGTTAGATGTGCTTCACCTGGCAAAGTAAGAGATATTTCATGGGACTTTAAGTAAATAATCTCTTTGCCCATTTTACCCTATAAAGTTGGTATATTTAACTTGAGATGCTTTTTCATTTTAGTATGTATGCATGAACAACTTTTCTTTTTTCTTCTGTTATACATTACATCTGGACCATACTTTCCATTCTCTCTACTCCTCCCAGTTCCCCTCCATCCACACAGCTCTCCTCACATCTTGATCCACTCTCATCTAGATCCACCTTTCCTCCATTCCCTTTTTTTTTAAAGAAAAGCTTTCCAAGCAAACCTGGTGTAAGAACTCCAACCTACATAACCATAACAAATATGCAGAGGACCTAGCTCAGACCTGTGGTCTGTGATTATATCTTCAGCTTCTGTGAGTCCCTATGACTTCTGCTTATTTGCTTTTGAGGGCTGTACTTTCATGGTATCCCTGGGCCTTCTGGCTTCCTCCCCACTCTCAGTAGAACTCTAAGTTCTACTTAAGGGTTGGTTGTGGATTTCTGCATCTGCTCCCATAAAACCACATACACTGAACCTAATACAAGAGAAAGTGGAGAATAGCTTTGAACTCATTGGAAAAGGAGTTCTGAACAGAACTGCCTGAACAGAACACCAATAGCACAGCCACTAAGATTAACACTTAATAAGTAAGACTCATGCAACTGAAAAGCAAAGGGATCACCAATAGTACAAAAGTGTGGACTACAGAATGGGAACAGTTTTTCACCAGCTCTATATGTGACTAGACCTAATATCCCAAATATATAAAAATATAAATAAATTCAAGAAACTAGTTAGACAAACTAAATAATCTAACTGGAAAATGGAATATAGTTCTAAACAGAATTTTCAACAAAAGAATCAGAAATGTCTGAGAAGCACTTAGAAATGTTCAACATCCTTAGCTACCAGGGAAATGCATCTCAGAACTATTTTGAGATTCCCATCTGACCCCTCTCAAAATGCTTAAGATCAAAACCCCAAGTGACATCTCTTGCTGGCAAGGATATAGAGCAAGGGGAAATGCATCTTCATTGGAGTGTAAACTTGTACAGCCACTTTGGAAATCAATATGGTGGTTCCTCTAAAAATTGAGAATCAAGCTACTTCAAAACCAAGCTATTCCATTCCTGGACATATACCCAAAAGAAACTCCATCCTGTCACAAGGATACTTGCCCAACTATGTTCATAATGGCTTTTTAAATAATAGTCAGAAACTGGAAACAACCTAGATATCCTTCAACCAAAGAATGGATAAGGGAAATATGGTACATCTATGCAATGAAGTATTACTCAACTGTTCAAAACCATGGCATATTGAAATTTGCAAGTAAGTGGATGGAACTAGAAGAAAATCATCCTTAGTAAGGCAGCTTGAACCCTGAAAGAGAATCATGTTATGCATTCACTTATAAGTAGACATTAACTGTTAAGTAAATGATAATTGTGCCACAATCCACAGATGCAGAAAGGCTAGGAAACAAAGAGGGCTTAAGATAAGATGTATGGCCCTACCTGGAAAAAGAAAATAGATTTTGTGGGGAGATTAAGGTGGGTAAGGACAGGAATAGGACAGATCTAGTTGGCAGGGGAGAGATGGAGAGTACATGGAGATAGGACTGGAATTGGCAGGCATTTGGAGAACAATGTGTAAAGCTAGTAAAGTGGAAACTTCCTGAAACCTATTAGAGTGGCCCTTGTGAGGACTTTAGGCTCACACCATGAAAGAGAGTGCATGCCTGAACAATTTTCTTAATAGTATTAAAAACTAATTAAAGTTATATAGAGGGTTATAAAACAAAAATAAGAGGGTAGCATATTTGAAAATAAATGTAGAAAAGCAGACTATGATTTTATAAAAAGAGTAAGGTTGACAGGAAAGACTAAGGTGAGAAAGGTTGACTAAAGTGAGGATGCTGTGTTTCAGTCTCCTCTGGCATAGGTTAGGGCAAAAATTCTAAGCTTATCTATACACATATTATAGGTGAAGTAAAAATTTGTAAATCATAGAAATCTAATACACATAAGAACTATGTTCAACCTGCATAATTTCAGATGCTAGATATGTTACCTGAAAGGTCTTTTCCTAAACAAAGCAACTACCAAGAGCTTTTCATTTCTACAACACCTTCTTTTCACAGTTTTTACTATTTTTTTTTTTTTGGAAAGAATATAAGAAGACAGCCAGATGAGAATAGCTTCAGAAATTCAGTTACTGGAGTGATCTGCCTCTCCATTTCCCTTGCAGCCTATCATAGTTCTTAGTATTATGCACAAAGAAAAAAAAAAGAATAAGCAAGTACGAGTAGGATTTAAAAATACACCAAAACAGACTACATTTCTCTCTGTATGTGCATGTACGTGTGTGTGTGTGTGTGTGCATGTGTGTGTTTATGTGTATGTGCATGCCTCATGTTGGCATGTTTGTGCATGTTTGTGCATGTATGTGTGTGTTTTAGTTTGTTAATGTGCATTTTTAAAAAATTTGGCTTCTTCTGGGTTGGCCTGTGGTTGAATTAGGGAAAGGGTGGAAGATGCATAGAAAGACTGCACCTAACCTACAAGAGGCTTGAGGCCCCAGGGAGTGAGGAGGTCTGCTGGGCAGAGGCAGGGGATGGGGGACTTCCTCTTGGAGGAAGGGCGGGGAGGTATGTGATGAAGAACAGTCAGAAGGTAGACCAACCAGGAGGTAGATAACAACTGGACTGTAAAAAAAAAAAAGGTAATAATAATGATTATAATAATTAATAATAATAATTAATAATAATTTGCCTTCATTTTTGAAACAATGTAAATGATGTGAAGTAGATAGGAAAGGGGATACTGGGAAGAATTGGGGGAAGGGAAAGAATATGACTCAAACGTATTATACAAAGTCTTTACATTGTTATGTCAAAGTCTCATTCTTAATCTCTTCTTATAATTAGGATGAACTGAGAATAGTTTTAATGAATTCTCAATCTTCAGTCGCTTTACAATCACACAGCTCCATATATAAAAAAATCATCAGAAGAGCATATGCGGAATGTAAATGATCTGTAGTTAGAAAAAATGTTACCTTTCTCAAGGATGAGAAACGCTTAAAATGTTCTTTTTTTTAATTTTTTTATTGAATATTGTCTTCATTTACATTGCCAATGGTAAACCCTTTCCCAATTTCCTCCCTCCCCAAAGACCTCAAACCCCTCCTCTCACCCCCTGCCTCCAAGTATATGTCCCTCTGCCTAATCCACTCCCACCTCCCCACTCTCGATGTCTCTTTGTTGGGGAATCTATTGAGCCTTTACCTGACCAAAGACCACTCCTCCCATTGATGCCCAACAAGGCCTTCCCCTGCCACATTTTTGGCTAGAACCATGTGTGCCCCTTGGTTGATGGTTCAGTCCCTGGGAGTCTTAGGGCATCTGGGTGGCTGAAATTATTGTTCTTCCCACGGGGCTGTAAACACTTTCAGCTCTTCCGGACCAACCTCCAGCTCCCCCATTGGGGACCCTATGCCCAGTGGCCTCGTTTATTGCTAATGCAGGTGAAATTCCATGCTGGTGGATATTTTGAACTAGATTGCTTCTCTAAAATCCATGCTTGGGGTCTTTTTCCCGCCAGGTAATTTTGTATGTCATTCTCTTTGCAGATAGTATTGCCCAGAAGTAACTGAGGAAGCAGTAATTAGGGGAGGATTCTAATACATCATACCTGGTGTCCCCGTATAGCAAGAAATGTTTAGCAGAAACAATTGCGGAAGGGAATGTCTTATGATGACATTTGAAGGAAAAGCCACCCATAAGCTAAAGACAGATGACGAGGGCAAAACTGATCAGCATATATTCAGAACTGAGCTCAGAGCACTAGCTTCTAGACTTTAGGAAGAAATTCTTGTTGTTCTGGTCTCCCCAGTGTAGTCATTTGCCATTGTAGCCTTGTCCGACTGGTGCTGTACCAAATGTCAGAACAGTCCGTTCTTGATTTCTTAAGGCATTTAAGAGGTTACCCAGCTTCATGTCTCCATTTCTAATCTTCATTAACTTAGGCTTCAGAGTTAAATGTATTTAAAAGGAATCTAGGTTGGCATCAGACTTTGGGAGAAGAGGTAATTTAAGCAAGATCTCTGTCTTTTGTTTCCTTTAATCTTTACAAGAGAAAGTTAAATTTTCTCTTGCTCCTTCTATAGTGTTTAGTTTGGTAAGCTTTGTTCAAGAGTGTAAACACTTTTAAAAAAGAAGTTATTGTATTTTGTGTCTCTATAGATTTTCATACAACATATGGGGGTGAATGTTTGGAAAGCCTTGGGCAGCACTGATGCACACCAGGCTCCTAGCAATGTGATAGCTACCCAAAGGAACAGTCTGCAAGCCAGGAATCCCTGACGATGTAAAATTTTCTCAATGTTTTAACTAAGCAGGAAATGAAGTTTAAGTGACTTTTCTGAGGTTACATTAATTTGTCTTTGAAAGAAGGGTCCCCAAAAGTCAGATCCTCTCTTCCTGGATGCCAAACCATTAAAAGACACAAAAGAGTCTGGAAGTAGAAACCAGAATCTCATCTTGTCCATGAGGACTATACAAAAGAGTAAGACAAAGCACATGAGAAATTCACAGCTTTCCAGTACAGAAACCTAAAATGAGAGAGCAGTCCAGCTCGACACAGCCAGGATTGGAATCCATGGACCTTGAATGGGAAATGACAGGGTAGTACCCTGGGTTAGGAAGGCTTCTGAACATAGTTTGTATAATGGTGAAGAGAGAAAATCTGTCTAGTAAAATATCCTCAGTAGGAAAAGAAAGATCCAGAGCTGGAAGTAAGCCTGCCCAGGTCTTTCCTTTCTAAGGACCCCACTGTTTAGACACAAGTCTCATCTCTCCCACCTGGCTTCTTTTATAACGATTCAGAGCAGCCATGTTCTTCATGTCTTGTGCTGCAATGTAAGGTGCACTTGTGCCACAATGGCCATTAGTAACAAACATGGCTGCAGCTTTCACATGTACTGGAAATATATTTGGCAGGTAGGCCATTTCATATAAGTACAAAAGAAAAATCCAGAAGCTATGATCTGGACAGATGGCACTGTGGTTAAGAAGACCCAGGTTTGATTTCAAGCACTCACGTGACAGCTCACAACCAGCTCCAGTTCCAAGAGAGCACAAAAATGTCTTCTGGCCTCTACAGAAAGTGCACAGACACACAAAAAAACTCAAACTTTTATACAACCTGGCTTAGATTGGAAAGATAAAGAATGTAAAAATGAAGCATGGCGAAATTGGGGACAAGTAAAGGGAAACTTTCTGCACTGGATTTGTACAGCTGCTTACTCTTTTGAAAAACAAAATACACAAAAGTTTTGTTCTTGGAGTTTTCAACTTGAAGCTCTCAAAGTCTCATTAGTCTGCAATGAAATAGCAAGCTGACTTGCCTACTCCACAGAAGCACGGTTGGTTGCTGTAATGAGAGAGGCCACAATCTTCTGATTTTTGTGGTATAAATACTCAAATGATCAAAGAGTATCCTTTGTAAGTCGCTACAGACATCAGCTCCTAAATGTCAGTGTAGGCCATGTACAGGATAAGACTGTCAGCAAGCAATGCCTGGCACAGAAGACCCCACTACATGGTCTAGTCTGTTAAAAACCGATGCAGGAAGGGCAAGACACTGGATTCCATCATATTGTCCGAACAGACAGATGTCTCCTTATTTGCTTGGTCAATGGATTGAATTCTGAGTCTTGAGGATGCAGACTAGATGTAGGGTTGTAGCAGACATAATTTTACATTTCATGTTTTATTTTCAGACAATTGAAACAGAAAATGACTTTTTAAAAGCAGCTGCAATACAGAAACATGGAAGCTAGCTTTTCCACAAATAAAAACACTGATCCCACCAATGGGCCCATTCTCGTGACTTAGATCTTCATTATGATTTACTAACAATGCCTAAGACTGTGGATTTTAAGGAGAATGTGGCAAACTTCCTCTCCAGTGAATAGAAGAAATATACTTAACTATTCAACAATCATCTTCAGAGTCACAAACTAACTATTTATACCTAATGCATGTAAAAATAAATGTATAGAGGTCTTATACATATGCACAGAAAGACTCTTTTAATAGCTCTTGTTTGGGCTCTAATTAAGGGAAGTATAGATTTCTTTATGTGTACACAGTGATTTTTTTCTTAGGACTTGAGTAATTAATTAGACTCTGCCAACTTCTACCTGTGTCTGAGTACAATGGATGTGGCCAGAAATAAATAAAAATGGGACACCTGAAGTTCTAAGAAAGACTACACATAGTGTCAAAGATTAAGCAGGCTAAGAAGGACCAGAATGCAAATGGTTCAGCGTTTTTGATCACTTGTTTATTAGGATACTATTACTGTACTTGAATGTATGGGAATATATATATTCATATGTATGTTTGTATGTATGTATATATCAGGTAAGACACACTTTGCTGAAGAGTAAAAATCTTGTTATTACTTTCTCCCCCTTTGCTCTTCTTTCTTCCTCTTTCCTTCTCCTCCCTGATCTTCTCTCCATATCCCTTTCTGGCTTAGAACATGATCAATGATGTGTCCTTTGATTTCAGTATCTTTGCATTTAGCCTTCTTTACATAGTTATATGAATTAGCCTCATGGGATAATTCTATTTGTGGGAGCATCCTTGTAACATCTCCTGCATATATCCTTTACAATATGAGCTCATCAAAGATCTTCTGTGTCATTATGAGGATTCCTTTAGGAATCTGTATCTGGATATTTTAAGATAGTATTTGCTGGTTCTTTTAGGTAATATTCTTATGTTGGCAAAGCCTGAACTCTGAGGCTAAACCCAAGCATTTAGATTACTGCTATGTCTTGGCTACCTGCAATAGCTCTAGCAAATACTACATTCTTCCCCTTGTTCCTCCTTTGTAATTTGATAGTAATAATTATGTTGTAATGTGATAATTTTAAAATATGAAACTTTGGTATTGCTATGCAAATGTCTGCTCTGTGCCAAGACCATAGCAATAGCTCAACAGTTACGTTGAGCTCAGTACGTTATAATATGTCTTTCTAATGTCCAGCACATTTAACTTACAACTAGGTTAAATATATGATGTTGCAATCAACTAGTTGTCTATTTGGAAAATTCCAGCAACCTTTTGTTGCATGCTGATGTAAAGTAAAGCTAAAGTGGTGAAACAAAAGAGGTCTGAGCATCCTGGGGAGGGGCTGCTTTATTTGTATGAGATTTACTGGGATGTTTGAACTGAAGCCCTATGTGTCATAGGCACATGCTCTGTCACTGAACCATAGCCTCAGCTCACCTGGGAAAATTTTCAAAAGACAAATTCTCCATGTGTACTTTTTGGTTGGTGGTTTAGTCCCTAACCAACCAATACCCCGAGAGCTCCCAGGGAGCAATACTAAATTGTATCTAGTGTCTTGCTTGTAATAGAATGGTTCTTCTATTAAATCAAAGGTATTGAATTATTTCCACTCTTGCTGATACTTTATACTATGCCCAAATTGTATAAGTGACTCAAATATTTCGCCATTTTTATTACTTCTATGAGAATGATGTGTAATAAATTTTAGAAGGATCTACCTTCTCCTTCTACTCCTTCAAGATCCAGTCCCCCTCCACACACACACACACACACACACACACACACACACACACACACACGCACACAATGTTGGGACCTCTTTTTTGTTCCTATTTGTTTGTAGGGAGAGTGGTTTTGATGTTTCATTTATGGCTGATCACTCTACAGCCTGTTATTCTCTGTACATTGATTAGTTGTGGGTACCTGTTTTAATCTCCATCTTCTGCAAAAAATAGAAATGAGTTTCTCTGATGCTGACTGACTTATGCACTGATCTGAGTATAAATGTAAGTCACTAGATGTTAGTTCAATACTATCCATTTAACAGAGTGATAGTAGAAGGTTCTCCCCGAGGGATTAAGACTTGCCCAGCCACATGTTCTTGTCCAGGTATGGGTTTCAACTTGTAAAATGGGCATTAAATCCAATTATAAAGTTGTTGGTTGTTCCCAGGACATCTGTGCCACTACTGCACCAGTAGGAATATCTTGTGAGGCCAGGCAATGGAGTTAGTCTTTAACAGGACAACCTTCCCCCCTCTATATACCAAAGAATAACAATGAACGCCCAGTGGTAGGAAGGGTTACTTCTGTTGGAGTGGATGTCAAATTAGGTTCCACAGACCTCAAATACTATAGGCTATTGCTGTTTTTTACTGCCTTCCAAAACTGAAGATACCATGTACTTGAGTAACAGAACATAAACAAATCATGCTGATGCTCACCTAGAACTTTAACTCTTCCTGGCTAGCTTTCACAGTGCTGGAAGGTGTTCTATACATTACCTGAGCGAAAAGCAAATCACAAATCTTACCCAGCTATGAACCCTGAGAAGTATAATAATAAGTCTTGAACTGGTTTAGGTCTCATCATTTTCTACTTTTAAACAAATACTTCTACCAAGTTTCTACCTTAAAATAACTTCTGGATTGTGTGTGTGCATGTATGTGTGTGTGTGTGTGTGTGTGTATGTGTGTGTGTATGTATGTGTGTGTGTATTAATATGTCCACATTTCGGATAGTTTGCTTACTTTTTAGAAAAACTGTTTGTGTCACTATACTATGTTTATTTGTGCCAACATGACATTGAGAGCTCCTTGTGAGAAGATTTCGCTTATGTAACTCAAGGCCCATTTTATAACCTACATGGGACACCATCACTCCTGTGTAGAACTTATGCTCTCCTTGATTTTCTTTGGTTCTGAGAAGTTCTGCTCTGTTATTAAATTTTTTGATACAACCATTTCCCTCCACTTTGTAGGTTTTATAGCTTTGCCTAGGTATTTTTCTTCATTAATGTTTTCCCTTCAGCTTCTGTTTTCAAGTATTTAAGTCTGAAAAGCAGTCACTTGCCAAACACAATCATTTTTCTAATTCCATTGTCTGAGAACTCTAAAAGAATCTTCTTAAGTGTAAAATTCTGGTGTTTTCTGATATCCTCAGTATTCTTGTTTATTTCCCAGAGAAGCAGCCTGAAAATGAAAAGGATAGAAATCAAAGTCACAACATGACTCTTTCTAACCCCTATCTTTCTAACAGAATTTCAAATTTACCATGAAGACAAATGAGAGAAGTGTTGATGGTATCGGATGAGTCATTCCATCTGGCTACTTTTCTAAGAGTTGTGTAAATTTCACTGGGCCCCAGTAAACTTCTAGAAGTACAATGTTTGCATTTTAATAAGTCATTCAATGTCTAGCTACAACTATTTATATTTTTCTCTACAGAGCATATAGTCTCTCTCTATGATTCTTCCTGAAATGCTCACATCCCTAGTGAGCCCCACACACTAGGCTCCGTGTCTTGGTGTCTTGAGTACATGCACTGGCCTTGAGCCTGACTTCCTCTTCTTTATCCATCTCCTTCATCAAGCAGCTACTTAAGTTTGGCTTTCAATTTTTTTCGTTTTTGCACAGAGTGTTGCATAGAAGTTCTGCTACTTGCACTGGGTGTATGGAGGATGCTCTCCTGAATCCTGCTTAACTATCTGACAGATTTGTCCATATTAGGCATGGAGTAATTGTTCTCCATTTTACATAGAAATCCCAGAGTCTCTACCCCAGTTAACAATGTATCTAAAGAGTGCATTCTTCTTTAAAAGTCCTTTTGCAATCTTCCCCATACCAAAATAATCATATTATGCAAACAGTGTAAAGCATTTGATGATCAGTAACACTGGATCAATTCACTTAGGGAAACAGGGAATTTACCCCTAAGGACTGGTCACTTAAAAAATAGATAATAGGCTAGGCTCTCTTTATCTCTGGCACACAGCCTGGAACCTAGAAGAGATAATGTGTGGACAAGCAACACTTCATTAAAAATTGAAAACATATTCCTTGCATCAGCAGTGTGTTCCTCTCGGCTGCTAGCACCCTGTGTGTAATCTCTGTGACAGTGATAGCAAGGAAGAAGATTTCTGCATTTTTCAGAGCAAGGGAATTACAGAAGCTTTTGATGGCATTTTCCCCCAAATTATTTATAAGGTAATGATAGTGAGGAATTCAAAGGAGTGTTTGGAAAGCACACTTAATGTGCACATAAGAGCCAGACTAGCTCTTTTGCCAGTACTTCATTTGCAAATGCTTGTTTGTCTGAATTGGGTTTCAAGGGAGGCTTTCTGTCTGTTGACATCCTTTTCCAGAGATGTAATTTTTCTCTGGACTTTTCTGGGCTGGTGATTTGGAGTTTCTATTTGGCATGATCTAATCTGAAATTATCCAGACAAAATACTGAAGAGAAAAATTTCATAGTATGAGCATCACACCAAACATAAAAAACAATAGCAGGGTCTCAGGGCTGTCTTCTCACAGATCTATTGGGCTGTCAACAGGAGCCAGTCAAAAAGAGCACAGCAAACAATTGTAAACTGCAAACAAAAACAAATCGGCCTCTCTTTTTCCTTCCTACTCACCAGTAAGCTGGGAAGCTCTGGGCAGGATCTACCTTGCTCACAGTGGCTCACTGGAAAGCAATGCTGTCATGCATTGTGATTCCACTGTAGTGACCAAGATACTTCCTTTGATTTTTCCCTGAAAAAAAGAAAACAAGGAAAGAAATTCAGACTATAAAGCGTCAAAAAATTGTTTTTCCACAAAACCTAAAATCCAGTTTAGAGTTGATTTCTATGGTATTTCTGACATTTATGACATCATCCACACACTGGAAGAATTCTAGGAATAAATCACAATGTCCAATAGAAATATCCACAGAGAGACAGATACCAGTTTTAATGTCATGACAACAGAAATATTGAAATGGGGTAAAAAATAAGAAGCTTCTGATTATTATCTATGCTAAAGCAAGGTTTAAGGTAAAGTAGCACTTTGAAAAAGTAAAACATCAAGCAAACAGGCAAATTTGTTTGGACATTGTCTATGTAGTATATGGCCTCAAGGTCAGAGAGCCTAGCAACAATTATAGATTTAACACTGTCTTCCTTCTATTAACTAATAAATGATTGTGTGTCCTCTTGATTAACTTGAACTCTACTTCAAATATGAAAAATATATTTAACTGTGATGCCACACAACTGTAATTTATAAAAAGAACAAGAGGACTTAATAGATGAAATCTATTTCTATTTACCAGAAAAAAATATGATAGAAATTAGTGGTCCGTACCTATATCAGTGTCAGTGCTTGTTGCCATGGCAAAAGCCATTGAGGTTCTATGTTCTATTTGAACCCTTGCCTTATTAGTTATTAAAAAGCTGGATTCTAATCTTATGCTTTGGCATATTTTAGTCTTCTTCAATGGCTTTGCCATTGTATCCAGCAAAGCCCAGTCAAATGAGATAATTGACACCTATTATTTTAGCTGGATAATTGAGTATGAACAGTTTTCTCCTGGCACCTAGAAAACTGCCAAGTCAAGAAAAAAATGCTAAGGCTTTAAGCAGTTTGCAAGGACAGGAAACAAATCTTGCCAAGAGGGTTTTAAAATGATGATGTTAGAATCTGAGAAGACCAGAGAATGGGGAGGATGATTTTGGAGACAACTTTTAATAGCTGCTGCTAACATTGCCAACAACCATAAGGGATATTTATATGCATGGACCTCAGATTGAGAGGAGTCTCCCACCAGCCATGTTGACATCTCTGGATGTGTGCAATGAGAACAGTTGGGCCTGGGGCAGGATTTGAAACCTGCAATGTGAAATTCTTTATAACTAGAAGTGTTTGCTTCTGGTGTGGAGATATTGCTAAGGTAACAATGAAAAAATGAAAATGAGGACCATAAAAAGAGAGGAAGATGGGGGGCTCCATTCTTTCTTTCCATTTTTTTTGTCTTTTGGACTTCTGACCTTTTGGACATTTTTTGTCTTTTGGACCTCACTTAAGCCATGCTTACGAGAGTCAGCTAGCAGTTTACAGATTTCCAGCCTCAGGAACTACAAACTGAATTTCACTGCATGGATATGCACTGAATGTCAGTGCATGATGACTGAATGTCGATGAAATTCAGTGAGATGCTCACTAAATTGTTTCCCTATATCCAAAATTCAGCCAATTTTTAGACATAGTTATCTCTGGTATCTCTAACAGAATGATTCAACTGGTACTTTCACATGAATCTATTTTTGACGTGTTTGAATAATTCAACACAATAAATTTGAAACTACAGGATGAAATAAGAAAACATCACAGATTTGTTCCAGGAAAGGAGTTTTAAGTAGTTCTTGAACATTGAGTCCATAGGATTCTCCCTTGATTTCCATTGTCAAGCAGGCCAGTAGTCAATGGAACCTCAGTCACTGAAGACCCGCAGAGCTATTTACTGAAACTCTAGTCTCAAATTCAGGACAAACCCACAATTGTTGAACATGGGTCATGCTTTAGCTTTGCATGACTGCCTGGAGAATGTGAACCTCTGTATGACTGAATCATCAAACACCTGCCTTATCTTTCTTTACAAGATGGTTTTAATATGCCAGGAAGCAAGCATATCAAAAAGATTATCTTACAACTTTAGATAAACCAATAATACACACAGGAAATTCTAAAATGATTTCATAATTTCTATGTTCCCATTTTTGACCCTGTAAAATTATTCTCTTTTCTTTAGCATAATAAAGCTAAATGCCTACTTAATCATGGTGGATGATGGTTTTTATATGTTCTTGAATTTGGTTGGCAAGAATTTTATTGAGTATTTTTGCATCGATGTTCATAAGGGAAATTGGTCTGAAGTCTCTTTCTTTGTTGGATCTTTGTGTGGTTTTGGTATCAGCGTAATTGTGGCTTCATAGAAGGAATTGGGTAGTGTTCCTTCTGTTTCTATTTTGTGGAATACTTTGAAGGGTATTGGTGTTAGGTCTTCTTTGAAGGTCTGATAGAATTCTGCATTGAAGTCATCTGGTCCTGTGCTTTTTTTGGTTGGAAGGCTTTCTATGACCCCTTCTATTTCTTTAGGGGTTATGGGACTGTTTAGATGATCTATTTGGTCCTAATTTAATTTTGATATTTGGTATCTGTCTAGAAAACTGTCCATTTCCTCCAGATTCTCCAGTTGTGTTGAGTATAGGCTTTTGTAGTAAGATCTGATGATTTTTTTGAATTTCCTCAGTTTCTGTTGTTATATCTCCCTTTTCATTTCTAATTTTGTTAATTTGGATACTTTCTCTTTTCCCTTTGGTCAGTCTAACTTTGGGTCTATTTATCTTGTTGATTTTCTCAAAAAAACAGCTCCTGGATTCGTTGATTTATTGTATGGTTCTCTTTGTTTCCACTTGACTGATTTCAGCCCTGAGTTTGATGATTTCCTGTCTTCTACTCCTGGGTGAATTGGCTTCTTTTTTTTTTTTATTCGATATAATTTATTTACATTTCAAATGATTTCCCCTTTTCTAGCCCCCCCACTCCCCGAAAGTCCCGTAAGCCCCCTTCTCTTCCCCTGTCCTCCCACCCACCCCTTCCCACTTCCCCGTTCTGGTTTTGCTGAATACTGTTTCACTGAGTCTTTCCAGAACCAGGGGCCACTCCTCCTTTCTTCTTGTACCTCATTTGATGTGTGGATTATGTTTTGGGTATTCCAGTTTTTTAGGTTAATATCCACTTATTAGTGAGTGCATACCATGATTCACCTTTTGAGTCTGGGTTACCTCACTGAGTATGATATTCTCTAGCTCCATCCATTTGCCTAAGAATTTCATGAATTCGTTGTTTCTAATGGCTGAATAGTACTCCATTGTGTAGATATACCACATTTTTTGCATCCACTCTTCTGTTGAGGGATACCTGGGTTCTTTCCAACATCTGGCAATTATAAATAGGGCTGCTATGAACATAGTAGAACATGTATCCTTATTACATGGTGGGGAGTCTTCTGGGTATATGCCCAGGAGTGGTATAGCAGGATCTTCTGGAAGTGAGGTGCCCAGTTTTCGGAGGAACCGCCAGACTGATTTCCAGAGTGGTTGTACCAATTTGCAACCCCACCAGCAGTGGAGGAATGTTCCTCTTTCTCCACACCCTCTCCAACACCTGCTGTCTCCTGAATTTTTAATCTTAGCCATTCTGACTGGTGTAAGATGAAATCTTAGGGTTGTTTTGATTTGCATTTCCCTAATGACTAATGAAGTTGAGCATTTTTTAAGATGCTTCTCCGCCATCCGAAGTTCTTCAGGTGAGAATTCTTTGTTTAACTCTGTACCCCATTTTTTAATAGGGTTGTTTGGTTTTCTGGAGTCTAACTTCTTGAGTTCTTTATATATATTGGATATTAGCCCTCTATCTGATGTAGGATTGGTGAAGATCTTTTCCCAATTTGTTGGTTGCCGATCTGTCCTCTTGATGGTGTCCTTTGCCTTACAGAAACTCTGTAACCTTATGAGGTCCCATTTGTCAATTCTTGCTCTTAGAGCATACGCTATTGGTGTTCTGTTCAGAAACTTTCTCCCTGTACCGATGTCCTCAAGGGTCTTCCCCAGTTTCTTTTCTATTAGCTTCAGAGTGTCTGGCTTTATGTGGAGGTCCTTGATCCATTTGGATTTGAGCTTAGTACAAGGAGACAAGGATGGATCAATTCGCATTCTTCTGCATGCTGACCTCCAGTTGAACCAGCACCATTTGTTGAAAAGGCTATCTTTTTTCCATTGGATGTTTTCAGCCTCTTTGTCGAGGATCAAGTGGCCATAGGTGTGTGGGTTCATTTCTGGATCTTCAATCCTGTTCCATTGATCCCCCTGTCTGTCACTGTACCAATACCATGCAGTTTTTAACACTATTGCTCTGTAGTATTGCTTGAGGTCAGGGATACTGATTCCCCCAGATTTTCTTTTGTTGCTGAGAATAGTTTTAGCTATCCTGGGTTTTTTGTTGTTCCAGATGAATTTGATAATTGCTCTTTCTAACTCTGTGAAGAATTTAGTTGGGATTTTGATGGGTATTGCATTGAATCTGTATAGTGCTTTAGGCAAAATGGCCACACATGGTCATTTCATTGGATGCTGAAAAAGCATTTGACAAAATTCAGCATCCCTTCATGCTTAAAGTCTTGGAGAGAACAGGAATTCAAGGCCCATACCTAAACATAGTAAAAGCAATATACAGCAAACCGGTAGCCAGCATCAAACTAAATGGAGAGAAACTTGAAGCAATCCCACTGAAATCAGGGACCAGACAAGGCTGCCCCCTTTCTCCTTATCTTTTCAATATTGTACTTGAGGTACTAGCTCGGGCAATTCGACAACATAAGGAGGTCAAAGGGATACAAATTGGAAAGGAAGAAGTCAAACTATCATTATTTGCAGACGACATGATCGTCTACCTAAGTGACCCAAAGAACTCCACTAGAGAGCTCCTACAGCTGATAAACAACTTCAGCAAAGTGGCAGGTTATAAAATCAACTCAAGCAAATCAGTGGCCTTCCTATACTCAAAGGATAAGCAGGCTGAGAAAGAAATTAGGGAAATGACCCCCTTCACAATAGCCTCAAACAGTATAAAGTATCTTGGGGTGACTCTTACTAAACATGTGAAAGATCTGTATGACAAGAACTTCAAGACTCTGAAGAAGGAAATGGAAGAAGACCTCAAAAAATGGGGAAAACCTCCCATGCTCATGGATCGGTAGAATCAATATAGTTAGAATTGGCTTCTTTTTGTTCCAGGGCTTTCAGGTGTGTCCTTAAGCTGCTAAAGTATTCACTCTCCATTTTCTTTTTGGAGGAACTCAGGGCTATGAGTTTTCCTCTTAGCACTGCTTTCATTGTGTCCCAAAGATTTGGGTATGTTGTGCCTTCATTTTCATTAAATTCTAAAAAGTCTCTGATTTCTTTCTTTATTTCTTCTTTGGCCAAGGTTTCATTGAGTAGATTATTGTTCAGCCTCCATGTGTATGTGGGCTTCCTGTTGTTTTTGTTGCCATTGATGACCACTCTTACTCCATAGTGATCCGATAGGAGGCATGGGATTAGTTAGTTCTTCTTATATTTGTTGAGGTCTGTCTTGTTAAAAAATAAAATAAAATAAAATAAAATAAAATAAAGCTAAATCCCAGGTATTTAGTGATCATTTGAATGAAAGTTCAGTATACTTTCTGATTTTTTATGACCCTAAGTCACAACAGAAATTGGTGTTCCACAGATTTGGAGGTGCCAAGAAATCAGAGGTTTCTGATTTATTTCTGCCTTATAGACAGGCTTCATGGTGTATCTACACATGATAGAGAGTGAAGTTGTTCTCTGAAAGAACAAATCCTATTTCTAAGGGGTTTACTTTCATGTCTTAATTACCAACCAAATCCTGACTTTTAAAATCATCACTGAAGGGATTGCACTTTTTCATGACTTTTAGAAAAACAAATATCAGGTGATAACTGTACCAAAGAGAATTCTTGTTGATGTTCTAATAATTTCAAAAATTAGACTTAGCATTTTTCAGTAGACTAATTAATTGTTATTTCATGTTTTCATATACTACTGCTAAAAAACTACAGAGCATATATGTGTTATATAAGTCACCACAATGTCATACAGATCCACTGAACATCCCAAATGTTTGATGCTGATGTATCTGAGGATTCAGAATTTTTCCAGTTTCAGAAAGGTAATATGAATGTAATGTAAAGCTCAATAAGATTGGTAGACTATGGTCTTATATCCACATACACTAAACAAAATGCATTAACACATGTTTCTTGATGAATTACAATGATTTTTTTTAGATTTGGAACATGTAAGTTTGTAGAATTAAGACAAGGGATTGTAGATATCTATACAATTGACATTGTCATAAATGAAATAACTGCTTGTCCAAAATAAATCATCAGTATTTCCCATTAACTAACATCTCATTATGACATCAAAAAAGCTTTATGTGATGTTAAATAGAAAATTCTTCAATATGTTTGTATATGAAAGGGAAGAAATTAGTTGAGAGTTAATGGCTCAAAAAGGAGCTGATGCTGGAAGAACTAAGAAGTCCAAAGGGAAGGGGAACTTATTCCCTACTTCTTCCTTTAACCAGTGTTTTTCTGAGAACACTATTGATGCCATAATTATGACAGGGTTGAACAATGCAAATATAGACATATAAGACCAAATTCCAGTCATTGTGGAGTCTTTAATGTACCCAATGAAATGCAGTAAGCTTTTAAAAGAAAATGGTTGAAGAATAGAAATCTGTAGAAGTACAATGGAAGAGATAGAATGAAATAATTGCTTCTAGAAAGGAAGCATCCAAATAATTCATTAAGATTACGTTTCAAAAATAGTTCATTATTCTACCTATAGGTTATAGGTTAAGGAGAAAGGAAAGAGAATCATACAGTGTTATCAGAAATGATGTCAATGAAGCAGATTATTGCTTCATGGATTATTCTATTTAGTATCTATGCTAAAAGAAACAAATAGAAGTTTCTCTATACCATAGCATATTACAGTAGCCACTGGGAATGCACTTGCTATCATTTTTAAAAAATAAAATGTTTATTTCATTCAAAACGATTTTCACTCAAAATTGCTATAACAAACATATTGCATGCTGTCAGATAACTTATTTTTATTGAATCATATTTTAACCATTTAGAGAATCCCAACATAAAATCATTTTTAACATTCTGTCACTGAGGAAATTTCAACTAAATCCAAGTTTGTGCTTGTAAACTTTCCAAAGAACTAGTTTTAGATTCTTGGCTTGTTTACATCCAGAGGCAACTATAGTTTTGTTGTATTTCCCATGGCAATAACTGATATAGTGGGTTATGCCAAGGATAAGAAATAGGCAAGATTTAAGTATTACATCTGTATTACTTCTAAGATTAGAATCTCTATATTACATTCTAATGCTTTGGAGAATTAGGATCAAGATATACTTGATTAGGAAGAAAATAAACTTCTTTGGCTTATTCATGTATATATCTTTTCAGGAAAGCATATTAGCAAGTGTCTTCTCTAGAAATTTCTGTCTCAAAGTTTGCTTCTGTGGAATCCAATCAAGAAGATTGCCAAAATATGATTTTAAAGAAATATTCAATAATAATACCTCTACTAATACTTTTATTTTATTTCAGGATTATTTTATCTATCCTGGTTTTGTTGTTTTGTTTTTGTTTTCCATATAGAGTGGAGAATTGTCCTTTCAATGAATGTTTAGAATTGTGATGGAATTAAGATAGGGATAGTATTCAATCTGTAGATTGCTTTTGGTAAGATGGCCATTTTTTACTATATTAATCATATTGACCCATGAGTTTGGGAGATCTTTCCATCTACTTATATTTCTTCTAATTCTTTCTTCAAAGACATGAAGTTCTTATAATTCAGGTCTTTCACTTGCTTGGTTAGAATTACACCAAGTTACTTTATATTATTTGTTGCTATTATGAAGACTGTTGCTTCCCTGATTTCAGTCTGTTTATCATATGTTATAAAAAGCTACTGGTTTGTTGTTGTGGTTGTTTTGGTTTGGTTTGGTTAATTTTGTATCCAGAAATTTGCTATACTGTTTACCAGCTGTATGAATTCTCTGGTAGAATTTTGGGGATCACTTATATAAACTAACATATATTTTGTGAATAGCAATATTTTGATTTCTTCCTTTCCAGTTTGAATCCCCATGATCTCCTTTAGCTGTCTTATTGCTCTAGCTAGAACTTCAAGTACCATGTTGAACAGATAGAGAGCAGACAGCTTTATATTGCTTCTGATTATAATATAATTGCTTTATCTTTTTCTCCATTGAATTTGAGGTTGGCTATCAGCTTGCTGTATGTTGACTTACTATGTTTAGGTATGCACCTTGTATTGGTGGTCTTTCCAAAATTTTTATGGTAAAGGTAGGTAGGTTTTGTCAAAGGCCTTTTCTGCATCTAATGAGATGATTGTATGGATTTTGTGTTTCAGTTTGTTTATATGGTGAATTATGTATATCAATTTAAGTATGTTGAACAAGGACTGCATCTCTGGGATGAAACATACTTGATCATGGTAGATGATATTTTTGATATGTTCTTAGATTCAGTTTATATTTTGTTGATAATTTTTACACCTATGTCCACAAGTAATATTGGTCTGCAATTTGCTTTTTTGTTGGGTCATTATGTGGTTTAGGTATTTGTTTAACTGTGGCCTCATAAAATAAATTTGGCAATATTGATTCTGTTTTATATTCTAGAAAAAAATCAAAGAGTATTGGCATTAAGATTAGTTTGAACATCTGGTAGCATACTTAACTAAAATCATCTGGTCATGGGCTTTTTGGAGGAGGGGCTAGGGAGAATTTTTGTAACTGGCTTCCATGTCTTTAGAGTTGATAGGTCAATAGAAACTGTTTTATCAACTTTATATTTAACTTTGGTAAATTGTACCTATAAAGAAAATTACCCATTTATTTTAGATTTTCTAATTTGGTAGAGTATTAACTTTTGCAGCTTGTCCTTATGATTCTCAGAATTTCCTTGGTGCCTATTTGTATGTCCCCCATTTTGTTAACCTATTTTTTTCCTTTTAGTACCTTCTGAAGGCTGATTTGTAGACTGATAGTATTTAAATTTAACTTTTTCACTGAATGCCTCCTTTTCTGGGTTTATTAATTTGAATAAGCCTACGCTTTCCAGTTCTTTCTAAATTCTGACTGCCTGGATCACTTCAGCTGTGCTGGACCAAAACTCCTCTCCAAGCTGACTGATTCACACTGGTTTGTATCAGTTTGTCACTGAATTGCTCTTCCTGAAAAAAATTGCCTGTGAACTTCAGGAACTGAACTCAACTGTTTTCAACTGACCGGCAGGGAACTCAACTGAACTAAACTCCACTGTAATGTCCAAACTCAACTAAACTACACTCCTGAACTTTCCTACCTGCACTGTTCTTAAGAAGCTTCCCTTTCCTGACAGTTGTGAGAGTTGGGTATAACCTATCTGGCTCATTCTGTCAAATCTTTCTCTGATTTGTCACTTTGTCTCCATTAAATGCTAGTTTGGGCTTAAAGATATGCACTGAGGGAGTGTCTATATTCCAGCCAGAGGGATCAAAGTTATATGGGGTTTCTACATTCTACCCAAATCACACAGACCTAGAAGGTCTTTGGATGTGATCACTTGTCAGAACAGCTCTATTGCTGGATTAAATTCCTCTACAGTGGATGTCATAGTCTAACCCTTCTCCTGCCCAGTTCTGTCCTCACTGCTGTGAGCTACCCTCCAACTTAGATGAATACCCCATACTCAACCATGGGTCATACTTGCTAGAAGACCAAACTCCCACATAGGCAAGCATTCCCTGAAAACATGCCATCTGAACAGATAAGTAAAATGGAACACTCTGGAAAAACACTCTCTGAAAATCCAGAGAGAATAAGAAACTCTGGAACAAAACTTCCACCCAGTGTCGACAGTAGACACCAGGGAATTTACCATGTACTAGGAAGCATGCAGATTATCTTAGCATGTTAAAAGAAAGCTTGATTAGACTGATGATGCTAGGATGACTTGAGGTCATACTAGGAAGAAGAATGATAATTTATTTAGAGAAAATCTAGTTTGAAAAAATGGCTCTTGTAGCAGGTGCAGGAGAAGAGAAATGAAAATATGAGACTGGTTTGAGAGAAAATCAAACCCAGGTTGAAAAAAAAGTAGGATAAAAACAATTGTCTCAAACTTAGGGATCTGGTAAAGAACAGATTAAGAATCCAAAGCACAATTATATTCTAAAACAGTCATAGGGGCAGAGGGAAAGAACAGACACAATTAAAGGAAAAAATGGCTGGTTGTAGAGAGATATAAAACTAACAGTTGGGAAGAGGATATGGAAGTGAATGAAAAAACTTTTTTTCAAAGAATATGAATATGATTCTATTATCAAAACTCAGTAGGATTACCAGATAGAACTGAAATTTATTATAGGGACTCAGTTCCAGTAAAACATATTAGTTGCTGGTTTCATAGACTGTTCAGGGAGGAGATGATTGGATGCTCACAGAAAAGCAAAAAAACCATAGACCTAGAAACTCAAAGGAAAAATTTTAAGGAAAATTGCTGCTTTGCTTTCAATGGTGAGTTGGATGCTACTGAAGTAAAAACAAGGAAAGCAGTTAGAAAGAAAAGTGAACAGAAGCAGAAAGTTCAGAAGACAAACTAGAACATGTTTAAATGAATTGGAGTTCATAAGACAAAATGTGTCTCTATCTTTTACTGCTCCTAACTTCAAAGTACAGATGGCACAGAGACAGAGCTGCTGCAAACTACTGTAGAAGCTTGCACATGCCTGCTTGTGACTCCCAGAAACTGGAGTTAATCCAAGCACTTTACAACACTTAGATCAAGCAGCTGTATCAACTATAACCCTCCAAAAACCCAGGACAGAGGTCAGCAAACTCATTTTAAAAATAAAATGCAACATAGTGAAACATCGTAGATATTGCAGGAGAAGAGATTTCTTTGAAAGTCATTCAAATCATTCAATGTATGAAGAAAATGGATAAACAAATGTGGTTGTGTTCCAGTACCGCTATTTACAAGAGCAGGCAGTGAGCTGGATCACAGCTTGGCAATTATACTTTCAAATATAATGACTACTATTTCATATTCATAGACCAGATCTTGCATAAAATTTTCCTGTGGCACACTGTAAACTTGAATTACACAAACAAGAGAATCCTAGAAAATACAGCTTCTCATTAGATATATGTTGATGCAGTAAAACAATGGTTCCTGTGTACACATTAACTATAATCATCATGTGTCACTCTTACATGTAGCAACAGCATCAACAACTCAGAAAACACTACAAGACTGTACCTGAAATAGATGTGTAGTATCTACACCAGCCTTTCACCAAGAGAGTATGAGTAAACAATTATGGGAAGACATGAATTCAAGCAGAACCGAGGAAATTTTTCAAGGATTACGAGAAGGGAGGCTCTATTAAAGAGCTCAGTATCTCTCACAGCACAGTGACCCCTGGAGTAATAATTCTAGAAGTAAATTTAAGCTGATGTTCTTTTTTTTTTTAGTAATTTTTTATTTTCAATATTCTTTGTTTACATTCCAAATGACTTTCCCTTTCCTGGTCCCCCCCTCCCAATAAGTTCCCCCAAGCCCTCTTCCCTCTGCCCATTCTCCAATCAACCCCCTCCTACTTTTCTGTCCTGGTATTCCCCTACAATGCTGGAACAAGCCTTTTAAGGACCAGGGACCTCTCTTTCCTTCTTCTTGGGAGTCATTTGATATGTGGGTTGTGTCTTGGGTACTCAGAGCTTCTGGGCTAATATTCACTTATGAGTGACTGCATTCCATGTGTGTTCTTTTGTGATTGGGTTACCTCACTTAGGATGACATTTTCCAGATCCAACCATTTGCCTAAGAATTTCATGAATTCATTGTTTTTAATTGCTGAGTAGTACTCCATTGTGTAAATAAACCACATTTTCTGTACCCATTCTCCCATTGAGGGACATCTGGGTTCTTTATAGCTTCTGGCTGTTATAAATAGTGCTGCTATGAACATAGTGGAGCATGTGTCTTTATTGCATGCAGGGGAATCCTCTGGGTATATGCCCAGGAGTGGAATTGCAGGGTCCTCCAGAAGTGTTATGCCCAGTTTTCTGAGGAACTGCCAGACTGACTTCCAGAGTGGTTGTACCAACTTGCATTCCCACCAGCAATGGAGGAGTGTTCCTCTTTCTCCACATCCTTGCCAACACCTACTGCCTCCTGAGTTCTTAATCTTAGCCATTCTGACTGGTGTATGGTGAAATCTCAGGGTTGTTTTGATTTGCATTTCCCTAATGACTAATGATGTTGAACATTTCTTAAGGTGCTTCTCAGCCATTCAAAGTTCTTGAGTTGAAAATTCTTTGTTTAGCTCTGTACCCCATTTTTAATAGAGTTATTTGGCTCTCTGGGGTCTATGGAATCAGTATCCTGGACCTCAAGCAGTACTACAAAGCAATAGGTGCTAAAAACTGCATGGTATTGGTACAGTGACAGGCAAGTGGATCAATCGAGTAGTATTGAAGACTCAGAAATGAACCCACACACCTACGTTTACTTGATCTTTGACAAAGGAGCTGACTCCATCCATTGGGAAAAAAGATAGCCTTTTCAACAAATGGTGCTGGCTCAACTGGAAGTCATCTTGCAGAAGAATGCAAATTGATCCATTCTTATCTCCTTCTACTAAGCTCAACTCCAAGTGGATCAAGGACCTCCACATAAAGCCAGACACACTGAAACTAATAGAAAAGATTTCATAAATATTTCTCTAGTCTACCTTGTACACTGACTTCTATCCTTCTCCAGGAAGGCAGGTCAGTGAAGCAGGCTTTTAAAAAACCTTGAAGTATAGATTCAGGGGCAGGTAATAATAAGGAAGATATCTTCTGTTTCCCTACACATAGCTTTATTTGTCATTCTGAAATCTCAGGCCGCCTCAATATCTTGGAAACAAAAAAAGAGATTATTCCTGTTCCCTGTCCATTGAAAACCTTCTAAAGGGGTGGTATTAACAAATGTCTACCATCCATTATACTGTTCAACTCCTGGGTGCAGTGCGTACATTAACACCATCATGGGAGAAAACCTAATTTTTTTCCTTTTTTATCAGATATAGTTATAGGATCTTTGTACATCTTCTCATGAAATAGCACCAAAGCCCTGAAAATCCTATCCTCACATCCTTTAAACACCTAGCAGATGTGCAAAACAATTTGTTTAATTAACAGGACATTGCTATTTCAAATGTCAGTGGGTAGCATTCCAGTGATCAAGGCTAAAACAAGAATTTCTTTCTTCCTACTGCTAATGGCTAAACCTGGCAGTGAGCCTTTGGCTGTTGTTCCTTAACATGGGTATCCTTTTAGAAAATGTGCCTGTCACAGCTTGCCTCAAACTGATATAGTGTTAAGATGCAGAGAAAAGAAATGAGTTTGGAAAACACAACTGGACTCTATTAGCATTAGACCCATTAGTGTGCAGGGAGGAGTCAGCTAGAAGGGCAAGCAGGCTTTGCCCGGACAAAAAGCCCATTTCTTCACTATGGTAACATACTAAGGTCTCACAGTTTGAAAATGAAATACTCTAACACTTAGTATTTAAGTATTAAACATACTTCTTTTCTTACCAATGTCTCTGTCTCTCTGTCTCTCTCTCTGTCTCTCCCTCTGTCTCTGTCTTTCTCTCTGTCTCTGTCTCTGTCTCTGTCTCTCTGTCTCTCTCTCTCTCTCTGTCTCTCTCTCTCTCTGTCTCTCTCTCTCTCTCTCTCTCTCTCTCTCTCCCCCCTCTCTCTCTCTTGCCTTTGTCCTGAAGTAATTCACAGAAATCAAACAGAACAAAGATACAACCCTTGCAGCACTGTATTCTAAGTAAAAATAATTGTCTATCACCTGAAAGGATAATACAGTTGAAATCCATCTATACTCATGGCTTCAGAGGATGTCCTTGATGCTGGAGGACTCCTCCACATAGACACAAAGAATGTCCTTTATCTTATAACCCCTTTCCTTCACAATTTATGTTGCTGTTTTAACACTAGAACAGGCTATACTTACTAGCTTGACAGGCTTACAGTCAGCTCAAAGCATTTATGTAAAAAACTGGGGTTCAGAGCTAAACAAAGAATTCTCAACTGGGGAATACCTAATGGCTGAGAAGCACCTAAAGAAATGTTCAACATCCTTAGTCATCAGGGAAATGCAAATCAAAACAACCCTGAGATTCCACCTCACACCAGTCAGAATGTCTAAGATCAAAAACTCAGGGGACAGCAGATGCTGGCAACAAAGTAGAAAAAGGGGAACATTTCACCACTCTTGTCGGGATTGCAAGCTAGTAAAACCACTCTGGAAATCAGTCTGGCTCTTTCTCAGAAATTGGACATAGAATTACCTGTGGACCAAGCTATACCACTCCTGTGCATACACCCAGAAGATGTTCCAACATGTAATAAGGACACATGCTCCACTATGTTCATGGCAACCTTATTTATAATAGCTAGATGTTGGAAAGAACCCAGTAGTCCCTCAACAGATACAGAAAATGTGGTGCATTTACACAATGGAGTACTACTCAGCTATTAAACACAATGAGTTCATGAACTTCTTAGGCAAATAGATGGAACTAGAAAATATTATCCTGAGTGAATTAACCCAATAAAAAAAGAACACACATGGCATGCACTCACTGATAAGTTGATATTAGTCGAAAAGCACAAAATACCCAAGATACAATTCACAGACCACATGTAGTTCAAGAAGAAGGAAGACTGAAGTGTGGTTGCTTTGGTCCTTCGTAAAAGGGAGAAAATACAGAAGCAAATACGGAGACAAAGTGTGGAACAGAGACTGAAGGAAAGGCCATGCAGAGACTTACCCACCTGGGGATTCATCCCATATACAGTCAACAAACCCAGACACTATTGTGGATGCCAAGACAAGCATGCTAACAGGAGCCTTATATAGCTGTCTCCTGAGAGGCTATGCCAGAGCCTGACAAATACAGAGGTGGATGTTCACAGCAACCATTGGACTGAGCATGAGTTCTTCAATGAAGGAGTTAGAGAAAGAACAGAAGGGATTTGGAACACCATAGAAAGAACAACAATATCAACCAACAGACCCTCAGAGCTCCCTGGGTCTAAACCACCAACTAACGAGTACACATGGAGGGACCCATGACTCCAGATGCATGTGTATCAGAGAATGGCCTTGTAGGGCATCAATAGGAGGTCCTGTGAAGGCTTGATGCCCCACTGAAGAGGAATGCGAAGATGGGAAGGCGGGAAATGATAGGTGGGTAGATGAACATCCTCATAGAAGCAGGGGGGATATCGGGGGGTTCCTGGGGGCGGGGCGAGAAATGGGATAACATTAGAAATGTAAATAGAAAATATCAATAAAAAGAAAAAATGAATATATGTACACACAAAAAATAAAAAATAAAAAATTAAATAATAACTGAAAGCCTGAATTCCATTGGTCCCAAACCAAGAATTGGGTAAAATAGAGACTATGAAAGTTTCTCTTAAAAAAAAAAAAGCCAATTTTCTCAAAGAAGCTATGTTATATTTCCTAAATAAATTATTGATATGATGACTGTGAAATTAAAATTAGATTGAATCTAACAGTTATTAATCATGTAAAATTAATGTCCTCTCATAAAATTGAAATAATATTTTATTTTTTAGGGTATCAAATGTCAGCAAGAAATGGATAAATAGCCTTATAAGGAATATTAACTTTAAGAAAATGTTTTTCAGGTGTTTTTAAAGGTTAGAAAATTGGTCTTTGTCAGATCACAATGAACAGAACAAGCTGAAACAGAGACACCACCTAAAACCATTGTAATATGTGATTCTGTCATTGTTCTATTGACATATAGGCATTTATTGAAGTATGTGTATCCAGCATTAAACTAGATCCTAGAAATAGGAATACAAATTTCATTTATTTATTGCCTCGAAGTAAACTCAAAATTTTGTAGATGAAATAGAAAGCATTAAATATTCTGTATAATATTGATATCCCTATTTGGTTAGGCTCTCTTGGTTAAGGAGTTCAAAAAATTCCATGTTCTTTACGGTGTCTGTCCATATTGCAACTATCGAAAGCAATGACTCTGGAAATATAAAGGAAACTTGCTTAAGCTTTACAAAAGTGTATAAAGTGGCACTCTGTCTAGCATAGTTAAAGACATTCAGCCTCAAAGAAAAGAAAGAAAAAGAAAATTCCAACAGCATGATCTATAGAACTGTGTATGCCATATCTCTAACATTTGTCAACATCATTAATAGACATAATTTGGAAAGAGGCAGTAAAACCTAAACAAAGATTATATTAGCAATATAAAATTTGTTAAGAAATTCCTTAATAGATCCTTAATAGAAATCTTTAATATATTTCCTAGATAAATAAGATCTTCTAAATTCTGTGCTTTTAGGACTTATAACCACAGTTACATGTTTTCCTAAGGTACATGTTTTAATTTTATTGCATAATAAAGCAATCATGACATTTAAATTCATAGATATATACTCAAAATAACATACTAATTGTTCTTAGAATCCAATACACTGCATACATTTAAAACAGCAAAACTAGTTGAGGCTTTCTATAATAGTCTTCTTATTATGCAAATAAGGAGGAGTGAGAGCTATGCTTACCAGTAGGTATATGGATACATACTTCAAATGCAGTTAGGAATTATAATGGTTTAAGAAAGTGGTGATGGGAGATTCTTCTCTGAGCTCTGTGGCCTCACCATCTGTAAGGTGGTGTAAGCACTTAGTTAAGTTTACAGTACTAAGAAAGATTTCTCTTCTGGTAAGTAAGCCTTTAGTCCATGTAGACAGCGGGTAAGTGCCTCTATTGTTACTTTAGGGATACTGACTATGCTGTCCATTGCCATGATTCATTGACATCATAGCTGAGAAAGATGATTGATTGCTTCCCCCATTTAACATCTTCCATATCACTTTGGGGCCCTATAAAAATAGTCCTCAGGGAAAAGGTTTTCAGGTCAGTTCCAACTCAATTCTTCTAAGCTTCCCTTGAAGAGTTGAGGTATCCAGCAATAGACATTTATTTTTGTTTTCAGGAGCATAAGTCATAGCTTATGTAGTTTTTGGTTGTATCTTGAACTTTCCTTGTCAGCAAGTTTAAAGGAGCTTTTACATTCATATACCCAGCACTGTTTTTGTTGTTGTTGCTTTGTTTCATTTTTATTAAGTTGTCTATTGCTCTTGAGGGGAACATATAACCCCAAGTAGTGTAACTTCATTAAATATATGTTTCTTTATAGTACATATAAATAATAATAGAAATATACATTGTACTGTATTTGCACAATAATATGCATTGTAATGTATATACTCGTTATATATAATACATGACTTTAGATAAATACTTTACAAAAAAATCTAAATTAAAATACAGCTAACAACTGACAGGAAAGTGCCCAGCCCCAACTGATACATCTTCAGCACAATTTCTGTGTCTAAGATTCGGGGAACATTATGGAAAAGAAGACCGAAAGACTGTAAGATCCAAAAAACCAGAATGACTTCTCTAAGACTGTTTCTTTTTCTGTCAGCAAGGAAAGTACAACCATGATATCTCAACAACATGGTTACCTAAAGAAGACATGAACAAGGCCAATACCAACTGATAACGCAATGGAGGACATCTCAAAGGCTCCCAACATCTACATGACGGGCTGTTATGGGTAATTAAAAACTGTTGAGACAGGGAGAATTAGTGTTTCCTATGTATGAGCCCTGACTGGTTATCCATGTCAAGCAGTCAGTCCTAGAAACATACGTGCTGAGTAAAGGGACTCAGCAAGTTGTATGTATATGCATATTTGTTTATATGTGTATGTAAAAGGAGAGGGGCCATAAATTATGAAGAAATTAGGGATAGGGTAGTCATGGTAAGAAGAGAAGAGAAGAAAGGAAGAAGAAAATGATGTGATTAAATTTTTATTAAATAAATATTTAATATTTTGAAATTTAATTTAAAATATAAGAGTTTAAGAACACCAATAGCATATGCTCTAAGATCAAGAATTTACAAATGGGACCTCATAAAATTACAAAGTTTCTGTAAAGCAAAGGACACCATCAAAAGGACAAATCGGCAACCAACAAATTAGGAAAAGATCTTCACCAATCCTACATCAGATAGAGGGCTAATATCCAACATATACAAAGAACTCAAGAAGTTAGACCCCAGAAAAACCAAATAACCCTATTAAAAATGGGGTACAGAGTTAAACAAAGAATTCTCACCTGAAGAACTTCGGGTGGCGGAGAAATATCTTTTAAAAATATTTTTTAAAAGATATTTCTCAACTTCATTAGTCATCAGGGAAATGCAAATCAAAACAACCCTGAGATTTCACCTTACACCTGTCAGAATGGCTAAGATTAAAAACTCAGGAGACAGCAGGTGTTGGCGAGGATGTGGAAAAAGAGGAGCACTCCTCCTCTGCTGGTGGGGTTGCAAATTGGTACAACCACTCTGGAAATCAATCTGGCAGTCCCTCAGAAAACTGGGCATGTCACTTCCAAAAGATCCTGCTATAACCACTCCTGCGCATATACTCAGAGGATTCCCCAGTATGTAATAAGGATATATGCTCCACTATGTTCATAGCAGCCCTATTTATAATTGCCAGATGCTGGAAAGAACCCAGGTATCCCTCAACAGAAGAATGGATGCAAAAAATGTAGTATATATACACAATGGAGTACTATTTAGCCATTAGAAACAATGAATTCATGAAATTCTTAGACAAATGGATGGAGCTGGAGAACACCACACTAAGTGAGGTATCCCAGTCTCAAAAGATCAATCATGGTATGCACTCACTAATGAGTAGATATTAGCCTGAAAAACTGGAATACCCAAAACATAATCCACACATCAAATGATGTACAAGAAGAACGGAGGAGTGGCCCCTGGTTCTGGAAAGACTCGGTGCAGCAGTATAAGGCAAAACTAGAACAGGGTAGTGGGAAGGGGTGGGTGGGGGAACAGGGGGAGGGAAGGGGGCTTATGTGACTTTCAGGGAGTGGGGGGCCAGAAAAGGGGAAATCATTTGAAAGGTAAATAAAAAATATATCGAATAAAAAAATTTTAAATGGAATACTGTATTCCATTTAAGAGTAATGTCATATATTGTTTGGAAATATCCTAGACTATGATAACTAGTCAAATTGAAAAAGATAAAGCAGAGTAGCCAATGTAAGAATCAAACTAAGCACAAAGAGAAGCAGATGTTCTACACCCCACAACCGTGGAGAACCGAGTGCCCCTCAACAAAGGGAAAGCTGAGAATAATATCAAATAATCTGCATCCACTGTTTGACACCATCCAGATTCTGGTGATTACTGACTTCTGGTTAGATTCTGCCACCGAGGCAGGTGAACATCTAGATGTAAGAGGCAGGGAGATGGTTCTTTTATGTTCTGAGCCTTTCTTCAGGAGCACCTTTCAGGATTCCCATCACTCAGGGACAAAGGTCTAGGTCTTAGTTCTTGTGTGGTATATGATTCATGGTTCTAAATTCTTTTGGTATCTCTTAAATTGGCCTCAAAGCATTTGCTAGGAATTCTCACTAGGAACTAGGTACTAGAACCTATCTATCACTCCAAGAAATTCAGAGAAATGATGCCCTTCTAATATCACTTCTCATTTTCCCTCCAACTATAGGGATACTGGATCTACCCTACCTTAATCACTAGACGATATCATCCTCTGTTTTTGCTCTTTCAGTTTTACAATATGTCTATAATCATGGTGTGATAGTAAGCCATTGCTGATCCAACCATCAATTCTCTTTTAAACACTAGACTGCCTGCATTATAGTAAACTCTCAAAAAAAAAATTCTATGATTGTCTTCTATTCGGGGGCTGCTGCTATGAAATTTTGGTGGAAGTTTAAAGTGCAAGCATGTCTTACACCCCACTGGAAATGGACATAATGGTGATGTATAGCACGCACTGGAATCATGATCTTTTAAGCTGATGGGAGTACTTAATTGCATATAGAGAGTAGTCATATGGGAAAACATGCAGATAGTACACTTATTTGTTGCTGTAGTAATGGTGATGTTACTTACCAGGGGATGAACTATTATTTCTTGTTATTTCTCAAATGTTTACTAAAATTATTTATGTATACACACACACACACACACACACACATATATATATATATATATATATGCCTCAGAGTCTAAAATTCCAACATAAAATAGTGCATAGTATACATATTATATATAACATAATATATAAGTAAATATTCCATACAAAATAAAAAATATATATGAATATATTATGCATATAACACAAAATATTATATTATATGTATATGTTTTCTTTAGCTTTTAGCTTCAATACATGGTGAATATGGCTAAAACATAGCATTAAAATAATCTAGTTTTTGGAATACCCAAAACATAATCCACATATCAAATGAGGTACAAGAAGAAAGGAAGAGTGGCCCCCTGTTCTGGAAAGACTCAGTGAAGCAGTATTCGGCAAAACCAGAACGGGGAAGTGGGAAGGGGTGGGTGGGAGGACAGGGGGAGAGAAGGGGGCTTGCGGGTCTTTCGGGGAGTGGGGGACTAGAAAAGGGGAAATCATTTGAAATGTAAATAAAAAATATATCGAATAAAAAAAACAAAAAACAAAAAAAGTAAAAAAATAATGTAGTTTTTTATATTATATTTTTAGTTTCTAGTTTTTACAACATAAGTTGAGAACATACCATCTATTAACATATTATTTGAACATTACAATATTGGCAGAAAAATATTGTCCTTGAGACTTGATATAGAAATGTTTGTGGGTTTCAAGAAGAATCTGAAACATGTGCTTTCCTGGCCAATAAAGATACTGTTCCATTATTTGGTGTCATTATTAACCTATCCTATTACAGCATTTGTATTAGAAAAGGATCAACAATCACATTGTGTTTTTCCAGTGAAACAATGACCCAAGAAGAGATTTATTACAACTTTAAACTATTAGCAAGATTTCACTATATTGCCCCAGTTAACACCAAGAGACTATATAAAGGTTGAGTAAAAACATACTAGGCCAGAAAGAATGGAACTCAGCACTGTTCTCAAGATGAATGTATTACTCTGGGTATACTTAAGCCAATGAAACCAGTGCTTTTGCTACCTCAAACACATGGAAATACACTGGTTTGTTTAATGAAATTCTCTAACACAGTGAAAAGAAATTTACTATGTATAACCTTTCATATTTAACACTGTTTCATGGAGGCCCAAAGGATTCTTTATTTCTTGAGGCAATGAAGTATGCATTGGTCAGAGGAGAACCCATACTGTTGAAAAAGTATGTGGGGTTAAATCTCTTCCCCAATCAAGGATCTTGTATTTAGGAAGTTGTAAGACTAAAACGGCTGCCATTATTCATTAACTGGAATTAGAAACAATGTAATATATAGAGCTCTGGGCTGCATTTGCCTTGTGTTGTCTTTCTTTGCCCATTGCTACTTCCTTTGTCCTTGAATGCACAATTGAAGTGGACTGGTAAGTTCTGACATGGACTTTCTGGCCCATGGACTGAGACATGCCAGAAGTAAACCAAAATGTCCAGGAAACTGACAAGATTACCATCAATAAAAATACTTACAACATGCAGAGGGGAGAACTCTGCTTACTCTTAATGTCCTCAGTTATAAAAATGACAGATGAACATTTGGAAAGGGATCAAATTATATTACACTTTATTATACAACTACTCCAACCACAGCTGCTCTCTTTGCACATATGGTCCAGATGTGAGAAACACTGCAAACTCTTTCTTGTCCTGGTCAAAAAGAGCAATAAAGGAGTTTCTTTTTGCCAAGAAGGACAAGTGTTCTTGAGGTGTCACACCATCACTATACACTTTGGAGATGTCAACAAGTCTAATTTTTTATATTACCTATGTATGTTTCAAAGACTTCAATTACCCTGCTCTTTCTCAGATATCATTTTACTGAGTTAAATAATAGCTTCCTGATGCCTTAAATGTAAATTTTGGCATGTTTTGGAGCTGTTGTTAAAGTATTAGAAAACTTGTTTCTGAAAGGTTTGGAGAAAGTAAAATCATGTGAGGTCGTACCTTGATAATCTTTTCTATTCACCCAGGAAAATAAACCTTAATTTAATAAATTCACTTTTATAGAGTAGTAAAGAAAACCCTGAATGAGTAAAATGCTGATGAATGAATGTTTACAGTGGTTGGTAACTTCCACAATGTTTGTCCTCCTATCACACTATTATATCAAGCAGATACATCATTCGTGGAAGTGATAATACTTGGGTTTGAGGTTACCTTTCTCCTTTGGTAGTATGCAAAGTACTTTTGAAACATTACTTTTTTGAGTTTTTGCTTTGTTTGGTTTTGTTCGGTTTTCAATGTCTTGGGTGTTTCTTTAACTCATAATTAGTGATCAGTAACTTTACTTATAATTGTCTATCTTCCTTTTTCACTTTACATTTGTTTTATTATGTCTATTATAAATAAATATGACGTTTATTATGGACATCATATGTGTTTGAATCGTATTTTTTCAGCAGGTGTGTTCCTGCTTCATCACAAACTCTTTTATTAAATTTCTCTGGGCAATCTCCAAATTCAAATTAATATTTCAATCATTTCTTCTATAGAGATTCATAAGAGAAATATTCCTTGGCCTTTTTCATGCTCAAAATTGTTTATCTGCGGCCCTTGTAGATAGAATACAACTCACTTGAATCAAAAGTCCATGGCTAGAGTTCTTTGTAAAGAACTCAATTTCTTTTTCTTGAGTGATTTGTGACTCCTCTCCTGCTTGATGTATTGGGATAGATCAATGAACAGTTTTTTATTATAATAAATTATATATATATATGTATATATATATATGAAAGAGATGATATATATGAGAGAAAGGAGGTAGATAGATAGATAGATAGATAGATAGATACAGATATATATGACAGATTCAGAGAATCTTGATCCTATACTGGGTGTGGATGTGGGTGTGGATATGATTGTATGTGTGTGTGTCTATATATGTGCAATGGACAAAAGACAAAACACTCAAGGGAAAACATTCTAATCCAAGGACTTTTAACTCTCTCTCTCTCTCTCTCTCTATATATATATATATATATATATATATATATATATATATATAATCAAGCATAGCTTATCAAGTTGAGATAAGACTAAGCAGTTTCGGTTGAGTCGGGTGGTTGTCAGTGACACTCTCGAGTGGTCGCCAGGGCTGTCTGAGCCAGCGTGTCTGGCGCCTGCAAGATCCGCACTGCAGATGGAGATTGGATTAAAAGACCAGCCTATTCTGAGAGTCTTCTGAAAAAAAAATAGAGAGCAGCGGAGGTGGCAGTAGTGGCTGTGGCAGCAGCGGAGGCAGGCTGTGGCAGCTGGTCCAGCAGAAGGGCCATCAGCAGTGGAACCAAGAAGCCACATCAGAACTCTGCCTCCAGCCAGTCACTTACAAAAGTCTCTCCGCCACCTTGGATCTCGGGCACCAGAGGGATCAGATAGACTGAGGTACACAAATATAACCCAAGGCCATCATCGCGGGGGTCTAAGCCCAATGGGCGTTGGCCTGCACCCAGGCCTTGGGCTGTTCGGGGGGGGGGGGGGGCAGCCTGGAGGTTGATTGCCCGGCCAGCACACACTCCACCATTTTGACTACAGGACGCCAGAGAGTCCTAGCAGGCAAAGTCAGCTAAGAGTCATAGCCCGAGGCTAACATAGCAGGGGGTCTAAGACAGACAGGCCTTGGACTGACCCCAGGCCCTGGGCTGCTCAGTGGGCCATCTGTGTGCCAATCCAGCCAGGAGGTTGTTAGCCCATCAGACTCCCGGCACTTTCAGGGAGTGCACGCACGCCTCCATCCTGGCCACCTGACAGAATCAATTAACACTCATAGCCCAAGGGGAACTTTGCTTGGGCCTTAGCCTGCCAGGCTTTTGCCTAGACTCAGGGCCTCAGCAGCTAGGCTAGCCTTGTGTGCAACAACCTGGTTGGGAGATAGGCTGCCCAGCAGAGTGACCAGCACTCAGAAAAGGTCCCGCAGCAGCATAGACCATCACCACTCACTGAAGGAGCAAACAGGCATCCCCTGGTTCACAGAGACAACCTGGGGCAAGGCACGCTAGGGCTGCAGGGACACCCAAGAGGAGGGCAGCGCATTAGCAATCTGTAACAGGGGAAACCCAGCCATCCAGTGTTGCAGAAATAGCCATATAGCCTCACAGGAGGCAGAAATACCAGCCAGAGACAAGACCAACTAATGCCAGAAATAACAAGATGGCAAAGGGCAAACGCAGGAACACTACTAACAGAAACCTAGGCAATATAGCAGCATCTGAACCAAGCTCTCCAACATCAGCAAGCCCTGATTATGCAAAAACACCAGAAAAACAAGATTTGGATTTAAAATCACTGTTCATGATGATGCTAGAAGAACACAAAAGGGTCATAAATGAATCTCTTAAAGAAATACAGGGGAACATGAATAAGCTAGAAACCCGATTAATGGAAAGACAAAAAAATTAAAGAAATTCAGGAGAATAAGGCTCAAGAGATAGAAGCCAATAAAGAAGAAACACACACACACACACACACACACACAAAAACTTAAAGAAATGCAGGAGAAAGTGAATCAAACAGCAGAAGTCATTAGAGAGGAAACACAAAAGTCTCTTAAAGAATTACAGGAAAACACAAACAAGCAAGTGAAGGAGCTAAGCAAAACCATCCAGGATCTAAAATCAGAAGTAGAAACAACTAAGAAATCACAAAGGGAGACAACTTTGGAGATAGAAAACCTTGAGAAGAAATCAGGGGCCATAGATGCAAATATCAACAACAGAATACAAGAGATGGAAGAAAGACTCTCAGATGCTGAAGATACCATAGAAACCATTGACTCAACAGTCAAAGAATATGCAAAATGCAAAAAGCTTGTATCCCAGAACATCCAGGAACTCCAGGACACAATGAGAAGACCAAACCTAAGGATTATAGGTATAGATGAGAGTGAAGATTTACAACTTAAAGGGCCAGCAAATATCTTCAATAAAATTATGGAAGAAAACTTTCCCAACCTAAAGAGTGAGATGCCCATGAATATAAAAGAAGCCTACAGAACTCCAAACAGACTGGACCAGAACAGAAATACTTCCCGTCACATAATAATCAAAACCCCAAATGTACTAAACAAGAAAGAATATTAAAGGCAGTAAGAGAAAAAGGCCAAGTAACATATAAAGGAAGACCTATCAGAATCACACCAGACTTCTCACCAGAGACCATGAAAGCTAGAAGATCCTGGGCAGATCTCATGCAGACTCTAAGAAAACACAAATGTCAGCCAAGACTACTATGCCCAGAAAAACTCTCAATCACAATAGATGGAGGAACCAAGATATTCCATAACAAAACCAAATTTACACAATATCTTTCTACAAACCCAGCTCTACAAAGAATAATAGGAGGAAAACTCCAATCCAAGGAGGGAAATGACACCCTGGAAAAAGTAAGATAGTTACCTTCTTTCATTAAACCCAAAAGAAGATAACCACTCAAATAAAAAAATAACATTGAAAATGACAGGAAGTAATAATCACTACTCCTTAATATCTCTTAACGTCAATGGACTCATCTCCCCAATAAAAAGACATAGACTAACAGACTGGATAAGGAAACAAGACCCTACATTTTGCTGCATACAGGAATCACACCTCATTGTCAAAGACAAAAACAACCTTAGAGTAAAAGGCTAGAAGACAATTTTACAAGCCAATGGTCTAAGAAAAAGAGCCAGAGTAGCCATTCTAATATCAGATAAAATTGATTTTCAACCTAAAATCATCAAAAGAGATACAGAAGGGCACTTCTTGCTGGTCAAAGGAAAAATCCACCAAAAAGAACTTTTAATTCTGAACTCTATGCGCCAAATGCAAGGGCACCCTCATTAGTAAAAGAAACTTTACTAAAGCTCAAAGCACACATTTTACCCAACACAATTATTGTGGGTGACTTCAACACTCCACTCTCCTCAATGGACCGATCAGGAAAACAGAAACTAAACAGGGACACAATAAAACTAATTGAAGCTTTGGACCAATTGGACTTGACTGATATTTATAGAGCATTCCACCCTAAAACAAAAGAATATACCTTTTTCTCAGCACCTCAAGGTACCTTCTCCAAAATCGACCATATAATTGGTCACAAGACAGACCTCAACAAATATAAAAAGATCGAAATAATTCCATGCCTCCTATCGGATCACTATGGAGTAAGAGTGGTCTTCAATAGCAACAAAAACGATAGAAGGCCCACATACACATGGAGGCTGAACAATAATCTACTCAGTGAAATCTTGGCCAAAGAAGAAATAAAGAAAGAAATCAGAGACTTTTTAGAATTTAATGAAAATGAAGGCACAACATACCCAAATCTTTGGGACACAATGAAAGCAGTGCTAAGAGGAAAACTCATAGCCCTGAGTGCCTCCAAAAAGAAAATGGAGAGTGAATACATTAGCAGCTTAAGGACACACCTGAAAGCCCTGGAACAAAAAGAAGCCAATTCACCTAGGAGGAGTAGAAGACAGGAAATCATCAAACTCAGGGCTGAAATCAGTCAAGTGGAAACAAAGAGAACCATACAAAGAATCAATGAATCCAGAAGCTGGTTTTTTTGAGAAAATCAACAAGATAGATAGACCCTTAGCCAGACTGACCAAAGGGAAGAGAGAAAGTATCCAAATTAACAAAATTAGAAATGAAAAGGGGGATATAACAACAGAAACTGAGGAAATTAAAAAAAAATCATAAGATCCTACTACAAAAGCCTATACTCAACAAAACTGGAGAATCTGGAGGAAATGGACAATTTCCTTGACAGATACCAAATACCAAAATTAAATCAGGACCAAATAGATCATCTAAACAGTCCCATAACCCCTAAAGAAATAGAAAGGGTCATAGAAAGCCTTCCAACCAAAAAAAGCACAGGGATGGCTTCAGTGCAGAATTCTATCAGACCTTCAAAGAAGACCTAACACCAATACTCTTCAAACTATTCCACAAAATAGAAACAGAAGGAACACTACCCAATTCCTTCTATGAAGCCACAATTACGCTGATACCAAAACCACACAAAGATCCAAAAAGAAAGAGAACTTCAGACCAATTTCCCTTATGAACATAGATGCAAAAATACTCAATAAAATTCTTGCCAACTGAATCCAAGAACACATCAAAACGATCATCCACCATGATCAAGTAGGCTTTCTCCCAGGGATGCAGGCTTGGTTCAATATACGGAAATCCATCAATGTAATCCACTACATAAACAAACTCAAAGAAAAAAACCACATGGTCATTTCATTGGATGCTGAAAAAGCATTTGACAAAATTCAGCATCCTTTCATGCTTAAAGTCTTGGAAAGAACAGGACTTCAAGGCCCATACCTAAACATAGTAAAAGCAATATACAGCAAACCGGTAGCCAACATCAAACTAAATGGAGAGAAACTTGAAGCAATCCCACTAAAATCAGGGACTAGACAAGGCTGCCCACTTTCTCCTTATCTTTTCAATATTGTACTTGAGGTACTAGCTCGGGCAATTAGACAACATAAGGGGGTCGAAGGGATACAAATTGGAAAGGAAGAAGTCAAAGTATCATTATTTGCAGATGATATGATAGTCTACCTAAGTGACCCAAAACCCTCCACTAGAGAACACCTACAGCTGATAAACAACTTCAGCAAAGTGGCAGGTTATAAAATCAACTCAAGCAAATCAGTAGCCTTCCTATACTCAAAGGATAAGCAGGCTGAAAAAGAAATTAGGGAAATGACACCCTTCACAATAGCCACAAACAGTATAAAGTACCTTGGGGTGACTCTTAAAAAACATGTGAAAGATCTGTATGACAAGAACTTCAAGACTCTGAAGAAGGAAATGGAAGAAGACCTCAAAAAATGAAAAAACCTCCCATGCTCATTGATCGGCACGATTAATATAGTTAAAATGGCCATTTTGCCTAATGCAATATACAGATTCAACGCAATACCCATCAAAATCCAACTCAATTCTTCATAGAGTTGGAAAGAGCAATTCTCAAATTCATCTGAAATAACAAAAAACCCAGGATAGCTAAAACTATTCTCAAAAACAAAAGAAATTCTGGGGGAATCAGTATCCCTGACCTCAAGCAATATTACTGAGCAATAGTATTAAAAAATGCATGGTATTGGTACAGTGACAGGCAGGCAGATCAATGGAACAGTACTGAAGATCCAGAAATGAACCCACACACCTATGGCCACTTGATTCTGGACAAAGGGGCTGAAAACATCCAATGGAAAAAAGATGGCATTTTCAACAAATGGTGCTGGTTCAACTGGAGGTCAGCATGCAGAAGAATGCGAATTGATCCATCCTTGTCTCCTCGTACTAAGCTCAACTCCAAATGGATCAAGGACCTCCATATAAAGCCAGACACTCTGAAGCTAATAGAAAAGAAACTGGGGAAGACCCTTGAGGACATCAGTACAGGGGGAAAGTTCCTGAACAGAATACCAATAGCTTATGCTCTAAAATCAAGAATTGACAAGTGGGACCTCATAAAATTACAAAGTTTCTGTAAAGCAAAGGACACCATCAAAAGGACAAATCATCAACCAACAAACTGGGAAAAGATCTTCACCAACCCTACATCAGATAGAGGGCTAATATCCAATATATACAAAGAACTCAAGAAGGTAGACACCAGAAAACCAAATAACCCTATTAAAAATAGGGTACAGAGTTAAACAAAGAATTCTCACCTGAAGAACTTAGGATGGCGAAGAAACATCTTAAAAAATGCTCAACTTCACTAGTCATCAGGGAAATGCAAATCAAAACAACCCTGAGATTTCACCTTACACCAGTCAGAATGGCTAAGATTAAAAACTCAGGAGACAGCAGATATTGGCTAGGATGTGGACAAAGAGGAACACTCCTCCACTGCTGCTGGGGTTGCAAATTAGTACAACCACTCTGGAAATCAGTCTGGCAGTCCCTTAGAAAACTGGGCATGTCACTTCTGAAAGATCCTGCTATACCACTCCTGGGCATATACCCAGAGGATTCCCCAGCATGTAATAAGGATACATGTTCCACTATGTTTATAGCAGCCCTATTTATAATAGCCAGAAGCTAGAAAGAACCCAGGTATCCCTTAACAGAAGAATGGATGCAAAAAATGTTGTATATATACACAATGGAGTACTATTCAGCCATTAGAAACAATGAATTCATGAAATTCTTAGGCAAATGGATGGAGCTGGAGAACATCATACTAAGTGAGGTAATCCAGACTCAAAAGATCGATCATGGTATGCACTCACTACTAAGTGGATATTAGCTTGGAAAACTGGAATATGATAAACATAATCCACACTTCAAATGAGGTACAAGAAGAATGGAGGAGTGGCCCCTAGTTCTGGAAAGACCCAGTGTAGCAGTATAAGACAAAACCAGAACAGGGAAGTGGGAAGGGATGGGTGGGAGAACAGAGGGAGGGAAGGGGGCTTATGTGACTTTCGGAGAATGGGGAACCAGAAAAGGGGAAATCATTTGAAATGTAAATAAAAAATATATCGAATAAAATTAAAAAAAAGACTAAGCAGTTTCCTTCACATTCATGATGGACGAGGTAACCATGCAGGGCGAAAGGAACCCAAAGCAGGTGAAAGTGTCAGAGATTGCCCCTATTGCCATTGTTAGGGGTATCACCGAACAAAGCTAGACAACCATAACGTATGTGCAGAGGACCTAGGTCAGACCCATGCAGGCTCCTGATTGTTGTTTCAGTCTCTGTGGGCCTCTGTGAGGCCTGGTAAGCTGATTCTGTGGATTTTATCTCAGCCAAGGACCATTGATTGATTCAACCAATTCAATCAAATTGTTCTCTTTCTACAAATATAGGTGAGCCTGCGTGCGCGCGCACACACACAAACACACAGGCACACACACACACACACAAAGAGGGGGTGGAATATATTTTTTCCTGCTGTGCTCCATTTGCTTAATTTACTTTTCAGATTCTGCCACTTTTCATCATTTGGATAATTGCTGCTTATTGTCTTTAGTTCATTAAAATGCTTGCTTGAATTCTGCATTATTTTGCCTCTATTTGTTGACTTGTGTTTGAAAGCTTTTCCATGTATTTTTGCGGTTTTAATGTAAACCTATCTCTTTGTTTTATGGAAGATGAAGACAGTGAAAATTTTGGCTCTTTTTACAATACCTACCTACCCAGGAAGATGTGCTCACTAGGAGAATAGTAGCATGGTCTTTAATTGAGTAATCAACAGCTTTGTGATTAGAATATAGGCCCACATCATGAAGGACCCACACCCAGTTCCTGAGCAAAGCCCATAGCTAGGAAATTCATAGACCCTGAAGAGGAAGCTGATTGGTTTTCTTGCTAAATGAATATGGGGTCAAACATCCCTAAAATTATTTCTGCTTAAATGCATAGTTTAGTGGTACTTTCCACATGGATCAGGAAAGTTTCTGTTTGCAGTGGGCAATGGTTGATGCAAAAACCATTCCTCTTCAACATGCTGAGAAGAAGTCTTCATCTTCAACTAGGTAAGGAATTTTATCACAAACTATAAAGAGGTGCTTAGACAACATCCAAGTTCAGCTGTTAAGACTTCATTCAAAGAAAGTATGGTAAAGGTGAAAAAAGAGTACCTTAATGCTTTCTGAGACACAATTCTTATAGGTTAGGCCTTAGAAAATTCACAGATTAAATCTCTACGTTTGTTTGAGCACTCACTCATCAATGTTTGAACACATTGTATGAGGCCACAAAAATCTTCTCTTGACAATCCTGTTTGTCTTCGACTTCCTTCAGTCATTATTTTGGTTCTTCATATTCATCATATAAGTTTTCCATCTGGGTGTTTCCCTCTGGGCATATGGAAATTTGGGAATAGCTATCTTAACATCTTAGTGCGAGTAACTAAACTCAAGCAATCAGCTGTGCTCTCATTGTGACAGACACTGGGAATATTTCCATCTATTCCTTACTCTACTGTTATCAAAGAACACAACTACATGAACAGTTGTCTTCCTGTTAACTTTGCAAATGCACTAAGAGGAAGCACCAAGTCTATTTTCTGTCTGTAAGACCTCTACCTCGAATTGAACCTCTGTGATTTATTAAACCTCTGTCTATGGACACAATAAATTTGTTTTATTCTGCTTACATATTCATCTCATTGCACTGTTGTTTAATCTTTTTTTAAGAGCTTTTTCTTCAGGACACAGTCACAAGCAGCTTTGCATTTGTATGGTGACCAATTTCTAACAAAAAATATTACATATATCACTTCCATAAAGTCCCCAAGACAAAAGAGATGATCATTTTTTTTCTTTCAAAAAATAAATACATTAGAAATCATGAGTATAACAACATATCCAAATTCAGATTTATCCAGCAGTGGATCCCTTACCAGAGATGCTGAGTTTTAAGACACAGCGACACAGCGTTTAATTCATGGGTCTCAGTAGTCTAATTTGAAGTAAAATAAGGCAGATTAATTACAATAAATGATTGTAAATTTTACAACTGTCAAAGATTTTGCAACCTACTGTTTTTGTGAATTTAAGTTGTTAATTGCATATAATTTCATAGTTTTCCTCTTCTCATTTCTCCCTCCGAAACCTCCCATGTCACCAACCATTACATCCTCCATGTACTTGGCCCATTCCCCCTGACATTCATGGCCTCTGTTTCTTTGATTATTAGTGTGTGTGTGTGTGTGTGTGTGTGTATGTGTTATATACAATCTACTGAGTCAACTTCATGTTGCTTGTATATATATGATATTAAGACTGAACACTTAATAACCACTTTCTCAATCTGAGAAAGACCATTTCTCCTTCTCTAAGCAGTAACTAGTTCCCTGTAGTTCTTTGTCTAGAGGTGTGATCCCATGAGATTCCCCTTCCATGTTAGCACCTTTAGTTGTCATTGTGCAGGTTTAGCTAAGCATCTATATGGTTAGGATTTATTAGCTTTCCTTCCCTATAAGACACAGTCTTAATAGCAGAGTTTCTGGTCTCCTGGAACTTAAAATCTTTCTGTTATATTTTCCATGTTTCCATAGCCTTAGGAGCTATGTTGTAGGTATCCACTGAGGCTATACACCATGGTCAGTTTTCTTCACATTTTAACTATTTGTGGGTTCTCTAATTAAATCTGCCACAAAGAGAAACTTCTTTGATGAGCAGAAACTGTGGGTTCACTACTAAATATTAGAAGGCTTTTACAAATTATGGTGGTCTAGGAAAGGGAAATCAGTAGCTTTGTCTGTCAGATGTATGACCTCACTAGTCACATGTAGTTTTAGCTATGTTTATTATGGAAGGCATGATTTTCCTCCTGTTAAATGGGCCTCAAGTACAATTACTTAAAAAGTTTTGTTTTCTACGAGGACAGGAGTGTAAAAAAAAAAGTTGTTGTTTATAGGTATCACAGCTGCATAATACTGCTGTTTTACTTCCGTGGAAACTTGCATATAAACTCCTGGTACAGTGAAGGCTAGACCGTAGGAAGGTAGTTTCAGCTCAATCTTCTGAGCACTATGTCAGAGTTCTGTAATGTCTTCAACAATAGGGACTTACAGTCTATCTAAGAGATGCAATAAAGGGCAGCAGCAATAGCCTGTACTGCTTGTGGATACTGTTGGACAATGCTGACAAACAACAACTCACCTGCAATTTTTTCTAGTCTTTATTTTTTGGGGGAATATTGTGATCCCAAATGGTATAAAATTACTTATATATACACGTGTGTACATGTATATACACACACATACACACATATATATATGTACACACACACACACACACACACATATATATATGATTTGAGGTAAATATAAAACAACATGATTCCTTTAGGCTTTTAAAGACATTCTTAGTGTTAGTGTTCCTCTTGCCTGCCTCTTCTTTATTGATTTATTTAATTCCACAATTAAACTCTCCAATTTTTTCTCATTTTCCCTTCATATCATATGCAGATGCATCTGTGTACTGTAAGAAATGAAGTAGGCAGTCTGGACTACTGAAAGAAGGGTGGAGAAACTAGGCACCAGGCTCCTGGGCTATATGCAAAGACTTACAGAACAAATATAGTCTTGTTGAGTGTTCCTCAATGGGCAACTCTGTACACATGAAATATAAAACGTTACATATTCCATTCATTATAAATATGCATGGATAACTGCAATGAGCTTTGATTCTTAATCACCAGACAAAGGTGGCTAGAATGTAATTTGAAACCAATCCTACAATTAAAAGTCTAAAAATAACAGGATTTCCAATAAATAAACCTAGTGACCTTGTCAGTTCCTATCATCGATTGATATCTCGACTAGCCATTTGTAAAGAAGAATATGAAAAAAACTATGCTTTTATAAAAACAAAAACAAAGAAACAAAATTCCTCCAGAATCTTCACGATGATTGTGGATAAAAGTGGCTGGAAATCAGGTAACTCCAGAGATAGAAATTTAAGGCCCAAAAATGACAAAGAAAAAATAAAATTGAAATACTACTAGAGTCGTTTCATGGAGTTCTGATGTATTAAGTAACATGAAATGAGGCTAAACACAAAATGTTTATATGGTTTTACATGAATTGACATAAACTATCACAGACAGTGGTGTCGGATTATGTCTCAGAACTTCTAGTCCTGATATATATTGAAATAAATGTCCCTGAGGCAGATTTGAAACCTTTGTCTAAGACAGTTTAACCAGGGTCAGAACAAAAAGAAGCAACCTGTAGTAAGATAGACTATTCTTGCAGAGGATATACATGCATTCCATACATGGCAAACTCCTATGACCTGTGGTGTGCGTGTGTGTGTGGAGGGTGGGGGAATATCACCTGCAAGTTTCTTAGCTAGATTTACAATCTCACACATTTCTCTTTGATTTTTTCTCTTCACTTTTATTTTTTAGAACACTTTAAACTCATAGTTTTAGAACACTTTAAATTAATCAAAAGATACAGAGATCTTAAAGAACCAGCCTGTGTCCATTTTAGGATTTAAAGTTATTTTATGGGAAAGAAAAATTGGGTTTGTTCCTGCTTATAATATAACCTCTGTTTCTCAAAAATTAAGCTATTACATACCTGTACCGTTTTCTAGGAATACTTCTGCACTATTACAGGAATGGCACTCATGTTTCCATTTTTTTTTTATTTTCTAAATTCTTTGTTTACATTCCAAATGCTTTCCCCTTTCCCAGTTCCCCCCACCCCATATGTCCCATAAGCATTCTCTACACCCATTCTCCAATCACCTCCCTCCTTTTTCTCTATCCTGGTACACCCCTACAATGCTGATCAGGCCTTTCCAGGATCAGGGCCCTCTCCTTACTTCTTCATGGGAGTCATTTGATATGCTACTTGTGTCTTGGGTATTCATAGCTTCTGGGCTAGTTAATATCCACTTATCAGTGATTGCATTCCATGTGTATTCTTTTGTGATTGGGTTACCTCACTTAGGATGATATTTTCCAGTTCCAACCATTTGCCTACAAATTTCATGAATTCATTGTTTTTATACCACATTTTCTGTATCCATTCCTCTTTTGAGGGACATCTGGGTTCTTTCCAGCTTCTGGGTATTATAAATAAGGCTGCTATGAACATAGAGGAGCATGGGTCCTTATTGCATGCCAGGGAATCCTCTGGGTATATGCCCAGGAGTGGTATAGCAGGATCTTCTGGTAGTATCACGTTCAGTTTTCTGAGGAACTGCTAGACTGATTTCCAGAATGGTTGTACCATCTTGCAATCCCACCAGCAATGGAGGAGTGTTCCTCTTTCTCCACATCCTCACCAACACCTGCTGTCTCCTGAGTTTTTAAACGTAGCTATTCTGACTGGTGTAAGGTGAAATCTCAGGGTTGTTTTGATTTGCATTTCCCTGATGACTAAGGATGTTGAACATTTGTTAAGGTGCTTCTCAGCCATCCGAATTTCTTCAGGTGAAAATTCTTTGTGTAGATCTGCACCCCATTTTTAATAGGGTTATTTGGTTCCCTGGGGTCTAACTTCTTGAGTTCTTTGTATATATTGGATATTAGCCCTCTATCAGATGTAGGGTTGGTGAAGATCTTTTCCCAGTTTGTTGGTTGCCGTTTTGTCCTTTTTACAGTGTCCTTTGCCTTACAGAAACTGTAATTTTATGAGGTCCCATTTGTCAATTCTTGATCTTAAACATAAGCTATTGGTGTTCTGTTCAGGAACTTTTCTCCTGTGCCCATCTCCTCAAGGGTTTTCCCCAGTTTCTTTTCTATTAGTTTCAGTGTAAGTAGCTTATAACCATCTTGCATCTTGCAACCCTACCCCTGTTTCAAAAGGATTGCTATGGCTACCTTGTTATGACTACTGTTGTTACTACTTTGCACCTTTGCCTTTGTTTCAGGATCTCCTTATGATTAACTTGTTATTCTTATATTCTGCTCCTGTAACCCTACCAATTTCACCAGCCACATCTCTCATATGGAACCTCCTTATTCCTATAAAAGCACTGTCTTCATCACATCTAATGCTGACAACGCAAATCCCACCTTGGAGGGAGGCAGCCTGTGAACATGAATGAAAAGCTTGCTTTAATTAGTTGCTTGTTTTCATTAACTTGGCCATGATGATTTGAGTCATAGGGTGGTATTTGTCTTCCCATTTTTGGAAATAACTGTCTTTCATCTATGCCAGGATTCCAGCCATGCAGAGCCTCCCCATTCTCAGAATCTTCCCACTAAAGTGCTATATTTATCTCAATTGATGAACCTATATGAATACATCTTAGCTACCATAAACCCATGGTTCATTTAGATTCATTTAGAAACCATAAGATTATGGCAGAGATACCAATGCAATATATATATATATATATATATATATGTGTGTGTGTGTGTGTGTGTGTGTGTGCATGTGTGTGCATACATATATATGTGTATGTGTGTATAGACATATATATACACTTATGTGTGTATACATATGTGTGTATTTATGCATATATGTGTATGTGTTTATGTGTATGTATATTTGTGTGTCTACTAATGTGTGTGTGTGTGTATGTATGTGTGTGTGTGTGTACATATAATTAGAATCTATATTAACAGATTCTATTTAACTCCAACATGGCCACTTGCCTTCCCCCCATTCCCACTCCATAAATCCAGAGTATTCAGGCTGACTTAATTAAAACATTAGCTCCAAAGATACCAAAAATCACTCCCTAAATTCTGTTGAGAGTGGTGAGCATTTCATTATGGATATGCATTGAGATATGATCTCTGCCCCCTTCTGTGCAGCACAGCTAGTACTGTGTAATAGTTATGTTAGCCATCCTGGATGACTTCCTTAGAGTGCCCATACCAATGCTTAGCTGATTGTAAAAGAAAAAGAAGAGACTGACTAACTATGGAGTTCTTACAATGTGCATACTATTATTACAGCACGGTGCCCAGGGCTCATCAAAGATAAATGAGGACTGAAGAGTGGAGTTTTAGGTTAAACTTAATAGACATACACCTTCTTTCCATAAAAAGAAAAACTGGCAAGGGAGTGGAAAAAACATCAAAGCAATTTTCCTATAAATCTACACAAAAATCAATTTCAGAGTCAACTTTTGTGCTTTTATTACTTATGGTGTTTTTATTTATTTTGTGGGTGGAGGGAAGCTGAAATAGAACATAACTCAATTCCTTTTAAATTGCTTTGGATAAATATAATAAATCCAATATGTATGGAAAAGTTTATAGGATTTGCTGTCTCTTATTCAGAAAATGTACACAACTTGAGAGCCTTCTCTGATCTTAATACTGTTTCAGTTTTTTAAAAAGTTGTTCATATATATTTCACAAGATTTTCCAGATGCTTAGTAGTTTATAATTCTGAAGATCTCTGACAGGAGACAAAGTTTGATAGTTTGAGCCACAAGAACCTATTGTCTTTTTTAAACTGCTATTCTTAGAAGTTCTCCTTTGAACTTTGCAATCACAGCCTCTCATGTCATTTCCAAGGCTAGGGATTTTGATGGAAGCAGGAAGTGTGGAGCGTCCATTAATATTGCAACATCAGCCTCAGGCCTTGTCCCTTGTGTGTGAAATTGTATTTTTATGGCATTTCTCTGGTTTTGTTCAAATCAGCTCTATTGAAAATCATCAAGAAACCAGTTTTTATCCAGTAACTGTCTCTCAATATGCCTCACTCTTGTAACTGTTAAAGGTTTGTTGGTTCAGCTTTTTAGGCAAGATTATCTGAATGCACAATGAGATTGTCAGATTATATTTTGGACTATGTCAAAATTAAAGAAATTCAAAGTAGTCTACTTTTATCGGTAGTTATGTCACAATTGTGAAAACTAATATTCTAAGGAAAAGTTCCAAGTTAGCACTTACCAAAACAGAAGGATGTGTTAGCTGTGGTTGCATAGAACTGCCTCCAAATGATTAAATCGATTTGACCAAGGGTGCTAAGGACACTATTGGAGCCTAGATAAATTCCTCTAAACCATCTTGAATAATGACCGCAATTCGTTTCTCATTAAACACAGGGTCATCACTACATAAATAGATTACCATATATAAAAATAAACACCAGACACATATAATTAACACCTAAAACTATCTGGCCCCTTTATCTGCAGTGCCCAAGAGGATGCTTTTGCAACTGGCTGGAAGAAACATAGGTCAGAGGCAGATATTTCCCGAGGTTTTCTTCATTTACCTAAATTGAAATTGCCTCACAGAGTGGGAAGTGGGAATTAATGGACATGGATGGGAACATAGTAAAACCCCAGTGCTTTATATCGGATACAAAATCATTAGCACAGCAAGGAAAACTTTAAATAGATGTTAAGGAATTGAAAAGCATTTACCCCTTTGAAAGTCAACTTCTTTTAAATGTGCAGAACAAAGTTGGCAGACAATCCGTGGTGCTAATGGTATTAAAACTATCCCAAATTTAGAAGACTACTGCAGATATGGCCACCAGGGTCCTTCTCTGTGGACTAAACCAATGCTTCTCTACCCTGGCTACACATTAGGATTACCTAGGGAGCCTGTGACATAATTGATCTCCACTGGAGAAAAAAATGTATTTTTAAAGCTCACTAAGTAATGCTGATATACAAAGATGGAGAAGAGAACAGAGTGAAAATAGGATTAAGTTTCCACATTTGAAATACATGTGAAGGCTTCTATCCTCTTAACCACACAAGACAGCACATTTTCAAATGAAAGCTTTTTCAGGATGCATAGGAAGAAAATGGTTGCACTAGGTACTACAGCTTACTAGGTGGTAAGAGTACTTGTCTTTTACAAAACCTCCATGCCTAAAGATTGTTACAAAGTAAGTCAGGTATGCAATAAAAACATGCCTTTTTAGCTATGTCTTCAGTTTCCTTCAAAACAAATATCCTCTGGGAAACAAACAAAACCATGGTCGTTTAGTATTAAAAGTCATCTTAGATTGAAGTAAAATACAATAATTTTCTAAGAGAGCAGCTACAGGGAGGGCTTCCAGGTCACCTCCCTGCTTCCTTCATATTTCTTGTTTTGCCCTGCATGCTGTGACATTATTTATTGTTATTAATTTTTATGTTAATTTCTCATCTTTTCATCCCACTTGTTAAAATTCATCGTTTAATATAAGGAAAATGGTGACAAGGAATGTCCTCCCTTGTTTTGGATTTTGTTTTCTATTTTACTTCAGGTTATGGTGCAAAAATCAGACCATGGACTGAGAGGTCCAAGTAAGGACTCCCTGCTGTTGCACCCAGGCTGTAGTATAAGAGGAGGAAGGTATGGATGCCCAAGAATTGAAAAAGTTACCAGAACAGTAATGATGTTTGTTGACTCACCCTGATATTTTAATTTTTCTGTTTAGAAATAAGAGAATTTAAAAGAGTTTGTATAAACTATTTTTGTAAGAAGTAAAATTTGTAAGCGTGGAATCTAAAATTAAGTAACTATTAAAATTGTAATGGCTATAATTAGTTTAATGATAAACAGAAAGGAGAATAAAGGAACTTCCAGTTCTGTATTTTTATCTATATTTTTACTTTCTATAATTCTAAATATACTATAGTAACCATCTTTTCAGAAAAATTATATTCCTGGCCAGATGTTAAATTAAAATTCTAAAAAACTATAAATAAAATAATTAGTGATGTGTGTATGAGAGTGAGTATGTAGGTGTGTGTGTAAGTGTGTGTTTGTGTGATTTGAGGTAAAGTGCTGTAAAAGAAGATGATAGAAAAATAATCCTTTTGATGCTTGACTGATGGATTACTTAGTGAGACAAGTCTACAGTAGAACTACAAACCCTTTTGTATTTGCTTATTCAGAATCACCCCATGGTACAGACTAGAACAGTAAGAATTAATAAAATGATGCACAATAAATACACCAACAATCAAGGACACCAGTTCAATTCAAACAAAAGCATATTTTTAAGTATCTCTCATTTCTATCCTAAAAATTAGTCTAAAAGTCCATTTACTTAACCAGCACAAACAAGTCTTGCTGTGTTTTGTTGTTCTTGTTATTGTATATATCTTGTTGCTCATAGTGTATATGTGTGTACGTGTTTTGCCTATAGCTACATTTTTCTAGCAGTAAGATGCAAATTCAGAGATAATATATTCTCCTTGGGCCCTGGACATATAATTTGACCCCTGACTTTACAAAGCTAAAAAAAAATCATTATATGTCATTTTGGACATATATGTATGAATTCTGTACAAACATGCATAAATATGTGCAGAGTTAAAGTAAATACATATTTTATATCTCCAACATACTGCATTTAAAGCCCTGAGATTGTGAATCTTTCAGAAAAATTTTCCCTGTTGTGAATTTGCTTAACTGCTCAACTATCTATGACTCCATACTGTTGTTGAAATAGAGGCATGGCACTTTAGATATGTCCCATCAGCTTAGAGTACATAATGATCTTCCAAAGGACCCAAGCACAGCTCTCTGCACTGTACTGGACAATTCATAGCAACTTCTGACTGTCACTCCAGGATGATCTAAAGTGTCTGGTGGTACCTGTACTCACATGCATATATCAAACACACACACACACACACACACACACACACACACACAGGACTTAAAATATCATTAAAAACCATTTTAAAAAGCACTGACCATGCAAATGACTGATAGAGCACATACATATCGTGTACAAGCCCTTGAACTCAAGGCCCACCCAGAAAAACTAAATACATGTCACCAGCTATAAGAAGCCCATGAACTATCAGATAGCTCTGTTCTTCAACAACAATGGTGTGAATGAAGAATAAATTATGTTCACCCTGAAGCTGTGCTTTTTTTGTACCAAACCATCTCTCATTCAGAGAATTAATTAATTTTGTCTATGGAAATGAGAGGGGGCATTCAACAGTCTTTCATTCCTTACAACTTAACTAATGCAAGTCTCTGTGTTAATCACAATCTACCTGAAAAGGATGTTTCCCTGATGGGGTTTACAAATACACTAATCTGCGGACATAATGTTAAATCAGGAAGAATAGGTTTCACACCATTTATTTTCCTCTAGGTCTGTAACATGTCAGGCCACATGGTCTTGGCCTGAATAATAGTTGAAGGCCAGGCAAGGCCTTCAACTAGAGTGAGCCATAAGTTGAATCAGAAGGTGCTTGTTTACTCCCATTACATTCACTCCACTGTTTGTCAGGTTGGATATCATTGTAGCCTGCAGGGTTCATAGCTGGGTCAGACTGATTACTCATCTTCTTACAGTAGCATACATAACAATGTTCTGTACCATGAAAGCTAGACCATAGAAATGAATCTTTCAGATGAGTACCAACTTGCTTTCTCCATGCTATATGACTCAAGTAAGAGGTGTCTTCTACATCAGGGTCTTATTGCCAAGTTCTGGAAAGTAACCAAGAATATTGGCAATAGTCTGTAATGTTTGGGGATCTGTGGGAATTTACTCAACATCCACTGCAAAGGAAATAATTCATTCCTGGTGATGGACTGTTAATTTTCTATCCTGTGGTATCTACTAGGAGCATTGTTATACAATTATAGGAAAATGCCCTGCTATTTATATATAATTGTATATACATAACATATATAACTATTTATATATGTGTATATACATAATTAGGGAAGGCTTCTCCAATAGTTTTCCATATGTTTTTATGGAAATGTTTTTACCTTTAGTTATTCTTCATCTTTCCTACCAACCCTTCCTATCACTATGAAGCATTTCTCTTAATATCATTCTTTATTAAAAGGCTGAATTCCATCTCTTTGCCTTTGAAATCTTCCCCCAAGATCCTTTACTAATTTTTTTATCTCTGCAGATGTCCCAAGTGAAACTCACATATCTGAAGATCAAGGTTATTATCCACAAAGTATATATATATATATATGTGTGTGTGTGTGTGTGTGTGTGTGTGTAATCACATATGTGTCTCTCTGATCTGTTTTGCCTAATTCAGGATGATTGTTTCTAGTTGTATCCACTAAAAAGTTCATAACTTTGGTTTACTTAACATTTGGATATTAGTACCTTATGTAAATGTAGTATACTTTCACTATATAGTCATCAAGCTGTTTCAAGTTGTTTCCATTTCTTATTGTGAATACAACAGCAATAAACATGGGTAAGCAGCTATCGCTTTCATTATATGTGAAATCCACTGGGTTCATGTTCAAGAATGGTGTAGGTATATCATGTGCTATATCTACTTCTAGATTTTTTGAGTAACCACCATACTGAATTTTATAGTGCCAACAACAGTATGGACTACAACCATAAGTGAATAAGTATATAAAACATTCCATTTTCTCAGTGGTTTTGTGGAAGGGAAGACAAAAGATTGTGATAGCTATGTACAAGAAAACAATGCTTTTCTAAAAATCAAAGGTCAATGGTTCATATGAATTCCCAACACTTGATAGAACACGCACAAAACTGTGCAGGCCCAAGTCAGACCAGAAGAGAGCATGAAGCCCCACTCCTAGCTAAGAAGTTATTAGATATTGATAATTACTGGGAGAAAGAGAGTAAGTTTTCTTTAAGAATGTGGTCCCCGATATATTTTCTACCTACCATTTAACAGCCTGTATCCAAGAGTATATGGGAAGCACAAGTAGTACTTGATAGGTTAAAAAACAAAGAGGACTTACAAAACTCAAATCCAAGTAGATCAAGGACCTCCACATAAAACCAGATACACTGGGCGGCGGCGGTGGCGGCAGCGGTAGCAGTGGCTGCTCCAGCTGAAGGGCCATCAGCGGTGGAACCAAGGCGACACAGGGTCCAGTTAGGCCCTGCGCCCACGACCACTGACCTTCGCTGACCAGCCGGGCGGCAAGCAGCTGCAGTTCTGCGGAGCCTTTCGCTGCACGGAAGCCACTTCAGAACTCGGCTTCCCGCCAGTCAGGAGAGACTCACCTCCATCTTGATCCCGGGCTCCAGAGATCGGACAGACTGAGGTACACAAACATAATCCGAGGCCCAACACTGCAGGGGTCTGAGCCAGACAGGCGTTGGCCTGCACCCAGGCCCTGGGCTGTTCGAGTGTCCATCGGGGCGCCAACCCAGCCAGGAGTTTTTTTTGCCCCGGCCAGCGCACGCGCCGCCATTTTGCCTACAGGAGCCAGAGTGCTCCGGAGGGCAGAGACTGCTAACAAGCGTAGCCTGAGGCTAACAAAACGGGGGTCTAGGCCCCAAAAGGCACAGGACTGACCCCAAGAACTGGGCGGCTTGGTGGGCCATCTGTGTGTCAACCCGCCCAGGAGGTTATTAGCACAACAGACTCTCCCGGTGCTTTCGGGGAGCGCAGACGCGCACGCCCGCCTTTCGGGTCACCTGGCGGACCCAAATAACAGTCATAGACCTAGGGGAACTTTGCTCGGACCTTGGCCTCCCAGGCGTTTGCCTGGACTCAGGGCCCAGGCGACAAGGCTAACCTAGTGTGCGCCAGCCCGGTTGGGGAAATCGGCTGCCCAGCGGAGTGTGCGGAACACAGGGGAGGTCACAGCAACATACACCTTCGGAGCTCCCTGGGGGTGCACACGGGTTCCATCTGGCCTACAGACACAATCTGGGGCAAGGCCTCAGGCAGAAGCCCCCAGGTCAACTCTCTCCGCTTCAGATCAGCCTGGGTGGCCGCCACATCTCCAGGTCCCTCGAGAGGCTAGTGGGGGCTTCCGGGCGGCCAGCTGGGAGAAGTCGGTGTGCTCCAATAAATCCTGCGGGCCCCAGCGGGAGCCTTCAGGTGCCTGCTTCGGGATCTGAACAGCCTGGACAACAGCACCCTGTCTACAGGCAGTGCAGAGTGTAAGCTGTGCACCAGAGGCCAACGGGGAAGGGGCAGCTTGCACTGGTGAGTCCAGCACTGACAAGACCAAGTAACACCAGTGAGAGCTAGATGGCAAAAGGCAAACGCAGGAACGTCACTAACAGAAATCAAGGCAATATGGCAACATCTGAACCAAATTCTCCTCTACCAGCAAGTCCTGGATACCCCATCACACCAGTAAAACAAGATTTGGATTTAAAATCACTGGTCATGATGCTGGTACAGGAACACATGAAGGACATTCAGGAGAAAATGGATCAAAAGTTAGAAGCCCTTGCAAGGGAAACACAAAAATCATTGAAAGAAATCCAGGAGAATACAAAAGCCAACAAGGAGGAAATGCAAAAAACACTTAAAGAAATACAGGAGAACTTTGGTCAACAGGCTGAGGTCATGAAAGACGAAACACAAAAATCTCTTAAAGAAATACAGGAGAACTTTGGTCAACAGGCTGAGGTCATGAAAGAAAAAACACAAAAATCTCTTAAAGAATTACAGGAAAGCACAAACAAGCAAGTGAAGGAGCTAAGCAAAACCATCCAGGATCTAAAAACAGAAGTAGAAACAACTAAGAAAACTCAAAAGGAGACAACTTTGGAGATAGAAAGCCTTGGGAAGAAATCAGGGGACCGAGATGCAAATATCAACAACAGAATACAAGAGATAGAAGAAAGAATCTCAGATGCTGAAGATTCCATAGAAACCATGGACTCAACAGTTAAAGAAAATGCAAAATGCAAAAAGCTTGTAACCCAAAATATCCAGGAAATCCAGGACACAATGAGAAGACCAAACCTAAGGATTATAGGCATAGATGAGAGTGAAGATTTACAACTTAAAGGGCCAGCAAATATCTTCAATAAAATTATGGAAGAAAACTTCCCTAACCTAAAGAGAGAGATGCCCATGAATATACAAGAAGCCTACAGAACTCCAAACAGACTGGACCAGAACAGAAATACTTCCTGTCACATAATAATCAAAACACCAAATGTTCTAAACAAAGAAAGAATATTAAAGGCAGTAAGAGAAAAAGGCCAAGTAACATATAAAGGAAGACCTATCAGAATCACAGCAGACTTTTCACCTGAGACTATGAAGGCTAGAAGGTCCTGGGCAGATCTCATGCAGACTCTAAGAGAACACAAATGCCAACCAAAACTACTATATCCAGCAAAACTCTCAATCACCATAGATGGAGAAACTAAGATATTTCACGACAAAACCAAGTTCACCCAATATCTATCCACAAACCCAGCCCTAAAAAGGATAATAGGAGGACAACACCAATACAAGGAGGGAAACTTCACCCTGAAAAAAGCAAGATAGTAACCTTTCATCAAACCCAAAAGAAGTTAAGCAATCAAATTTAAGAAATAACGTCAAAAATGATAGGAAGTAACAATCACTATTCCTTAATATCTCTTAACATCAATGGACTCAATGCCCCAATAAAAAGGCACAGACTAACTGACTGGATACGTAAACAGGACCCTACATTTTGCTGCTTACAGGAAACACACCTCAGGGTCAAAGACAAACACTACCTTAGAGTAAAAGGCTGGAAGAAAATTTTACAAGCAAATGGTCTCAGGAAACAAGCTGGAGTAGCCATTTTAATATCAGATAAAATTGACTTTCAACCCAAAGTCATCAAAAGAGACTCTGAGGGACACTTCTTGCTGGTCAAAGGAAAAATACAACAAGAAGAACTCTCAATCCTGAACATCTATGCTCCAAATGCAGGGGCACCCCCTTTCATAAAAGAAACTTTATTAAAACTCAAAGCACACATTGCACCTAACACAATAATTGTGGGTGACTTCAACACTGCACTTTCCTCAATGGACCGATCAGGAAAACAGAAACTAAACAAGGACACAATGAAACTAATTGAAGCTTTGGACCAATTAGATTTAACTGATATATATAGAACATTCTATCCTAAAACAAAAGAATATACCTTTTTTTCAGCACCTCATGGTACCTTCTCCAAAATCGACCATATAATTGGTCACAAGACAGACCTCAACAAATATAAAAAGATAGAACTAATCCCATGCCTCCTATCTGATCACTATGGAATAAAAGTGGTCTTCAATAGCAACAGAAACAACAGAAAACCCACATACACGTGGAAATTGAACAATACTCTACTCAATGACACCTTGGTCAAGGAAGAAATAAAGAAAGAAATTAAAGACTTTTTAGAACACAATGAAAATGAAAACACAACATACCCAAATCTATGGGACACAATGAAAGCAGTGCTAAGAGGAAAACTCATAGCCCTGAGTGCCTCCAAAAAGAAAATGGAGAGAGCATACATTACCAACTTAATGACACACCTGAAAGCCCTAGAACAAAAAGAAGCTATTTCACCCAGGAGGAGTAGAAGGCAGGAAATCATCAAACTCAGGGCCGAAATCAATCAAGTAGAAACAAAGAGAACCATACAAAAAATCAACAAAACTAGGAGCTGGTTCTTTGAGAAAATCAACAAGATAGATAAACCCTTAGCCAGACTGACCAAAGGGCACAGAGAAAGTATCCAAATTAACAAACTTAGAAATGAAAAGGGAGACATAACAACAGAAACGGAGGAAATCCAAAAAATCATCAGATCCTACTACAAGAGCCTGTACTCAACACAACTGGAGAATCTGGAGGAAATGGACAATTTCCTTGACAGATACCAAATACCAAAATTAAATCAGGACCAACTAGACCATCTAAACAGTCCCATAAAGCCTAAAGAAATAGAAGGAGTCATAGAAAGTCTTCCAACCAAAAAAAGCACAGGACCAGATGGTTTCAGTGCAGAATTCTACCAGACCTTCAAAGAAGAGTTAACACCAATACTCTTCAAACTATTCCACAAAATAGAAACAGAAGGAACACTACCCAACTCCTTCTACGAAGCCACAATTACGCTGATACCAAAGCCACACAAAGATCCAACAAAGAAAGAGAACTTCAGACCAATTTCCCTTATGAACATCGATGCAAAAATACTCAACAAAATTCTTGCCAACCGAATCCAAGAACACATCAAAACGATCATCCACCATGATCAAGTAGGCTTTATCCCGGGAATGCAGGGTTGGTTCAATATACGGAAATCCATCAATACAATCCACTACATAAACAAACTCAAAGAACAAAACCACATGGTCATTTCATTGGATGCTGAAAAAGCATTTGACAAAATTCAGCATCCTTTCATGCTTAAAGTCTTGGAGAGAACAGGAATTCAAGGCCCATACCTAAACATAGTAAAAGCAATATACAGCAAACCGGTAGCCAGCATCAAACTAAACGGAGAGAAACTTGAAGCAATCCCACTGAAATCAGGGACCAGACAAGGCTGCCCCCTTTCTCCTTATCTTTTCAATATTGTACTTGAGGTACTAGCTCGGGCAATTCGACAACATAAGGAGGTCAAAGGGATACAAATTGGAAAGGAGGAAGTCAAACTATCATTATTGGCAGACGACATGATCGTCTACCTAAGTGACCCAAAGAACTCCACTAGAGAGCTCCTACAGCTGATAAACAACTTCAGCAAAGTGGCAGGTTACAAAATCAACTCAAGCAAATCAGTGGCCTTCCTATACTCAAAGGATAAGCAGGCTGAGAAAGAAATTAGGGAAATGACCCCCTTCACAATAGCCACAAACAGTATAAAGTATCTTGGGGTGACTCTTACCAAACATGCGAAAGATCTGTATGGCAAGAACTTCAAGACTCTGAAGAAGGAAATGGAAGAAGACCTCAAAAAATGGGAAAACCTCCCATGCTCATGGATCGGTAGAATCAATATAGTTAAAATGGCCATTTTGCCTAAAGCACTATACAGATTCAATGCAATACCCATCAAAATCCCAACTCAATTCTTCACAGAGTTAGAAAGAGCAATTATCAAATTCATCTGGAACAACAAAAAACCCAGGATAGCTAAAACTATTCTCAGCAACAAAAGAAAATCTGGGGGAATCAGTATCCCTGACCTCAAGCAATACTACAGAGCAATAGTGTTAAAAACTGCATGGTATTGGTACAGTGACAGGCAGGAGGATCAATGGAACAGGATTGAAGATCCAGAAATGAACCCACACACCTATGGCCACTTGATCCTCGACAAAGAGGCTGAAAACATCCAATGGAAAAAAGATAGCCTTTTCAACAAATGGTGCTGGTTCAACTGGAGGTCAGCATGCAGAAGAATGCGAATTGATCCATCCTTGTCTCCTTGTACTAAGCTCAAATCCAAATGGATCAAGGACCTCCACATAAAGCCAGACACTCTGAAGCTAATAGAAAAGAAACTGGGGAAGACCCTTGAGGACATCGGTACAGGGAGAAAGTTTCTGAACAGAACACCAATAGCGTATGCTCTAAGAGCAAGAATTGACAAATGGGACCTCATAAGGTTACAGAGTTTCTGTAAGGCAAAGGACACCATCAAGAGGACAGATCGGCAACCAACAAATTGGGAAAAGATCTTCACCAATCCTACATCAGATAGAGGGCTAATATCCAATATATATAAAGAACTCAAGAAGTTAGACTCCAGAAAACCGAACAACCCTATTAAAAAATGGGGTACAGAGTTAAACAAAGAATTCTCACCTGAAGAACTTCGGATGGCGGAGAAGCATCTTAAAAAATGCTCCACTTCATTAGTCATTAGGGAAATGCAAATCAAAACAACCCTAAGATTTCATTTTACACCAGTCAGAATGGCTAAGATTAAAAATTCAGGAGACAGCAGGTGTTGGAGAGGGTGCGGAGAAAGAGGAACACTCCTCCACTGCTGGTGGGGTTGCAAATTGGTACAACCACTCTGGAAAGCAGTCTGGCGGTTCCTCCGAAAACTGGGCACCTCACTTCCAGAAGATCCTGCTATACCACTCCTGGGCATATACCCAGAGGATTCCCCACCATGTAATAAGGATACATGCTCTACTATGTTCATAGCAGCCCTATTTATAATTGCCAGATGCTGGAAAGAACCCAGGTATCCCTCAACAGAAGAGTGGATACAAAAAATGTGGTATATCTACACAATGGAGTACTATTCAGCCATTAGAAACAATGAATTCATGAAATTCTTAGGCAAATGGATGGAGCTAGAGAACATCATACTAAGTGAGGTAACCCAGACTCAAAAGGTGAATCATGGTATGCACTCACTAATAAGTGGTTATTAACCTAGAAAACTGGAATACCCAAAACATAATCCACACATCAAATGAGATACAAGAAGAAAGCAGGAGTGGTCCCTGGTTCTGGAAAGACTCAGTGAAACAGTATTTGGCAAAACCAGAACGGGGAACTGGGAAGGGGTGGGAGGGAGGACAGGGGAAGAGAAGGGGGCTTACGGGACTTTCGGGGAGTGGGGGGGGCTAGAAAAGGGGAAATCATTTGAAATGTAAATAAATTATATCAAATAAAAAAAAAAGACAAAAAAAAAAAAAAAAAAAAAAAGGAACACTACCCAATTCCTTCTACGAAGCCACAATTACGCTGATACCAAAGCCACACAAAGATCCAACAAAGAAAGAGAACTTCAGACCAATTTCCCTTATGAACATCGATGCAAAAATACTCAATAAAATTCTTGCCAACCGAATCCAAGAACACATCAAAACGATCATCCACCATGATCAAGTAGGCTTTATCCCGGGAATGCAGGATTGGTTCAATATACGGAAATCCATCAATACAATCCACTACATAAACAAACTCAAAGAACAAAACCACATGGTCATTTCATTGGATGCTGAAAAAGCATTTGACAAAATTCAGCATCCTTTCATGCTTAAAGTCTTGGAGAGAACAGGAATTCAAGGCCCATAACTAAACATAGTAAAAGCAATATACAGCAAACCGGTAGCCAGCATCAAACTAAACGGAGAGAAACTTGAAGCAATCCCACTGAAATCAGGGACCAGACAAGGCTGCCCCCTTTCTCCTTATCTTTTCAAAATTGTACTTGAGGTACTAGCTCGGGCAATTCGACAACATAAGGAGGTCAAAGGGATACAAATTAGAAAGGAGGAAGTCAAACTATCATTATTTGCAGACGACATGATCGTCTACCTAAGTGACCCAAAGAACTCCACTAGAGAGCTCCTACAGCTGATAAACAACGTCAGCAAAGTGGCAGGTTACAAAATCAACTCAAGCAAATCAGTGGCCTTCCTATACTCAAAGGATAAGCAGGCTGAGAAAGAAATTAGGGAAATGACCCCCTTCACAATAGCCACAAACAGTATAAAGTATCTTGGGGTGACTCTTACCAAACATGCGAAAGATCTGTATGACAAGAACTTCAAGACTCTGAAGAAGGAAATGGAAGAAGACCTCAAAAAATGGGAAAACCTCCCATGCTCATGGATCGGTAGAATCAATATAGTTAAAATGGCCATTTTGCCTAAAGCACTATACAGATTCAATGCAATACCCATCAAAATCCCAACTCAATTCTTCACAGAGTTAGAAAGAGCAATTATCAAATTCATCTGGAACAACAAAAAACCCAGGATAGCTAAAACTATTCTCAGCAACAAAAGAAAATCTGGGGGAATCAGTATCCCTGACCTCAAGCAATACTACAGAGCAATAGTGTTAAAAACTGCATGGTATTGGTACAGTGACAGGCAGGAGGATCAATGGAACAGGATTGAAGATCCAGAAATGAACCCACACACCTATGGCCACTTGATCCTCGACAAAGAGGCTGAAAACATCCAATGGAAAAAAGATAGCCTTTTCAACAAATGGTGCTGGTTCAACTGGAGGTCAGCATGCAGAAGAATGCGAATTGATCCATCCTTGTCTCCTTGTACTAAGCTCAAATCCAAATGGATCAAGGACCTCCACATAAAGCCAGACACTCTGAAGCTAATAGAAAAGAAACTGGGGAAGACCCTTGAGGACATCGGTACAGGGAGAAAGTTTCTGAACAGAACACCAATAGCGTATGCTCTAAGAGCAAGAATTGACAAATGGGACCTCATAAGGTTACAGAGTTTCTGTAAGGCAAAGGACACCATCAAGAGGACAGATCGGCAACCAACAAATTGGGAAAAGATCTTCACCAATCCTACATCAGATAGAGGGCTAATATCCAATATATATAAAGAACTCAAGAAGTTAGACTCCAGAAAACCGAACAACCCTATTAAAAAATGGGGTACAGAGTTAAACAAAGAATTCTCACCTGAAGAACTTCGGATGGCGGAGAAGCATCTTAAAAAATGCTCCACTTCATTAGTCATTAGGGAAATGCAAATCAAAACAACCCTAAGATTTCATTTTACACCAGTCAGAATGGCTAAGATTAAAAATTCAGGAGACAGCAGGTGTTGGAGAGGGTGCGGAGAAAGAGGAACACTCCTCCACTGCTGGTGGGGTTGCAAATTGGTACAACCACTCTGGAAAGCAGTCTGGCGGTTCCTCCGAAAACTGGGCACCTCACTTCCAGAAGATCCTGCTATACCACTCCTGGGCATATACCCAGAGGATTCCCCACCATGTAATAAGGATACATGCTCTACTATGTTCATAGCAGCCCTATTTATAATTGCCAGATGCTGGAAAGAACCCAGGTATCCCTCAACAGAAGAGTGGATACAAAAAATGTGGTATATCTACACAATGGAGTACTATTCAGCCATTAGAAACAATGAATTCATGAAATTCTTAGGCAAATGGATGGAGCTAGAGAACATCATACTAAGTGAGGTAACCCAGACTCAAAAGGTGAATCATGGTATGCACTCACTAATAAGTGGTTATTAACCTAGAAAACTGGAATACCCAAAACATAATCCACACATCAAATGAGATACAAGAAGAAAGCAGGAGTGGTCCCTGGTTCTGGAAAGACTCAGTGAAACAGTATTTGGCAAAACCAGAACGGGGAACTGGGAAGGGGTGGGAGGGAGGACAGGGGAAGAGAAGGGGGCTTACGGGACTTTCGGGGAGTGGGGGGGGCTAGAAAAGGGGAAATCATTTGAAATGTAAATAAATTATATCAAATAAAAAAAAAGACAAAAAAAAAAAAAAAAAAAAAAGGAACACTACCCAATTCCTTCTACGAAGCCACAATTACGCTGATACCAAAGCCACACAAAGATCCAACAAAGAAAGAGAACTTCAGACCAATTTCCCTTATGAACATCGATGCAAAAATACTCAATAAAATTCTTGCCAACCGAATCCAAGAACACATCAAAACGATCATCCACCATGATCAAGTAGGCTTTATCCCGGGAATGCAGGGTTGGTTCAATATACGGAAATCCATCAATACAATCCACTACATAAACAAACTCAAAGAACAAAACCACATGGTCATTTCATTGGATGCTGAAAAAGCATTTGACAAAATTCAGCATCCTTTCATGCTTAAAGTCTTGGAGAGAACAGGAATTCAAGGCCCATAACTAAACATAGTAAAAGCAATATACAGCAAACCGGTAGCCAGCATCAAACTAAACGGAGAGAAACTTGAAGCAATCCCACTGAAATCAGGGACCAGACAAGGCTGCCCCCTTTCTCCTTATCTTTTCAATATTGTACTTGAGGTACTAGCTCGGGCAATTCGACAACATAAGGAGGTCAAAGGGATACAAATTAGAAAGGAGGAAGTCAAACTATCATTATTTGCAGACGACATGATCGTCTACCTAAGTGACCCAAAGAACTCCACTAGAGAGCTCCTACAGCTGATAAACAACGTCAGCAAAGTGGCAGGTTACAAAATCAACTCAAGCAAATCAGTGGCCTTCCTATACTCAAAGGATAAGCAGGCTGAGAAAGAAATTAGGGAAATGACCCCCTTCACAATAGCCACAAACAGTATAAAGTATCTTGGGGTGACTCTTACCAAACATGCGAAAGATCTGTATGACAAGAACTTCAAGACTCTGAAGAAGGAAATGGAAGAAGACCTCAAAAAATGGGAAAACCTCCCATGCTCATGGATCGGTAGAATCAATATAGTTAAAATGGCCATTTTGCCTAAAGCACTATACAGATTCAATGCAATACCCATCAAAATCCCAACTCAATTCTTCACAGAGTTAGAAAGAGCAATTATCAAATTCATCTGGAACAACAAAAAACCCAGGATAGCTAAAACTATTCTCAGCAACAAAAGAAAATCTGGGGGAATCAGTATCCCTGACCTCAAGCAATACTACAGAGCAATAGTGTTAAAAACTGCATGGTATTGGTACAGTGACAGGCAGGAGGATCAATGGAACAGGATTGAAGATCCAGAAATGAACCCACACACCTATGGCCACTTGATCCTCGACAAAGAGGCTGAAAACATCCAATGGAAAAAAGATAGCCTTTTCAACAAATGGTGCTGGTTCAACTGGAGGTCAGCATGCAGAAGAATGCGAATTGATCCATCCTTGTCTCCTTGTACTAAGCTCAAATCCAAATGGATCAAGGACCTCCACATAAAGCCAGACACTCTGAAGCTAATAGAAAAGAAACTGGGGAAGACCCTTGAGGACATCGGTACAGGGAGAAAGTTTCTGAACAGAACACCAATAGCGTATGCTCTAAGAGCAAGAATTGACAAATGGGACCTCATAAGGTTACAGAGTTTCTGTAAGGCAAAGGACACCATCAAGAGGACAGATCGGCAACCAACAAATTGGGAAAAGATCTTCACCAATCCTACATCAGATAGAGGGCTAATATCCAATATATATAAAGAACTCAAGAAGTTAGACTCCAGAAAACCGAACAACCCTATTAAAAAATGGGGTACAGAGTTAAACAAAGAATTCTCACCTGAAGAACTTCGGATGGCGGAGAAGCATCTTAAAAAATGCTCCACTTCATTAGTCATTAGGGAAATGCAAATCAAAACAACCCTAAGATTTCATTTTACACCAGTCAGAATGGCTAAGATTAAAAATTCAGGAGACAGCAGGTGTTGGAGAGGGTGCGGAGAAAGAGGAACACTCCTCCACTGCTGGTGGGGTTGCAAATTGGTACAACCACTCTGGAAAGCAGTCTGGCGGTTCCTCCGAAAACTGGGCACCTCACTTCCAGAAGATCCTGCTATACCACTCCTGGGCATATACCCAGAGGATTCCCCACCATGTAATAAGGATACATGCTCTACTATGTTCATAGCAGCCCTATTTATAATTGCCAGATGCTGGAAAGAACCCAGGTATCCCTCAACAGAAGAGTGGATACAAAAAATGTGGTATATCTACACAATGGAGTACTATTCAGCCATTAGAAACAATGAATTCATGAAATTCTTAGGCAAATGGATGGAGCTAGAGAACATCATACTAAGTGAGGTAACCCAGACTCAAAAGGTGAATCATGGTATGCACTCACTAATAAGTGGTTATTAACCTAGAAAACTGGAATACCCAAAACATAATCCACACATCAAATGAGATACAAGAAGAAAGCAGGAGTGGTCCCTGGTTCTGGAAAGACTCAGTGAAACAGTATTTGGCAAAACCAGAACGGGGAACTGGGAAGGGGTGGGAGGGAGGACAGGGGAAGAGAAGGGGGCTTACGGGACTTTCGGGGAGTGGGGGGGGCTAGAAAAGGGGAAATCATTTGAAATGTAAATAAATTATATCAAATAAAAAAAAAAGACAAAAAAAAAAAAAAAAAGGAACACTACCCAATTCCTTCTACGAAGCCACAATTACGCTGATACCAAAGCCACACAAAGATCCAACAAAGAAAGAGAACTTCAGACCAATTTCCCTTATGAACATCGATGCAAAAATACTCAATAAAATTCTTGCCAACCGAATCCAAGAACACATCAAAACGATCATCCACCATGATCAAGTAGGCTTTATCCCGGGAATGCAGGGTTGGTTCAATATACGGAAATCCATCAATACAATCCACTACATAAACAAACTCAAAGAACAAAACCACATGGTCATTTCATTGGATGCTGAAAAAGCATTTGACAAAATTCAGCATCCTTTCATGTTTAAAGTCTTGGAGAGAACAGGAATTCAAGGCCCATACCTAAACATAGTAAAAGCAATATACAGCAAACCGGTAGCCAGCATCAAACTAAACGGAGAGAAACTTGAAGCAATCCCACTGAAATCAGGGACCAGACAAGGCTGCCCCCTTTCTCCTTATCTTTTCAATATTGTACTTGAGGTACTAGCTCGGGCAATTCGACAACATAAGGAGGTCAAAGGGATACAAATTAGAAAGGAGGAAGTCAAACTATCATTATTTGCAGACGACATGATCGTCTACCTAAGTGACCCAAAGAACTCCACTAGAGAGCTCCTACAGCTGATAAACAACGTCAGCAAAGTGGCAGGTTACAAAATCAACTCAAGCAAATCAGTGGCCTTCCTATACTCAAAGGATAAGCAGGCTGAGAAAGAAATTAGGGAAATGACCCCCTTCACAATAGCCACAAACAGTATAAAGTATCTTGGGGTGACTCTTACCAAACATGCGAAAGATCTGTATGACAAGAACTTCAAGACTCTGAAGAAGGAAATGGAAGAAGACCTCAAAAAATGGGAAAACCTCCCATGCTCATGGATCGGTAGAATCAATATAGTTAAAATGGCCATTTTGCCTAAAGCACTATACAGATTCAATGCAATACCCATCAAAATCCCAACTCAATTCTTCACAGAGTTAGAAAGAGCAATTATCAAATTCATCTGGAACAACAAAAAACCCAGGATAGCTAAAACTATTCTCAGCAACAAAAGAAAATCTGGGGGAATCAGTATCCCTGACCTCAAGCAATACTACAGAGCAATAGTGTTAAAAACTGCATGGTATTGGTACAGTGACAGGCAGGAGGATCAAGGGAACAGGATTGAAGATCCAGAAATGAACCCACACACCTATGGCCACTTGATCCTCGACAAAGAGGCTGAAAACATCCAATGGAAAAAAGATAGCCTTTTCAACAAATGGTGCTGGTTCAACTGGAGGTCAGCATGCAGAAGAATGCGAATTGATCCATCCTTGTCTCCTTGTACTAAGCTCAACTCCAAATGGATCAAGGACCTCCACATAAAGCCAGACACTCTGAAGCTAATAGAAAAGAAACTGGGGAAGACCCTTGAGGACATCGGTACTGGGAGAAAGTTTCTGAACAGAACACCAATAGCGTATGCTCTAAGAGCAAGAATTGACAAATGGGACCTCATAAGGTTACAGAGTTTCTGTAAGGCAAAGGACACCATCAAGAGGACAGATCGGCAACCAACAAATTGGGAAAAGATCTTCACCAATCCTACATCAGATAGAGGGCTAATATCCAATATATATAAAGAACTCAAGAAGTTAGACTCCAGAAAACCGAACAACCCTATTAAAAAATGGGGTACAGAGTTAAACAAAGAATTCTCACCTGAAGAACTTCGGATGGCGGAGAAGCATCTTAAAAAAATGCTCCACTTCATTAGTCATTAGAGAAATGCAAATCAAAACAACCCTAAGATTTCATCTTACACCAGTCAGAATGGCTAAGATTAAAAATTCAGGAGACAGCAGGTGTTGGAGAGGGTGCGGAGAAAGAGGAACACTCCTCCACTGCTGGTGGGGTTGCAAATTGGTACAACCACTCTGGAAAGCAGTCTGGCGGTTCCTCCGAAAACTGGGCACCTCACTTCCAGAAGATCCTGCTATACCACTCCTGGGCATATACCCAGAGGATTCCCCACCATGTAATAAGGATACATGCTCTACTATGTTCATAGCAGCCCTATTTATAATTGCCAGATGCTGGAAAGAACCCAGGTATCCCTCAACAGAAGAGTGGATACAAAAAATGTGGTATATCTACACAATGGAGTACTATTCAGCCATTAGAAACAATGAATTCATGAAATTCTTAGGCAAATGGATGGAGCTAGAGAACATCATACTAAGTGAGGTAACCCAGACTCAAAAGGTGAATCATGGTATGCACTCACTAATAAGTGGTTATTAACCTAGAAAACTGGAATACCCAAAACACAATCCACACATCAAATGAGATACAAGAAGAAAGCAGGAGTGGTCCCTGGTTCTGGAAAGACTCAGTGAAACAGTATTTGGCAAAACCAGAACGGGGAACTGGGAAGGGGTGGGAGGGAGGACAGGGGAAGAGAAGGGGGCTTACGGGACTTTCGGGGAGTGGGGGAGGGCTAGAAAAGGGGAAATCATTTGAAATGTAAATAAATTATATCGAATAAAAAAAAAAAAAAAAGAACCGGGGAGGCTGTGAAAGATGTCATGCAACATCTTATTACATGCTTCTCCTCCTTAGGTGTGCCAAAAAAGAATTAAAACTGATAATGCTCCAGCTTCTACTTCAAAAAAAAAAAAAAAAAAAAAAAAAAACCAGATACACTGAATCTAATAGAAGAGAAAGTGGGGAAGAGCCTGGAGCACATGGCCACCCGGGAAAATTTCCTGAACAGAACACCAATTGCTTATTCTCTAAGATCAACAATAGACAAATGGGACCATAAAATTGCAAAGCTTCTGAAACACAAAGGATACTGTCAATAAGCCAAAATGGCAGCCAACAGATTGGCAAAAGATCTTTACCAAGCTACATCCGATAGAGGGCTAATATCCAATATATTAAAAAACTCAAGAAGTTAGACTCCAGAGAACCAAATAACACTACCAAAAATGTGGTACAGAGCAAAACAAAGAATTCTCAACTGAGGAATACTCAATGGTTGAGAAACACCTAAAGAAATGTTGGACATTCTTTATTATAAAGGAAATGCAAATCAAAACGACCCTGAGATTCCACCTCACACCAATCAGAATGGCTAAGATCAAAAACTCAGAGGACAGCAGATGCAGGAGAGGATGGAGAGAAAGAGGAACACTGCTCCATTACTGGTGGGATTGCAAATTGTTAAAACCACTCTGGAAATAAGTTTGGCAGTTTATCAGAAAATTGTACATAGTACTACCTGAGGACCCAGCAATACCACTCCTGGACATATCCCAGAAGATGCTCCAACATGTAATAAGGACGCATGCTCTACTATGTTCATAGCAGCCTTATTTATAATAGCAAGAAGTTGGAAAGAACCCAGATGTCCCTCAACAGAGGAATGGATACAGAAGTTGTGGTATATTTACACAATGGAGTACTACTCAGCTATTAAAAATAATGACTTCATGAAATTCTTAGGCAAATGGATGGAACTAGAAAATATCATCCTGAGTGAGGTAACCCAATCACAAAAAAACACACATGGTATGCAATTGATGATAAGTTGATATTAGCCCCAAAACTCAGAATACTCAAGATGCAATTCACAGACCACATGAAGTTCAAGAAGGAAGAACAAAGTGTGGATACCTTGGTCCTTCTTAGAAGGGTGATCAAAATACCCATGGCTCGCAACCAACAAATAGACTGAGCATAAGGTCCCCAGTGGAGGAGCTCAAGAAAGGACCCAAGGAGCTGAAGGGTTTGCAGCCCCATAAGAGGAACAATAATATGTACCAATCGGTATCCTGAGAACTCTCAAGGATACACCACCAACCAAAGAGTACACATGGAGGGACCATGACTCCAGATACATATGTAGCAAAAGATGGCCTTTTCAGATATCAATGAGAGGCGACTGGTCCTGTGAACACTTGATGCCCCACTGTATAGGAATGCCAGGTCAGGAAAATGGAAGGGGAGTTAGTAAGCAGCAGGACGAGAGATGGTATTGAGGCTTTTCTGAGAGGTGACAAGGAGAGGGGATAACATTTGAAGTGTAAATAACTCAAATATCTAAATATTTTTAAAAGGAAAGGTTAACAAGACAAAGGGCCCAAGTAAGGACACCTCAATCCCATTTGGGAGGGAGAAAAATTCAATCAAAGGATGGCAGAGGGAAGGAGGGATCTGTGAGGGAAAGGTGAGAAGGAGGGGAATAGGGGAGCATGATCAGTTATTGGGTGGGTCAAAAGGACTGAAACAAGTAAAAAGAGTGGATATTGGCAACCTTGGGAGGTAGGAGGTGTAGGGACCCTCCAGAACTTAACAAATACCTGAGAGGTTAGAAAATATCAGGACTGAAAGGCAGAGACCTAGATGAAATGCCCTACAGTGGGGAGTAGGAAGTTGTAGATTCTACCTCCAGTAGAAAGACAGGGCATCAAGTGTGGGATGGGATTGCTATCCCACAGTCAAAATTCTGACCCATTATTGTTCCTGTCTGAAAAAAAACTTCAGGGACAAAAAATGGTAAGGAGCCTAAGGAAAAGGAGGTCCAGTGACAATTCCAAAGTGGGATTCAGCTCAAGGGGAGGACCCAAGGACTGACACTATTACTGGAATGTTCACAAAAAGGGACCTATCATGACTACCCTCCGAAAAATCCAACAAGAATCAGAAAATAAGAGGCAGATATTTATACCCAACCAATCAACAGAAGCTATTGACCCCTGGAGTTGAATTAGGAAGAAGCTGGACGAAGCTGAGGAGGAGGAGGAGTGCCCTGTAGGAGGACCAGCAGTCTCAATTAACTTGGACCTTCAAGAATTCTCAGACACTGGACCATCTACCAGGCATCATACACCAGCTGATATGAGGCCCCCAAAGCACATAGAATAGAGGACTGCTGGGTCTGGGTACAGTCAGAGAAGATGCATATAACCCTCAAGAGACTGGAGCCCTCAGGGAGTGGGGAAGTCTAGGTGGATAGGAACATCGTCATGAAGATTAGGGGAGGAGGTATGGGGTGTGGAACAGTCAGATGGTGGAACAGGGTGGGGATAAAATCTGGATTATAAAAAATAAAAGATTTAATAAAATTAAAAACAAAAACAAAAAAAAAGGGAGCTATGTGTCTGGTAGGAGTTGGAGAGCAGGTAAATATGATTAAAGTATATTTTACACAAATCTCAAAGAACCAGGAGAAAAATATTTTAAAAATGTAAACAAGTGATTACAAAGAAAAAATAACTGCCAAGTCCATTCTTTGCAGGGGGTCTGTGAGTTACTTTCCACTTAGTAGCTTTCAGGGTTAACATCCTGCTAAGTGACTGGGTCAGAACTAAACCTGCTTCTAAGGAAGCATAACTTTTCTGTCTGTGAAGGATCACATACCCAGTGTTCGATGACAAGATGGATTTGCCTAGATCAAATGCTTCTACACACAGAGGGTTGTGGACAACAGCCCCAGACCTTCCTACAGCACTGCATTACTACCACACTAACTCTACCAGCTCCCTTGTCAGGTTTATTTCATATCCCTAGATCTTCCATTCTGGAGGATCAAACCCCCAAAAGATGAAACAAAACAGTTCTCTGAAGATCATAAACTAATCTTGTGTCATATGTCACATATGTCACCTATACAAGTAATTTCTCTCTGTTTAGAGTTTGATAAAAAAAAAAAAAGGTCATGAGAATGTTTCATTCAACTGTATACTCAGTTTTCTTAAAGTAAATCTTTTGTAATTTCAAAATCACTAATATATTAGAAATCAGTTACAAATGGATAAGCCTCATGCATGCTTCCAGAAATCAGTTAATGCATCAGATCTAACTTAACTGCTTATTAAATAATTGAAAATTCTTTAAAAAGAGCAGCATAGGAATTTAATCTCTATAACAATGCAGAGATTTCTTTAGATGCTTCCCATACAATGTAGTTGATCCTAACTAAGAAAGAATTTAAAAATAATGTTTTATTAACCTGCCTCTTATTTACATCAAAGTCAATTCTGGTGTTGCAGACTTCCTGGCCTAAGAAGACTGGACCTTCAGACTCCCTGGAGGGAGTTTATTATGCTTGTTGGAGCAGGACTGGAATAGAGTGGGAATGGAGGTTTCATACATTGTTGGCTTCTTTGTCTCCCATATATGGTAGCATGCATTTGATTGGGTAATCTAAACTACCAGCACTAATGCTAATAGTGGCTAAAATGCAAAAGGACTGCAGGAGAGATGTGGGGAGTTTGCCCTATACACAGGGCAGGGCCTTCGTATTATCCCATCCCATCTTTCTGCCTCTCTTAAAATATGGAAGAAGAGAAAATCATAGTAAGATGCCATTTTTCGAATCTGTCAATACTGTAAGAGCACTTGGGTTGTGTTTGTACCAAAAGAATTATATAACAAGATCTTTAACTCAACAGTTAAAGAAAATGCAAAATGCAAAAAGCTTGTAACCCAAAATATCCAGGAAATCCAGGACACAATGAGAAGACCAAACCTAAGGATTATAGGCATAGATGAGAGTGAAGATTTACAACTTAAAGGGCCAGCAAATATCTTCAATAAAATTATGAAAGAAAACTTCCCTAACCTAAAGAGAGAGATGCCCATGAAGATACAAGAAGCCTACAGAACTCCAAACAGACTGGACCAGAACAGAAATACCTCCAGTCACATAATAATCAAAACACCAAATGTACTAAACAAAGAAAGAATATTAAAGGCAGTAAGAGAAAAAGGCCAAGTAACATATAAAGGAAGACCTATCAGAATCACAGTAGACTTTTAACCTGAGACTATAAAGGCTAGAAGATCCTGGGCAGATCTCATGCAGACTCTAAGAGAACACAAATGCCAGCCAAAACTACTATATCCAGCAAAACTCTCAATCACCATAGATGGAGAAACTAAGATATTCCATGACAAAAGCAAGTTTACCCAATATCTATCCACAAACCCAGCCCTACAAAGGATAATAGGAGGAAAGCATCAATACAAGGAGGGAAACTTCACCCTGGAAAAAGCAAGATAGTAACCTTTTATCAAACCCAAAAGAAGTTAACCAATCAAATTTAAAAAATAACGTCAAAAATGACAGGAAGTAACAATCACTATTCCTTAATATCTCTTAACATCAATGGACTAAATGCCCCAATAAAAAGACATAGACTAACTGACTGGATACATAAACAGGACCCTACATTTTGCTGCATACAGGAAACCCACCTCATGGTCAAAGACAAACACTACCTTAGAGTAAAAGGCTGGAAGAAAATTTTACAAGCAAATGGTCTGAGGAAACAAGCTGGAGTAGCCATTTTAATATCAGATAAAATTGACTTTCAACTCAAAGTCATCAAAAGAGACTCTGAGGGACACTTCTTGCTGGTCAAAGGAAAAATACAACAAGAAGAACTCTCAATCCTGAACATATATGCTCCAAATGCAAGGTCACCCTCATTCATAAAAGACACTTTATTAAAGCTCAAAGCACACATTGCACCTAACACAATAATTGTGGGTGACTTCAACACTGCACTTTCCTCAATGGACTTATCAGGAAAACAGAAACTAAACAGGGACATAATGAAACTAATTGAAGCTTTGGACCAATTAGATTTAACAGATATATATAGAACATTCTATCCTAAAGTAAAAGAATATACCTTTTTCTCAACACCTCATGGTACCTTCTCCAAAGTCAAACATATAAATGGTCACAAGACAGACCTCAACAAATATAAGAAGATTGAACTAATCCCATGCCTCCTATCAGATCACTATGAAGTAAAAGTGGTCTTCAATAGCAACAAAAAGAACAGAAAACCCACATACACATGGAAACTGAACAATATTCTACTCAATGATACCTTGGTCAAGGAATAAAGAAAGAAAGAAATTAAAAACTTTTTAGAACACAATGAAAATGAAGACACAACATACCCAAATCTATGGGACACAATGAAAGCAGTGCTAAGAGGAAAACTCATAGCCCTGAGTGCCTCCAAAGAGAAAATGGAGAGAGCATACACTAACAGCTTAATGACACACCTGAAAGCCCTGGAACAAAAAGAAGCAATTTCACCCAGGAGGAGTAGGAGGCAGGAAATCATCAAATTCAGGCCCAAGTAGAATCAATTAATCAAGTAGAAACAAAGAGAACCATACAAAGAATCAATAAAACCAGGAGCTGGTTCTTTGAGAAAATCAACAAGATAGATAAACCCTTAGCCAGACTAACCAAAGGACACAGAGACAGTATCCAGATTAACAAACTTAGAAATGAAAAGGGAGATATAACAACAGAAACTGAGGAAATTCAAAAAATCATTAGATCCTACTACAAAAGCCTATACTCAACACAATTGGAGAATCTGGAGGAAATGTACAGTTTCCTAGACAGATATCCGACACCAAAAGTAAATCAGGATCAAATAGATCAATTAAACAGTCCCATAACACCTGAAGAAATAAAAAGGGTCATAGAAAGTCTCCCAACCATAAAAAGCATGGGACCAGATGGCTTCAGTGCAGAGTTCTATCAGACCTTCACAGAAGACCTAACACCAATACTCTTCAAACTATTCCACAAAATAGAAACAGAAGGAACTCTACCCAACTCGTTCTATGAAGCCACAATTACACTGATACCAAAACCACACAAAGATCCAACAAAGAAAGAGAACTTCACACCAATTTCTCTTATGAATATTGATGCAAAAATACTTAATAAAATTCTTGCCAACTGAATCCAAAAACACATCAAAATGACGATCATCCATCATGATCAGGTAGGCTTCATCCCAGGGATGCAGGGATGGTTCAATATAAGGAAATCCATCAATGCTATCCACTACATAAACAAACTCAAAAAAAAAAACCATATGATCATCTCATTAGATGCAGAAAAAGCATTTGACAAAATTCAGCATCCTTTCATGCTAAAAGTCTTGGAAAGGGCAGGAATTCAAGGCCCATACCTAAACATCATTAAAGCAATATACAGCAAACCGGTAGCCAACATCAAACTAAATGGAGAGAAACTTGAAGCAATCCCACTAAAATCAGAGACTAGACAAGGCTGCCCTCTCTCTCCATATCTTTTCAATATAGTACTTGAAGTTCTAGCTAGAGCAATTCGACAACATAAGGAGGTCAAGGGGATACAAATTGGAAAGGAAGAAGTCAAATTATCACTATTTGTAGATGACATGATAGTCTACTTAAGTGACCAGAAAACCTCCACCAGAGAACTCCTACAGCTGATAAACAACTTCAGTAGAGTGGCTTGTTATAAAATCAACTCAAGCAAATCAGTTGCCTTCCTATACTCAAAGGATAAGCAGGCTGAGAAAGAAGTTAGGGAAATGACACCCTTCAAAATAGCCACAAACAATATAAAGTATCTTGGTGTGACTCTAACCAATAACAAGTGAAAGATCTATATGACAAGAACTTCAGGTCTCTGAAGAAGGAAATTGAAGAAGACCTCAGAAAATGGAAAAATCTGCCATGCTCGTGGATTGGCAGGATTAATATAGTTAAAATGGCCATCTTGCCAAAAGCAATCTACAGATTCAATGCAATCCCCATCAAATTCCCAACACATTTCTTCACAGAGTTAGGAAAAGCAATTATCAAATTCATCTGGAATAACAAGAAACCCAGGATAGCTAAAACTATTCTCAGCAACAAAAGAAATTCTAGGGGAATCAGTATCTCTGACTTCAAGCAATACTACAGAGCAATAGTGTTAAAAACTGCATGGTATTGGCATAGTGACAGACAAGTGGACCAATGGAATAGAATTGAAGATTCAGAAATGAATCCACACACCTATGGTCACTTGATCTTCGACAAAGGAGGCAAAAACATCCAGTGGATAAAAGATAGCCTTTTCATCAAATGGTGCTGGTTCAATTGGAGGTCAGCATGCAGAAGAATGTGAGTTGATCCATTCTTATCTCCATGTACTAAACTTCACTCCGAGTGGATCAAGGACCTTCATGTAAAACCAGACACACTGAAACTAATAGAAAAGAAACTGGGGAAGACCCTTGAGGACATGGGCACAGGGGAAAAGTTCCTGAACAGATCACCAATAGCTTATGCTTTAAGATCTAGAATTGTCAAATGGGACCTCATAAAATTACAAAGTTTCTGTAAGGCAAAGGACACTGTTAAAGGACAAAACGGCAATCATCAAATTGGGAAAGAATATTCACCAACCCCACATCTGATAGACGGCTAATATCCAATGTATACAAAGAACTCAAAAGTTAGACCCCAGGAAACCAAATAAAAAATGGGGTACAGATCTAAACAACGAATTTTCACCTGAAGAAATTTGAATGGCTGAGAGGCACCTTAAGAAGTGCTCAACATCATTAGTCATTAGGGAAATGCAGATCAAAACAACCCTGTGATTTCACCTTACACCAGTCAGAATGGCTAAGGTCAAAAACTCAGGAGACAGCAGGTGTTGGCGAGGATGTGGAGAAAGAGGAACATTCCTCCACTGCTGGTGGGGCTGTAAGATGGTACAACCACTGTGGAAATCAGTCTGGCGGTTTCTCAGAAAACTGGACATGAGACTTCCAGAGGACCCTGCTATACCTCTCCTGGGCATATACCCAAAGGATTCCCTGGCATGCAATAAAGACACATGCTCCATTATGTTCATAGCAGCCTTATTTATAATAGCCAGAAGCTGGAAAGAACCCAGATGCCCCTCAAAGGAGGAATAGATACAGAAAATGTGGTACATTTACACAATGGAATACTACTCGGCAATTAGAAACAATGAATTCACAAAATTTTTAGGCAAATGTTTGGATCTAGAAAATATCATCCTAAGCGAGGTAACCCAATCAGAAAAGAATACACATGGAATGCAATCTCTGATAAGTGTATATTAATTAGCCCAGAATCCCTGAATACCCAAGGCACAAATTGCATAACAAATGACTCCCATGAAGAAGTATGGAGGGGGTCCTGATCCTGGAAAGGATTGATCTAGCATTGGAAGGGAATATAAGGACAGAGAAAAAGGAGGGAGGTGATTGGAGAAGGGATGGAGAAAAGAGGGTTTATGGGACATATGGGGAGGGGGGATCCGGGAAAGGGGAAATCATTTGGAATGTAAGCAAAGAATATAGAAAATAAAAATATTTAAAAAAAGAACTAAAATGATATTGGACATAAATTGCTTGACTTTCCATGGATATAGTTTGCCTATAACTATCTACTCTTTTGTGTCCTTAACATAGAATTGATAGGGGACCTCATGTTCTCTGTTGTTACTTTACTTTGGTTCTAGTATTTGTAGACTTGTACAGACTGGAATGGACCAAACTCTTGAGCCTTCATTTATGCTTTCTGTCTCTTCAACCCTTTCCTCCAACACAATATATTTATTTTCTTTCTTTTTATTATTGGATATTTTCTTTATTTACTTTTCAAATTTTATCCCCTTTCCTGGATTCCCCCATGCGAAAACCCCTATTCCATCTGTCTTCCCTGCTTCCATGAGGTTGTTCCCCTACCCACCCAATGCTGGCTCCCTGCCCTAGCAGTCCCCTACACTGGGGCATCAAACCTTCACAGGACCAAGGGCCCTCCTCTTCTACATATGCAGCTGGAGGCATGGATCACTCCAGGTCTACTCTTTGGTTGGTGGTTTAGTCCCTAGGAGCTCTGGGAGGTCTGGTAGGTTGATGTTGTTCTTTCTATGGGATTGGCAGTTCTTTAGAAAATGGTACATAGTATTACCTAAGAACCCAGTTATACCACTCCAGGGCATATACCCCAAAGATGCTCAAACATAAAACTAGAATACACACTCCACTATGTTCATAGCAGTCTTATTTATAATAACCAGATGTCCTTCAACAGAGGAATGGGTTCAGAAACTGTGGTACATTTACACAATGGAGTACTACTCAGCTATTAAAAACAATGAGTTCATGAAATTCTTAGGTAAATGGGTGGAACTAGAAAACATCATCCTGAATGTGGTAACCCAATCACAAAAAGCATACATGTTATACACTCACTGATAATTGGGTATTAGCTTAGAAGCTCTGAACACCCAAGGTATAATTCACAGGCCAAATGAAGTTCAAGAAGAAGGAAGACCAAAGTTTGGGTTCTTTGGTCCTTCTTAGAAGTGAGAACAAAATACTCATGGAAGCAAAGATGGAGACAAAGTGTGGAGAAAGCACTGACAAAAAGGCATCACCTTTGTATACAACCCATATACAGTCACTAAACCCAGACACTACTGGGGATGCCAAGAAGTGCTTGCTGACAGAAGCCAGATATAGCTGTCTCCTGAGAGTTTTTGCCAGAACCTGACAAGTTCAGAGGCAGATTTTGCAGCCAACCACTGAACTGAGCACCAATGGTGCTCTTGTTTTCTATTGCCAAGTCCACAGAACCTTTGCAAACATCTCCGTTTTTATACCTTTTCTGGGCCACATGCTAGTTTGAGTGAGAATTGAATTTATTCTAAAATATAAATAAATAAGAGAAGGAAATAAATTAACATTCCCAAACAAGCACAGTATGCTCCTTCTTCTCCTTTGGCAGCCAGTTGAGGCAATGGGGTTCAGAGCTAACATCCATCTCCATTCTTTAGCTAGTTACTTATAAGAAGCCCCCATGCCCCACAACCCAGGACTACTCCCTAACTGCTGTTCTAAGTTACCTGGTTATGTATGGGGAAAGGAGGCAGTCAGTTTGAAGCTGAGCTTCTTAACTGACTGAAGTTGATCTAGAACATTTAATTAATTATTCCAAATACTGACATAGAAGGTAATGATATTCACAATGATATCTATGTTCATTGTGTTCTATAAAATGTAAACTGTCAGTGACACTATCAATGTTAGTTGGCATCTTTCCTAGACTGACCTCACATTGCGTGTTTGAAATGGTGTTCTCAATAGTACACAGAAAAATCTATCATAGCTGTGGTTTTGTTTATTCATTTTGAATGAGTGAGTTCAAGTATAAGAAAGATGGGGGGGAAAGAAGGGAGAGGAAGAAGAGAAGGAAAGGGGGAAATATTAGGAGAGGAAGAAAAAGAGAAGGAGGAGGAGGAAGAGAAAAAAGAAGGAGGAGGAAGAAGAGGAAGAAGGAGGAGGAGAAGGAGGAAGAGGAAGAAGGAGGAGAATGAGGAAGAGGAAGAAGGAGGAGGAGGAGAAGAGAAGGAGAAGGAGAAGGAGGAAGAGGAAGAAGGAGGAGAATGAGGAAGAGGAAGAAGGAGGAGGAGGAGAAGGAAGGAGAAGGAGAAGGAGAAGAGAAGGAGAAGGAGAAGGAGAAGGAGAAGGAGAAGGAGAAGAGAAGGAGAAGGAGAAGGAGAAGGAGAAGGAGAAGGAGAAGAGAAGGAGGAGGAGGAGGAGGAGGAGGAGAAGGAGAAGGAGAAGAGAAGGAGAAGGAGAAGAGAAGAAGGAGAAGGAGAAGGAGAAGGAGAAGGAGAAGGAGAAGGAGAAGGAGAAGGAGAAGGAGAAGGAGAAGGAGAAGGAGAAGGAGAAGGAGAAGGAGAAGGAGAAGGAGAAGGAGAAGGAGAAGGAGAAGGAGAAGGAGAAGGAGAAGGAGAAGGAGAAGGAGAAGGAGAAGGAGAAGGAGAAGGAGAAGGAGAAGGAGAAGGAGAAGGAGAAGGAGAAGGAGAAGGAGAAGGAGAAGGAGAAGGAGAAGAAGAAGAAGAAGAAGAAGAAGAAGAAGAAGAAGAAGAAGAAGAAGAAGAAGAAGAAGAAGAAGAAGAAGAAGAAGAAGAAGAAGAAGAAGAAGCCACCATAATGGATAGAAACAGTAGATGCATAAGTCAGGTTCTTACAACATCCACAAGAGACAACTGTTTGAGAAAACTAAACATGATATCACCAAATTGGAGATGTAGAATATCCAACAGATATTTGCTGGAAAATCCCAGTTAGGCTATCAGCTGGGTTTCTTGATCATAAGAATCCTGAGTAAAGAGTCTTCCCTCAAGCAAGGCTTCCAAGCTAAAGAATAAATAGCAGCAGAATACCAACAGGTATTTACAGTCATTCAGCAGGAACAGTCTGACCAAGCTGCTGATCAGTTGGGAGGGAGTCAGTTGGAGGTCCAGATTGTGAGACTTTTTTTTCTGCCTCCGATTGATGAGTGTCCCACAACTGAGTTCTGGGCTTCGAATACATATATTTTGTTTTTTAGATATATTCTTTATTTATATTTCAAATGATTTTCTCTTTCCTGGTTTCCCCATCCCCAAAAGTCCCATAAGCCCTCTTCCCTCCCCTGTTCCCCAATCAACCCCCTCCTGCTTCCCTGTCCTGGTATTCCCCTATACTGCTGCATTGAGCCTTTCCAGGACCAGGGGCCTCTCCTTCCTTCTTCTTGGACATCATTTGATATGTGAATTGTGTCTTGGGTATTCTGAGCTTCTGGGCTAATATCCACTTATCAGTGAGTGCATACCATGTGTGTTCTTTTGGGACTGGGTTACCTCACTTAGAAGGATATTTTCCAGTTCCACCTATTTGCCTAAGAATTTCATGAATTCATTGTTTTTAATAGATGAGTAGTATTCCATTTGGTAAATATACCACATTTTCTGTATCCATTTCTCCTTTGAGGGACATCTGGGTTCTTTCCAGCTTCTGGCTTTTATAAATATGGCTGATATGAACATAGTGGAGCATGTGTCCTTATTACATGCTGGAAAATCCTCTGGGTATATGCCCAGGGGTGGTATAAAAGAGTCCTCCTATTACATGTATTTTTAAAGCATTGGAACAAACAATAATAACCTTTATTGATAGCTTATTACATTTCAGCTGTTCTCAACAACACAATGATTTCACTTTGGGGCTGATTTTCTTTTCTGTTTCCTGCCTTTATAGAGTTAGGAGGGCTAGGCCCTGTCCAGACAAGGGTTCTTAGATGATTTTAAGACAAACTTTTTTGGATCAGAAATGAGAGAGGTAATTCCAACTCCAGAGCTAGCGCATTAGTGAGCTCACACCATACTGCCTGATAATATACAAATATAATGTACATTACATATGAATTCCAATCAGTTTCTTTGCATTATTTATATTTTATCAGGCATCACATCAGCCTGCCCAAGAACAGGCTCTCTTACAAAGACTACTTACAAGTATCAGCCATGCAAATAACTGAAAGAGTTGCTATATGAGAAAGATTTGATAAGTCTATCAAGTAGCAATAAAGGAAAGCATGAATAAAACAAATAAATCACATCTCATTGATGGATAAACTATTAAAGGACTGTCTTTCATTATAGTCTCTCTATTCATCAGGGCTCATTATAAACTTCTTGAGAAACAAAGAAAGCTCCAGTGACTTTTACCAGCTTAGATGCTTACTGATGAAGGATAAATCGGTACTGGCAACATGCCATCAAGGCTTTCTCTGTATATCTGTAAGTGTTTAGTAAAAAATAAATTTGTGGGCACTCCTCCTTCCATCTGTTCACCTTCAAAGTCTTGCTTGGGATTTCCCAATCACTGAGGCCAGATTTTATCTATGAAGAGAGCCTGCTGCTTCTACTCAAAACTACATCCACAATATATCCATGCCTAACTTTTCAATGATAACACTCTAATCCGTTCAGCAGAAACTCTCACCTTGATTGTGCAATGAGTTATTTGCCAACATCTTTGTCTTCTCAGAATTTCACCAGATATTTTAAGCAACTGGTAAGTTAAAGCCTCCAGTGCCAATTTTCAGTGAGGACGTTGAAGGACCCAGAAACATCTTTCATCACTATGTTCTTTCCTGCAGAACTTTGTGATTAATTTACTATCTAGTTAATTGTAGCCTTACTAAATCTGGTGCCTACATTCCCTACCCCTGGTGCTCTAGACAACCACTAATTCAGTGTGGCTTCCTTTTCCGAAAACATCTCCACTATAAGATGAACATGAGTCATACTCTCAATTATTTCTATCTCTTACTTAATGTTTTCTGCCCCATAAGGTCCATTCTGGCCATCCAACTACTGCATACTTTTATTATATTTGTAATTTTTCTCCTTATTGTACTCCAAACTCTTTACAACTGTAGATTATTGTCTCTTTCTGGTCATATAATATATTTCTCTCAATATTTCAGACAGGTTGAGCTACCTATAAGAGATTCAGACCACTTTAGCTGCCTGGAAAAGACTCTTCAACCGACTGACTGAGCTGTCTACAGATTGTTTAGTGTGTTCTATGTTTCTTGCTGCTTTATGTTTAAGCCATTTCTTCTTCTGAAAGTAACTGTAATAACATTATTTGGCTCACTAAGTTGGACTTTAGCCTTCTCCTTATTTTGGTCTGCCATCAGTTCTTTACCTGACGTGAGTACACATTTGTTCATATCTTCTAAGGAAGAATGTCTCACAATAATTCAACAGCAAATTATACAACTTAGTGCATTCTTACATATGCATGCCAAGATCTGGGCATATATATTTTAGCAGTGAACCACTTGCCAGAATTGTCTGAGTGCCATTTTCAACACTTACAAAGTGTAAGTAAACAAATAAACATAGATATTACCCTACTGCTGATATTTTTTATTTTGACTACTTTATTTTGATACAATTCATTTCATTAATTAATTCTTTCTGATAATTCATATATAGGCTTCCCTCGTCCAAGAGGTCTGTAATACAGATCTTCTAATTTAAAAGAAAAATTACAAAAAAAGAAAAAATTACTCTTTTCTTCCTGGGACCCTTTAGATAATCTGTGTATAGATAATGATGGGCATTGAGACTATACAACAAAGCCTGACTTCCAGTAGACAAATGAGATGAAGGACACACATGTCCTCACTGAGCAGAGCTCAGTCCCTACGAAACTTACAATTGCAAAAAGAAGCATGCCTCTGAAAGTCGGGAAGCATGTGATTTTAGGTGGACATGGGATCTAAAATTTTGAACTCATGGAAGTACATACAGAGTAGAATGGTCACGTCATTCATTACCAGAGGCTGGGATATGTTGGAGAAGGCAGAAATGTTAGTCAAAAGAATACAAAATTGCACTTGGTTACACGAAACAGATTCCACTGTTTTACCTCACAGCAAAGCAACCACGGTCAATAAAAATATATATTTCAAATTTGCTAACAATGGATTTTAAGTATTGTGATCACATTGAAAACTAAGAATATGAAGTAATATATTACCCTAATACTCACTGAACAGTGTTTAAAAGTTTAGCATTAGCAGCCCTATTTATAATAGCCAGAAGCTGGAAAGAACCCAGATGTTTCTCAACAGAGGAATGGATACAGAAAATGTGGTATATATACACAATGGAGTACTATTCAGCCATTAGAAGCAATGAATTCATAAAATTCTTAGACAAATCAATGGAACTGGACAACATCATACTAAGTGAGGTAACCCAGTCTCAAAAGAAGACTCATGGTATGCACTCACTGAAAAATGGATATTAGCCTAGAAGCTTGGAATACCCAAGACACAATGTACATATCAAATGATGTCTAAGAAGAAGGAGGGAATGGCCCCCAATCCTAAAATCGCTCAGTTCAGCAGTGTCAGGGAATACCAGGACAGGGACTTGGGAAGGGGTGGATTGGGGAACAGGGGGAGGGAAGAGGGTTTATGGGACTTTCGTGGAGGGGGGACCCAGGAAAGGGAATCTCACTTGAAATGTAAATAAAGAATTGATCGAATTAAAAAAAAACAATAAAAAGCTTAGCATTTTACATCATTAATGCAGTTATTACTTGCCATCAAATAACATTTTAAATGAGAATCAATTAAAAAAAAAAAAACTACCTTAAGACCCTGTCCCAATAAAAATGCAGCTGTGTGTCCTTAAGAACTTCTATGCACATTCCTTTGGGGTTTTTGTTTGTTTTATTAATTTCTATATTCTTGGTTCAAATGTCTTTTTCTCTATCTTTATTATTCATTCTTCACTTTCTCAACTACAGACTAGAAAATTCTTCGGCTCAAGATTTTGTCAGATCCAGCAGAGAAGCCAAGTTAGCCAGAAGAAAGACTATTTTCAAAGAAAATATAGTTCTTAGGACTTTTTCAACTCTAGGTATCAAATTCAACAACTCAATATGTGTTTGGTTACACTGTCTCAATTCTTGAGTAAGTTTGCGAACAGGGAGCACTGCTAGCATTGAAAAGCTGTTAGGGCATTGTATGCTTCTTTGGTGTCATCACAGTCCTTTGAAACAAGCAACTGGGTCCCTTTCAACCAATCATATCAGCTATGCTTGTTGAATGTTTTCACACATACTTGTGGAGCCTAGTGCTCCCTATCAGTGGGCAATTCTGCAAGTGGCCGCAAGAAGAGGGATAGATTATGAATAGAGGCTAAGGAGGAAGACTAGAATAGTGGCACCGTCTATTTGGCTTCAGAGAAGTCCTCATCCCTGCTGGCCTGTTGGGGATAGGAGCACTCAAGCCCTAGCAATACCTCATCCATGTTTTATAAGAAAACCCATAAACTCATTCTCCATAGTGAACTTTAGTGGAACCATACCTTGGTTTACCATTGACACTTTAGAAGGTAAATAGATCTTTTCCTGAAAATGAATTTTAATAACATTAGCTTGCTTTTCGAAGCAGAAGTTTATATAGCCCAGGGTGGCTTTGAAATTACTCTGTCAATAGCATGTTTAAAATTCCAGTCTTTTTGCATCTACCCCCAAACTTCTGGGGCTACAAGCATGTTCCACTATGCCATGTCAAGGCAGTAGCTTTATTAAAAGATCCTAGCTTTGAGTCTTATATTTGAATACATAACCTGTAGTAAGCTAGCCAAATATTCATGGCTGGAGATCATAGAAACTAGAGGAGAAATCATTCCTATCATATTCTGGAAATGTAGAACTTCTAAATGCATTCTAAACCCTTACCATTATACCTATACATAAGTGTAGCTCTGACTCTTCATCCAGGATTCTTCTTTTTCAGAAGACAGAAACTTCTACAGAGATTCACAACTGTTCAAAATGCAAAGAATAAGTAATCCAGAGGTACTTTAAAGACTGTATCAAGAGATGCACTTCAATTAGTGCAACCTACATACTTAGGTCTCCATTACAGAAGAGGAAGTGGAAAGATTTTAGCAGCCATCGGAGTACAAAACATGCTACAAGAAAACACTTAGGTATGGCAATAATGCTGCACATAAGAAATCTCAGCACCTGAGAAACACCTAAAGAAATGTTCAACATCCTTAGTCATCAGGGAAATGCAAATCAAAACAACCCTGAGATTTTCACCTCACACCAGTCAGAATGACTAAGATCAAAAACTCAGGAGACAGCAGGTGCTGGCAAGGATGTGGAGAAAGAGGAACACTCCTCCACTGTTGGTGAGAGTGCAAACTGGTAAAACCACTCTGGAAATCAGGCTGATGGTTCCTCAGAAAACTGGGCAAAATACTACCAGAGGACCCTGATATACCACTCCTGGGTATATACCCAAAGGATTCTCCAACATGTAATAAGGAGACATGCTCCAATATATTCATAGCAGCCCTGTTTATGATAGCCAGAAGCTGGAAAGAACCCCGATGTCCCTCAATGGAGGAATGGATACAGAAAATGTGGTATATTTACACAATGGAATACTACTCAGCTATTAAAAACAATGAATTCGTGAAATTCTTAGGCAAATGGGTGGAACTGGAAAATATCATCCTAAGTGAGGTAACCCAATCACAAAAGAACATACCATACATGGTATGCACTCACTAGTATGTGTTTATTAGCCCAGAAGCACAGAATACCCAAGACACAATTTACATATCAAATGATGCCCAAGAAGGAAGAACAAAGTATGAATACTCTGGTCCTTCTTAGAAGGGGAAACAAAATACCCACAGAAAGAGATACAAAGTGTAGTGTAGAGTCTGAGGGAAAGACCATCCAGAGACTACACCACATAGTGATCCATCCCATATACAGTTACAAAACCCAGACACTATTATAGATGCCCACAAGTACTTGTTGACTAGAGTCAGATATAGCTGTCACCTGTGAGACTCTGCTAGTGCATGACAGATACAGAGTGGGACACTCTCAGCCAGCCATTGTACTGAGCACAGGGTCTGCAATGTGGGAGCTAGAGAATGGACCCAAGGAGTTGAAGGGGTTTGCAGCTCCATAGGAATAACAATGATATGAACCACCCAGTACTCCCAGTGCTTCCAGGGACAAAACCATCAACCAGATAGTACACATGGTGTTACCCATGTCTCCAGACACAGAGACAGCAGAGGATGGCCTTGTTGGACAACAGGGGAGGAGAGGCCTTTGGTCCTGGAAAGACTCCATGCAGCAGTGTAGGGGAATACCAGTACAGGAAAGTGGAAGATGGTTGATTGGGGAACAGGGGTAGGGGAGATAGCTTATGGGATTTGGGGGGGGGGATGGGGAACCAGGAAAGGGTAAATTATTTGAAATGTAAATAAAGAATATAATAAAAAAGGAAAAAGAGAAATTTCAGAACCTAAAGAAATGTTCAAAGTCATTAGTAAGCAGAGAAATGCAAATCAAAAAGATCCTGAGATTCCACCTTACACCAATCAGAATGGCTAAGATCAAAACCTCAGGTGACAACGCATGTTGGAGAGGATGTGAAGAAAGAGGAACACTTCTCTATAGTTTGTGGGATTGAAAATTGGTACAATCACTCTGTAATTCAATCTGGAGGTTCCTCAGAAAATTGGAAATAGATCTTTCTATCTGAAAACCCAGCTATACCACTCTTGGGAATATACCAAAATTATGGACCACCATGCCACAGTGGCACATGTTCCAAGATGTTTGCAGTGGCCTTATTTGTGATATCCAGAAGCTGGAAGCAACAGGACAGAAGAATGGACACAGAAAATTTGGTTCATTTACTCAATGGAATAGTACTCAGCTATTAAGAACAAGGACATCCTGAGTTTTGCAGACAAATGGGTGGAACTAGAAAATATCCTGAGTGAGTTAACTCAGACTCAAAATGAAATGCATGATATGTACTCACTAATAAGTGGATGTTAGACCAAAAAAGAATATAAAAGAAAAGAAAAGAAAGAAAAAAGTACAGAGTACCAAAGATATTATCCACAGAACTCAAAAAGTCAACAAGTGAAGTGCACAAGTGAAGATACCTCAGTCCCACTTGGGAGGGAGAACAAAGCAATCACAACATGCGAAGAAGTGAGGGACCTGGGAGGAAATGTGGATGGGGAGTGTAGTGGCTATTCCTGGCTGTCAACTTGACTATATCTGAAATGAACTACAATCTAGAACTGGAAGACTCACCTATGATCCTAATCTGGAGGTTCAGAGATATAAGTTTCTGACCTGGATCTTGCCATGGAGATCTTGAAGCATAGTGGCTATGAATTCGAGAAGATTAAGACAAGGAGATCTCTGAGTTCAAGATCATCTGGGATTAAAGGCATGGAGGCACACGCCTTTAATCTGAGCCACACCCTCTGCTGGAGACCTATAGCCTTTAATCTGGGCTACACCCTCTGCTGGAGATCTATATAAGGACATTAGAAGAAGGAAAACTTACTCTTCCTTGCTTGCTTGCCCCGTGGGACTGAGCAACTGCTAGATCCGTGGACTTCCATCCACAGATGCTGCTGACCATTGTTGGGGAGCTGGACTATAGACTGTAAGTCATCGACAAATTCCCTAACTATATAAAGACTACCCATACGTTCTGTGACTCTAGAGAACCCAAACGAATACAGGGAGGGAACTTATAAAGCCTGCCTCCAGCAGGAAGACAGGGCATCAAATGAGGGAGAGGGGGCCCATGCAACAGTCAACAACTCTGACCCATAATTTTCCTATCTGAAAGAGTTACAGGGATAGAAATGGAGAGGAGCCTGAGGAAAAGGTCCAGTGACAGACCCAAAGTGGGATCCAGCTCAAGGGGAGGTCCCAAGGCCTGACACTATTACTGATGCTATGCAGTGCTCACAGAAAGGGACCTGCATGACCGCACTATGGAAGACCCAACAAGCAACTGAAAGAGTCAGATGCAATTATTTGTACCCAACCAATGGACAGAAGTTGCTGACCCCTGTTGTTGAATTAGGGAAGGCTGAAAGAAGCTGAGGAGAAGGGAAACCCTGTAGGAGGACCTGCAGTCTCAATTAATCTGGACCCCCAGTCTCAAACACTGGACCACCAAATAGGCAGAATATACCAGCTGATGTGAGGCCCCCAACACATATACAGCAGAGGACAGTCAGGTCTGTTTTCATTCAGAGATGATTCACCTAACCCTCAAGAGACTGGAGGCCCCAGGGAGTTTAGAGGTCAGGTGGGGTGGAAGATGGGGGCATCCATATGGAGACAGGGGGCAGGGAGGAGGTATGGGATGTGGAACAGTCAGAGGGTGTACAGCGGTGGGGGTGAAGAATAAAATATGGAGTGAAAATTAATTAATTAATTAATTAATTAATTAAAAAGAAGAAATCTCAGCAATATGTTTGCTTAAACAAGACCTGTTTAACAACACATCAACTGACAAGCCAACAGAGATGGGGAAAATTCCACAAAACCACACCCCTAGATAAATAAATATTGGCAATCAATGGTTGACAAGGAAGGTTAAAGAAAAAAAAAAATAAGGTCTCCCTACCCCAAGATTGAGGCACTATTGTGTAGCAATTTCTGCAGAATAAAATTGGCCATCTTGGAGGGAAGTTTGTTAAGAGACAGAATATTCGAAAGGGAGGTGAGACATGCCAAACTGCAGGGAATTTCATTAATCTCAAGGCATAAACAACTTCAAATGTTTAGAAAGTTCTTGAAAGTGACCACATACCCTCCCACGTGGGTAAAAGCAATCCTACCTGCTGACACTCCCAGACAGGCTGATCTATCTGCCTTCAGACAAACTGACTTCAGACAAATCTGACCTCAGACAAACTGAGCCACCTAAGAAAGATAGAGACCAGTTGAATTAGGTGGAAAAGATTCACCAACCTGTTGAAGAGCTTGAAGAGAGCCTGAAGATTGTATAGTGTTCTCCAAGATTCAAGCTTTTTGTGAACCTTTCCCTACCCTACAGGCTATTTTTTGTGATATAACTGACTTTGGGTCATTTCTGCTCCTATTAATAAACTCAGTAAAATTCATTTATTCATCAACACACAATTTGATATTATCTTTCCAAGATCTGTTGTTGGTTTCCTGTCTGGAGTGAATACATATTTGTTCCTATCTCCCCAAACATAGTGTAACACACAGACCCATACAAGTTCATTCAGTCCCAAGTGGTCAGCTCTAAACTAATGTACATTCTAGAAACACTAAGTTGATTCAACAGGTGTTATATCGATATATGTGATAGGAGAGGTCATATATCTGACAAAAAGTATGTATAAAGGAAAGAGTTGAAAGAGTAGAAAATTATGTAAAAGCATCATAATCATGTATAAATTTTCATTAAAAACACTTAAAAATAGTAAGGTTCAGTAGCTCAAAGCTACCCCCAGTTGTGCCAAATATTGAATAGAAAGAATTAAATTAAAATTTAATTAGAAGCTATAACCTATGAAGAAGAGGGTCAGAATTTTTTTTCAACATGTCTGCCTGTGTTGAACAAATGGTAACATGTGAGAATGCCTTCTCTTACGAAAGAAGTTGCTTCTTGTCTTTCTCTGGGTAAAAGATGACATTTTAAAATTTTGAGAAAAATGAGTTCAGCAACTAAAATCATTGTGTAAAAGTAAATATTGGTTAATAATAAATCTGAAAGACATAAAATATCAGCTCATCCAAAGGGCAGATAATAAAATGTCAGAATGTGTGAATCTTGCTTATTAAGTAACTACTCAATCACAACACTCGCAGAAGCTACTGAAACCAGGCTGAATTGTGGCTTCTCTCTGGGAGCAAGGGACTTATAAGTTCATCTTTCTTTCCTTAAATCAAGGCTTCTTCAGTCACTAAAGTCACAGGCTCCCAGAAGAGACTGCATTCCAGGCCCATGAAGACCACAGGGTCCTATGTGATGCTGGGTATGATCCTGCATGCTACATGTGATCTCCATACTTAAAGGCTTGGAGACTCCACACCAACTATACGCATAGCAGAAGTGTTCTCATTACTTACTAGGTATTCAGTTGCAACCACATTCACTATTCTGAAGACAGTAGCATATTTTGCTGTTACATTGCCCTCTTGCATTGCCGGACAACATTATCCATTACTTCCACAGAGAACGGCTGTCTGTATAGCTTCCTGAATTCAACATTGTGTTTCTATTGCTCAATCTTCAGTTTCTTCAAACCAATTTCAGGTGAGTTTCGTTACTCTGATTTTCCGAAATAGCCTAAAATAGCATCACTTGTGCTGCAAATCTAAGAAAATAATCTAGTTTCTTACAGGATAATTCTTTCCTTTTCTTACTTTTGCCTAAAATATCCAACTCACACTAAAATCAATTGGTTCTGAAAATGCTGTTAATCTCCATTCTTCTAGACACAGGCACATTTTAACTTTCCTCATTTCTTATTCTGGGTTTTAAAATTTTTAATGCCAAATATAACTTCTCACCTTCGCTGCCTTTAAAACCCAATTAAATGACTATTATTTTCTCATATCTAAAGAGGGAGGCATTAATTCCATCTAGGATTAAGGCCAAGGTGCTCACCAAAGCTGCACCACGTGCATACTGCGAAGTTGAAAATATACTTGCAGTTTTAAAAACTAGTCATACTTTAAACATTCGTAAGGTGCAGTGTGCTTAAAAGAATCTCATCAAACCCTTTTTTTATAATTTGAATTTCATAACCTAATTATCTTCCTTGTGAATACTAATCTTAACATATTGTGCTTCTGTAAGCAAGCCCACCTGTATTTAATCTGCACATCCCCAGCCCCCAGTGGTTGTGGAGCACGGAGGCTAAAGGCTCGCTTCTCAGCCCCAGCTTATCATTGTTCTACTATGATTGTCTCACTTTAGTCAAAACTACTGACTGGGAAGATAGCTGTATTTTTTGACATGCATCTGTGAGCCCTTTCTATATTTGAAATTAAAACACAGAAAGCTTAAGAATAGTCATTTACTAATAGATCAAAATAAAAACAAACCACTGCATATCAGCACAGATAGCACAGTTTAATGAGACCATTGTATTTTCTAAACTACAGTAACTAAGGAGAAGGTGGGCATGGTTTTTATGTTTTCCTGTAGGTTCATTAATGTCCTTTTAATAAAAGTCAGGGGCAATGTATACACGTGCTCTGGAATCCAATGGTAATCTTGATATCATGCCATATTTCTTCCACAAACCTCTACTAGACACTTCTGAAACAATAGGAAGTAACTTGTCATTCTTACAATGTACTTTTGAAACTGAGAATCTCATAAAAGATGTTGGAAATCCCCAAGATCATGGTAGGATCTATTTGGCCCGAGGTATGATGGTATGGTGGAGATGTTCTCTTTGAGATCATTTTCTGTTACCAGTGAGGGATGAAGCCTTGAAGAAATATATTCTGAACAAACAGTTAGATGGTCACGACAGGCCCAAGAGCCCCTATCTAGTGAGGCTTGTCTTATTAGGAGAATCTTAAAGTGACTCCAGGTCCTTACAAGCAGGAAACTGGAGGTATGTATTTATATATGTCTTCTCCCCTCTTGATTCTATGTCTGTTTTTGAAAAGCCTCCAGAATATGGTCATAAAGTGATTCCATTGTAACCTTGTTTTTGATCCAAATCTTCCACAAGAGATCTCACTTCTGAACAACTTAGTCAGACAGTTTCAACCCTCTTAATTCCTCATAAGCCTTGGGTTTCCCCAGGAACACACCAGAAATATATCCAGACAATAGAAAGTACCTAAGAAATTAAAGTCTTCTCTTTCATCAGGGTTTGCATTTCTGTATGGCAAAGCTCACCAATTCCCCCAGAAAATGCTATCCTACTAAAGACAACTGTGTTAAGTTGCTGTGGTGTTTTGAATGAGAATGACCACCATGGTTTCATCTATTTACTTGGTTCCCAGTTGGTAGAACTTTTGAGGAAGTTTTTTGAGATTTGGCAATGTCTGAGGTAGGCTTTGAGATTTCAAAAGTTCATACCATTCCCAAGGATGTCCCTCTTTCTCCTTGCCTTATGCTTGTGAATCAAGGTGCAGGCTCTCAGCTCCTGCTTCAGCACAGCAGCCTCCTGCCTGCTGCCATGCTTACCGCCATCATGGTCCTGGACTCACCATTGAAAACTGTAAGTCTACAATAAACTTTCTTTTATAAGTTGCCTTGGTCATAGTATCTTATCATATTGAAAAAAAAGTAATTAAGACAATTAATTTTCTCATCTAACAAAAGCAAGTTAAGGAAGAGGAGATTAATGTTGGCCCAGAGTATTAGGGTCTATCATGAAAGAAAAGGCAAGATAACAAGAACATGAACTGACTAGTCACACTGTATATAGTCAGAAATCAGAGAGAGATGAGTACTCATGCTTAGCTCCATTTCTCCTTTTCATTCAGTCTGAGATCCCCAGTTGTGTGTAGAGACATGAGCAAAGGTCTGCTCGTTGCCAATAAGGGACCAAAAAAGAAAGTAAGGACACTACCAAAGTCCAACTTGAATATGTACAAAGAATCAGTGTGTTTTATTGAGATTGCTTACAGGAGCAAGAATGACTCAAAGAGAGGTATATCACCAACAGTTAATCCCAGCGTTAGTGACAACTCACAAATGCCAGAAACTTGGAGCACACTTCCCAGGCTAAAGGCAACTAAACAAGTTAAAGTCATTCCCGTAAAGGCTCTGAGCCTCGTTCAGGTAATTCAGCTGACTTCCAGGTGGGTCAGCTGTTTTCTGCTTCTTCCAGGTGGCTTGAGTAGTCTCTCTCTCTCTCTCAGGAAGCTCCTTGGGTTTTATTCTATGCAGCTAAGTTTCTCTAAGCACACTTCCTACCAGTCTTTTCTGTCTTTGTCAACTTGGGGAGGAGGGATCACAGTGAATCTAGTCAGTTTCTGAGATATACAGAGCCTTTTAGTTGTTTGTTTCCTGAGTGTAAGAAGCTTCCCTGCAGAACGGAAAGCTTCACTGTCATTCAGAATATAAAGTGTCTGATGATGTTTCTCTCCAAGAAAAAAGATTATGCTAACAAGAAATTGTCATACAACAATCTGTCCCATGGAAAGGGACCATCTATATTCAGGGTGGGTCTCCCTACCTTAGTTCAGCCTCTCTGGAAACTTCCTCACAGACTTCCTGCCCAAAAGCTTGTGTCCTAGGTGATTCTGTGACCTGCCATGGTGGTGATCTCCACACAACAGCACAGGCTTTTCGGGATGAAATTCTGGGCTCTCAATTGCCAGCTTCACTCTGTTCCTTGGATCATGTTGGATAATTATCTTACACAGCAAAGAGAAACATCAAAAACACCAAAGGTGGCAGAATCACAGATACCCAACATAAAGGATCTGCTTGGCAAGAAATATTCAACATATTGAGTCGTACAAAGTTTCTACTCTAGAATCTTCAAGACGAAATGGCAATTTTCCCTGATCATTTTTTCTGCCCTTAATTGATGCTTTATTATTTGCTATGGAAACAGAACACACCAGAATAAACTAAGCTACAATTTGAATGTGCTGTCTTTCTGGGATGATATGATCTCTGGTCTTATCTTTGGATTGAATCCTTTTCAGGTATATGGCTTCATATAAGATAACACTATCGGAGAGGAGAATTTATACATTTGCAGGTGGAGAAGTCTCTCTTGGACAGGTTCTGTTTGGGCTAGAATTCTTTTCCTATTGCACATTATTTTCCTTATTTACTTATTTATTTGGCATATGTGTTGTGGCATATATATATATATATATATATATATATATATATATATATTGCACATGTGTGTCTGGTTGAAGAGGTATGAATATATACCAAAGATGTTAAATGTTTTCCTTTATCACTCTTTTTCTTGTTCTCCTAAGAGTCTCTCACTGTGTCTAGAGTGATTATGGTAGCCAGCCAACTCCATACAACCTGTCCCTCTCCCCTACTAGACAATATTGGGGTTCCAGGTGTAGGTCAGACCACTTCTGACACATTTTTTTTATTTTGACTCAGGATATTGAACATCAAGTATTCTTACCCACTGAGTCATCTCTTGACTCCTTGAAGCAACTTAAATTATAGAAAATATATAACATATCTTGAAAAATCCATTTCTACTGATTTTCTTTTCTGAAACTACTCTACAGAATGTTGTTCAGAGATATGAGCCTTCTTACTCTCTAGGCTCTTCTACTTATAGAATATGTAGATGGACACAGTAGCCCAGCAAAGAAAATTTTATTTAGGGACTCGAGGTAATCTCTTAAGTGAATATTGGACTGAAAATGGTCGGTTGTTTTGTTGGGGTTTTTGTTTTGTTTTATTTTTGTTGTTTGTGTGTGTGTGTGTGTGTGTGTGTGTGAGAGAGAGAGAGAGAGAGAGAGAGAGAGAGTATGTGCGTGTGTATATAAGACATGTTTTAGGATGAGTTTTTTCCTCCTTCATTGTCAATTTGTCCATGACGTGCCATAGTCAGAATCTAGCACATGATTGTGAAGACCAGGAGTCATTCATAATGAAGCCACTTTCCTTTTGAATTTGTTCTGGCTCATTTAGTGCCTTCTGGGAAGTCATACAACATTCTCTACTGGGATTTCAAAGGTAGGCCTATGCTCTAGGGGCTATGTCCTTGTCTACAATTTCAAAAATCTGTGAGAATATCAAAGAAGACAGCAACACTCCTTCTTTGAGGGAATCTTGTATTTTGTCTCTTTAAGTGCATTACAGTAAGCAGTGTGGCCAGAAACACTTTCCATGAACAATAATTGTGGTAAGTATTTTCCTTATTTTTAAAAAAGTACTTTGATTTTCTATATGTTCGAGCTGCGTGTCTATCTGTTTGCTATGTGTGGGCATTGTGCCTATGGCAGTCAAAGAGGACATTGGATCCCCTAGAACTGACATTACAGATAGGTGTCAGCCATGATGTTGGTATTGGTAATTGAACCTTGGCCCTCCTAAGAGCAGCCAGTGCTCATAACCACTGAGTCATCTTTCTAGCCCCAAGAATTCTCCTTATAATGTTCCTTACAAAGATAAGAGTGATGACTACTTTTTAAGAAATTATCAATATTTGTATGAATGAAAACAGTGGCCAGACCAAGATAGGAAAAGATTATATTGTTAAAAATGAAGAAGCTATATTCAAAAGATCAACTATACTAGCTCACTCAGACCATTCTGCAGTTTAGGCCAATACAGTCAATCTTTGGCTGAGTGGACTGATATCCATATTATGCTTAGAAACCTTTGTTTTTTGTACAAGTTTTAAGCAGATCTAATTAGAAGGGCAACTGTGATGCCCAGATGCTTTCTAAAAGCCAGAGGAGTGGATTAATGCTTGGGCTGGTAAGCATTTGTCAACTTGGCACAAACCTAGACATATCTGGGAATCTCCACTGAAGAATTGTCTCCATAAGATTAGCCTGTCAACAAATCTGTGGGAGCAGGTTCTTGATTGCCAATGGATGGGAGAGGGTCTATCCCATCATGGCCCGTGCCACCCATGAGCAAGTGATCCTGGCCTATATATGAAACCCTTGAACAAGCCATGAGAAATCAGTAAGTAGCACTCATCCATTTTCTCTTTTTCAGGTTCTACCCTCAGATTGCAGCTTTGAGTTCCCGCCATGGCTTCTCTCAATGGAGGACTAGGTACCTTAAGCTAAAATCAACCCTTTCCTCCCTTGAGTTGGTTTGGGTCACTGTGTTACTAGAGCAATGAAAGTGTGACTATGACAATGCTATGTATTAAAGTTAAGAAAGTTTTCATCCTCTCAAAAGTCTCCTTTCAGATTTTGGCTTCAACACTCACGCACTATAAACAACGATTTCCCCTGACCTCTCTTGCTCTCCATGGTGCTCTACGTATACCATCGTCTCTCCTCTTCTCACAATGTTCCAATACACTTCTCTTTCTCCATTCCCACTGGGAAGAGCTACAGACAAGGAAAAGTTGCATTATATATGCCTATTTCCTTGAACTTTTTATGATGGAACTGGAATTTTAAAGAATCTAAACTGATTTCTATTTAAATAAGAAAATGTTTAAAATGTGTCTGACATTCATGTTAGACTATGTAGTTGGAAATAAGGGTTATATGTGACTTCAAAACAATTTAGGCCTTTCCTCCTTTACTCTAAACTTTTTTAAATAGGTATTTTCTTTTTATTACATATCACATGTTATCCCCCTTTCTCTTTTCCTTTCCAAAACCTTCCTATCCCTTCCCTCCTCCCCCTGCTCACCAACCCACCCACTCCTGCTTCCCTACCCTGGCTTTCCCCTACACTGGGCCATTGAGCCTTCACAGGACCAAGGGCCTTTCCCCTCATTGGTGTCCAACAAGGCCATCCTCTGCTACATATGCGGCTGGAACCAAGGGTCCCTCCACATGTACTCTTTGGTTGGTGGTTTAGACCCTGAGAGCTATAGGCATTGGCTCATACTGCTGTTCCTCCTATGGTGCTGCAAATCCCTTCAGCTCCTTAGGTCCTTTCTCTAGCTTCTCCATTGGGGACTCTGTGCTCAGTCCAATGGTTGGCTTAGATCATCCACCTCTGTATTTGTCAGGCACTGGCAGAACCTCTCAAGAGACAACTCTATCAGGCTCCTGTCAGCAAGTGCTTGTTGGCGTTTCTGGGTTTGATAACCGGATATGGAATGGGATTCTGATAGCTCCTCTGTTAAGAGCGCTGACTGCTGTACCAAAGATACCAGGTAGTCTCAACTTTCTTATGTAATAACCAACTAATTGGTCTAAAGTAACCATCAGCAGTATCATGGTTTAGAAAGGCCTTCCTATTGTTGTTTAAAGGGAAAATATCAATCTTTGATTTTTTTTTTTCATTTGTGCACACACAACCATATCCTTTGCAAATATTACTGTGGTTTCAACAAGTGTACTTTGAAAATGTATTCATGGGGTGAGGCATCAGCAGTTTTAACTTAGCAAAACTAAAGTTTAAAATGAGAAATAATAAATAAAGGGAGAGCTTGTCTTCCAGAGAGACTGTGTTTTCTTCACAATATTTGCATTGTATTCAGAGACTTTGCAAAAGAGAAGCCAGAATGTTTTGATTAATCACACAAAATATAAGAGATGGCAGAGTTAGCCAGAGGAAAACTGAATATATGAAACATTCAAAATGTGCTGCAAAAACCCAAATATTGATGTATCCTCAATATTCTCAGCACGTCTAGATTTTGAATGAACATTTTATTTTCTTGTCAGGGATTCAGAATTCCACTGCTCCTGTTGAGCAACGAGGGAAAATCATGCCAACTGGGAGAAAGCTTTATTTTAAGGTTGAAGGCATGAAATAAGCACTAAGAAGACAATTGTACACCTGTTTTCAAGAGTAAAAAGGCATCTCAAATCTGCTTTGCTTTTGAAAATTTGGCCAAGGAGGATATTTCAAAGGCCCAATAGCCCATAACATTATTCCCAGGGCTCTGTGCTCTCTGCCTAATTGGGCTTCTACACATTTGCATAAGTATGATACTTACTTCATGATTAATGCATAAGACCCAGCATGGAGCCCCGTATCAATTCATCTGGGGAGGCTTTTCCCCCACTGAAAACAATCATTGTGCCTAAAATACAATCCATCATATTTGTAGGTATGACTACATTGCAGAATATCAGACTACATAAATGACATAGCAAACCTTTACAGAATTGTAGGCTCCTGTGTAGGAAGAAGTTTTATTACAAGCATCCACAGCATAGCTGCCAGGGGACATTGTTGGTGCCAGAAAAAAAAAGTTTATTTACAGAATTAAAAGCAATCCATGGACTCTTCCTAGTTGGCCCAGGAATTGAATTATATGTGTATAGATTATTAAAATAGCCACTTTATGATCATTTCTGGATTATAAAGTAAACAATAGCTCTCTCCTCAGCATCTTCAAATACCAAAGAACACCAGAGATGGCTTCTACAGTAAGAATTCCACAGGTAAGGGATCAGTTGGAAAAGGCGCTACAAAGCATTGAACTTCAAGATGAAAATGAATGCTAGCTGAGATGCTCTGCCACATGATTAAGGACTGCAAGTCTCAGTGCAAATCCACTTGTTCTAGCCACCTTGCTAGCACAACCTCTGCTGGCTGAGTTGCTTAATTGAATAGGAATCCATTCCCTACAGGGGTGATGGGACAGTGAAGTTCACCAACAGGTCTCACTATGGCCATAAATGCAGAAGACCTTTTAAGAGACTCATTTCTAACAGAATCTGAGATGGAGTTTTGAATTATTAAAAACTTAATTACTTAAAAATATGCCATCTGGACTTCTATAACGCCAACTGACAAGAATTGCCCCTCTTTCTTCATGCCAATTCCCACAGGTGGATTCTCAAATGAAGTATATCATTTATGCACACGACTGCATGTGTTTTGGTTTTGAGTCCATAAAAGGAACACAGTCATGAGTATTTTTGTGTCTATGAAGGTTCCTTACTCATCCTTCCTTCCTTACTGAGCCCATCCTGCTCATCTTCTTTGCATTAGTTTCCACACTGTCCTATGAAATAGCTTATCAAATTGCAGTAGTTCTCTCAGCCTCAAGTGTTGGTGTTTCAATATTTTGAGCCTCAGTACATGTTAGACTGTAGATACCCTACATGGAAGCCTTTGAATTGGGGTGTGTTGTATCTCTAGTATTTATAAAGGGTATTTCTTAAGGAGTGTGTTAAATTAGTCTTTGATAATATGATAAATTAATATTTGTTAATGTGTGAGTACATTCTGCATAGAGAAATCTCCAGCTACAGAATTTCTTTGGGGTGATGTGAATGGAAAATTGATAGAAATAATCTGCTTATCTAAAATGTTTGAACATGTCACACACAGGGCATCAGGCACTGTATTCAACTTTTCAATGAGGACATGGACTGACTGAAATTTTCCATGTGAGATTGTTGAGAAAGTATAATTAATCATTTTAAATTGCATTTTGTTAATTTTTAATAACATTAAGAATATTCATATAGTCATTAAGTATATTTACTATTCTTCTATTATTTGCACATGCACTTTGCCCATTATCCTTCAGCATTCAAAGTATATTTTTATATTTGGATACAGCTAGTCCACCCACATTACTTTCCTTTTTTTTTCTCTCTTAGTATCCCTTCAAGACTTAGATTCTAAAAATGAAAAATAGAACAGATTGGTATTTTGATAGAAAGGTATGATTTGTAGATTAATTTATTAAAAAAATAATATCTTTCCAAAACTGGGTCATCTAACAAAAAGACACACTGCCACGGCCTCTTCTGCTGTTTTTATTCCCCCTATAGTGTTTCATGCTTGCTAACGGTAGGTGTGTTCAGTTTCCCAAGCATTATTAAGCTTTATCGTGATTTCAATATGCTTTTCTGTAAAGTTAGAGATTAGGTCTTTTTGCTCAACATGCATTGTCAGAAAATGTTCCCAGTGTCAGGAGTCAAATGATTTTGTTTTGACTTTATTTAACCATGTATCATCTGCCATCTATGTAACAGAAGGATGTGTGTAAATATACATATAGATATATAGGTATATAGATATATAGATATGCAGATCATTGGTTTTGATTATGTGCTAAGATTTTTATATTTACTCTTTTAAGCATTTTTTCTCCACACAAAGAATAAAAATCAGTTCACTCATGTCCAAGATTTCTAATTGTCATTTGTCTAATACAAGTTTTACTGAATCAGAATCCACTATGATACAATGAGAGAGGGATACTTGCCTTTATCTAAACATATCACATAAATAGCTAATTACTCTATTAGTACTTGTTACACAGTGGAGAATTCTTAAGGCCTGGAATGACAACTGCATCCTACACCAACTCTCTTTTAAGTTCCAGAATCTATTTTAGAACCCCTGCTCTGTGGCAGAGCTGGGCATTCCGCCCCTGCAGCACCACACTGTTTAATTACTTCAGCATTCAAAGTATATTTTTATATTTGGATGCAGCTAGTCCACCCACATTACTTTCCTTTTTTTTCTCTCTTAGTATCCCTTCAAGACTTAGATTCTAAAAATGAAAAATAGAACAGATTGGTATTTTGACAGAAAGGTATGATTTGCAGATTAATTTATTAAAAAAATAATATCTTTCCAAGACTGGGTCATCTAACAAAAAGACACAATGCCACGGCCTCTTCTTCTGTTTTTATTCCCCCTATAGTGTTTCATGCTTGCTAACGGTAGGTGTGTTCAGTTTCCCAAGTTTATTTTGAGTTTATTTCTCCTTCCTTCTGACTAGGTTTTTTTTTCATTTCAGCTTTAATTTTTAATCTAAAGGCTAACAATTATTAATTTTGTAGCCAGTCATCATTTTAAGCATTCCCATTGTTTCTATTTGCTTTCAACTGGTTCTTGGTGCAATATATTAATATATATATTACTCTCTTTAAAAGGTTGATTCCTGTTTCTTTCCCTGTTTCTTCTGATATATTAAAGTAATAATTGGTTTTATAATTAACCTCATTGAACAGGACTTATTCCTTTAAAATTTAGTCACTTATTTTTGTTTTTATTTATTTTGTTTAATTTTCTTTAATATTTTACCTAAAATTTAGCAATAAAATTATTGATAAAAATTAGTTTTTACTTTAGTTTTTTTTTTTATATGCTCCGTTTGTCAGAGTTTGTAGTCCATTTAAGTTGGCTTCACAAAAGTAACCCAGTCTGTTAGACTTCAATAAATAAAGAGTATAAACTATTCAAGAAATTTCAAGTAGAGAGAGATCAAAAACAGCACAGGACAGTGGGTTTCAGATTCTTTGGAAAGATCACAAGAATCAAGCAGTTAGTGTGGTAAAATCAGGTGGGCAAGAAATAACCACAGCCCCAGAAGTACAGCAACTACAGTGGCCATCCACATGTCTGGTCCCCAGTCTAGTCCATCCATGAGCCCTCTGATGCCTGCCCTGGACATCACAGCCATGCAGAGAGCTGCCTTCAACTAGCTCAACAAATTAGGTCCTTGCTAACAAAGGCCTGCCTCCAATCCCTTAAAATACCAGGAACACAGATGGTGAGAATTGGGCTGGATATCTTTTGTGGCAGCTAGCATAACTGTTTCTTAATTTTGATTCATACACTTAACATTGAAATTCCTTATTTCTTAAATATTTAGCGGGGGAAACCAGTGAAGACACTTGGATATGGGCACCTGTTGAGAGACTTCTTAACTCCTTTGCATGGGCAGAGAACATTTTTTCTGCCCCTCCTCATCTGAGATATAATACCTTGTGTTTTCTTACGGAATCATCCATTCCAGGAGGCTTCACATCTAATTGCACAACAGTGAACTTTATAATTTATTTTTCAAATATGTAATTTCCCTCTTTCATATTGTTTTTCTAATGGTACTAAGCATATTCCTCTCCCCTCAAAAAGCAGAACGCTATGGCTTAGTCTTCAGAATTTGAAAATAAGTTATAATGTAAGACAAGGGATCTTTGCCCTTGAACGACTAGGAAATTGCTTTCTGGATCACCCTGGGGACTCAGCCTTAGCAAAGCGCTCATCTAAAAGCAGAGGATTGTTGATGTTTTTGTTGATGTTGTTGATGATGATGTTGTTGGTAGTGGTGGTGGTTGTTAAAGTCAGATGGATGCAGTAGAGCAAGTATAGAGCCGTGAAAGTGAGACCAGGAATTTGAAAATGATTTGGGGCTGGAGAGATGGCTCAGTGGTTAAAAGTACTGACTGCTCTTCCAGAGGTCCTGAGTTCAATTCCCAGCAACCACATGGTGGCTCACAACCATCTGTAGTGAGAATCTGATGCCCACACCTGGTGTGTCTGAAGACAGCGACAGTGGACTCACATACATGAAAAAAAAAATAAATCTTTTAAAAAAAAATAGAAAGATTTATGAGGTCCCATTTGTCAATTCTTGATCTTAGAGCGTAAGCTATTGGTGTTCTATTCAGGAACTTTTCCCCTGTGCCCATGTCCTTCAGGGTCTTCCCCAATTTTTTTTTCAATTAGCTTCAGTGTGTCAGGTTTTATGTGGAGGTCCTTGATCCATTTGGAGTTGAGCTTGGTACAAGGGGATAAGAATGGATCGATGCACATTCTTCTGCATGCTGACCTCCAATTGAACCAGCACCATTTGTTGAAAAGAGTATCTTTTTTCCACTGGATGCTTTCAGCCCCTTTGTCGAAGACCAAGTGACCATAGGTGTGTTGGTTCATTTCTGGGTCTTCAATCCTATTCCATTGATCCGCTTGCCTGATATTGTACCAATACCATGCAGTTTTTATCACTATTGTTCTGTAGTAGAGGTTAAAGTCTGGGATATTGAATCCCCCTGAAGTTCTTTTACTTTTGAGAATAGTTTTAGCTATCCTGGGTTTTTTGTTATTCCAGATGAATTTGAGAATTGCTCTTTCTAGCTCTATGAAGAACTGGGTTGGGATTTTTATGGGAATAGCATTGAATCTGTAGATTGCCTTTGGCAAGATGGCCATTTTAACTATATTAATCCTGCCAATCCACGAGCATGGAAGGTTTTTCCATTTTCTGAGATCTTCTTCAATTTCCTTCTTCAGAGATCTGAAGTTTTTGTCATATAGGTCTTTCACCTGTTTGGTTAGAGTCACCCCAAGATACTTTATGCTGTTTGTAGCTATTGTGAAGGGGGACATTTCCCTAATTTCTTTCTCAGTCTGCTTATCCTTTAAATATATAAAGGCTACTGATTTGCTTGCGTTGATTTTGTAGCCAGCCACTTTGCTGAAGTTGTTTATCAGCTGTAGAATTGACAAATGGGACCTCATAAAACTACAAAGTTTCTGTAAGGCAACGGACACTGTCAAAAGGACAAAACGTCAACCAACAGACTGGGAAAGGATCTTCACCAACCCTAAATCCGACAGAGGGCTAATATCTAATATATACAAAGAACTCAAGAAAGTAGAACCCAGAGATCCAAATAACCCCATTAAAAAGTGGGGTACGGAGCTAAACAAAGAATTTTCACATGAAGAACTTCGGAGAGCTGAGAAACACCTTAAGAAATGTTCAACATCATTAATCATTAGGGAAATGCAAATCAAAACAACCCTGAGATTTCACCTCACACCAGTCAGAATGGCTAAGGTCAAAAACTCAGGAGACAGCAGGTGTTGGCGAGGATGTAGAGAAAAAGGAACACTCCTCTACTGCTGGTGGGATTGCAAGATGGTGCAACCACTTTGGAAATCCGTCTGGCAATTCCTCAGAAAACTGGGCATGTCACTTCCTGAGGACCCTGTTATACCACTACTGGGCATATAGCCAGAGGATTCTTCAGCATGCAATAAGGACACATGCTCCACTATGTTCATAGCAGCCCTATTTGTAGTAGCCAGAAGCTGGAAAGAACCTAGATGTCCTTCAACGGAGGAATGGATACAAAAAATGTGGTATATTTACACAATGGAGTACTATTCAGCCATTAGAAACAATGATTTCATGAAATTCTTAGACAAATGGATAGAGCTGGAGAACATCATACTAAGTGAGCTAACCCAGTCTCAAAAGATCAATAATGGTATGCACTCACTGATAAGTGGATATTAGCCTAGAAACTTTGAATACCCAGGACATAATCCACAAATTAAATGATGTCCAAAAAGAATGGAGGAGTGGTCCCTGGTTCTGGAAAGACTCAATGCAAGAGTATAGGGGAATTCCAGAACAGGGAAGTGGGAAGGGGTGGATGGAAGAATAGGGGGATGGAAGAGGGCTTATGGGACTTGCGGGAAGTGGGGACCCAGAAAAGGGGAAATCATTTGCAATGTAAATAAAACAAAATAAAAAATAGAAAGAAAAGAAAATGGTTTGATGTAAGTAAGAGTTTGGAGATTGAAGAGGAAGATTGACAAGGAAGAACTGCAGTAGGCCAGAATAGCTGCTAACATGACCAGTCAGGCAACTCTGACCTTCACCCTGCACCCACAGAACTTATTGTCTGCTAACACTTACACTGGTCTGGCAGATAGTTCCTCCTCTGGCACTGAGATGTGGGTGAATCAACTGATACTTCCATTCCATCTTTGCACATAGACCAGAGAATAGTAGATTTCCATGAACTTCTGACTCGGAATTGTGAGGTAGCAAATCTGGATTCCTGGACATCAATTATTGGTAATTTGTTACTGCACCAATAAAAAAATCAGCATTTTAAAATTGTCCATTTTATTATCTGTGTGCATGTGTGTATTAAATGTGGGAAATCCTATGGTGCATATATGGTTGTCAGAGAACAAATGCATGGAGTCAGTTCTTTCTCTTCCACATTAGAAAGAATTCTGGATTCAAATGCAGATTGCCAGGCTCACCCTGCTGAACCATGTCACTGGTCAATGAAACTGGTATTTTCTGACTTCATAGACTAGCTTGGCTCTGATTTTATAAAGATGTAATGATGATATTTATTCATTAAGTCCCCCAGTACTTTTAGTGAAAAGATTTCTGAGAACTTCAGTCTAAATTTGCACTTCTTCCAAGTAAGATCATGTCCTATATGTCCTACATGAGACTTATTTTGTCCCTCCTTCAATAAATGCTTCTTAGAATAGTGTGATGACTGTACTAGAAAGCACTTATCCCTTTACACAAGATTCTAGCATCACTGAATTACCTATCTATAGCATAATATTCCAGGGTAGTGAATAACTATACTCCCAGCAACCAGGAAGCTAAGGCAGAAGGAGTACAACTTTGTTATCTTTCTGGGCTACACAAGATTCTATAAAGAGAAAATCCTTATTCATTCCACTACTGAATGACAATGTTTCCAGTCACTGTCCCTATTGGTTTTGCAAAGCATCTTACATAAGAAGTGATTGCACTTTGTTCCAGTCCATATGTATGTTGTATTTGCAGAACAGCAAATTTGCTATTGCTATTTACTAGACTATTTGGTAGATAATCAACCATTTTTCTATTTACCTAGTTGTATTCCCACCAGCAATTTAAGAATTCTAAGGGCATTAAATCTTTTCCAACCCTTTCTCATCACCTAATGTTTAGGATTTCAATCTAGTAGTTGTTTATTTTATGTGAATATAGAACAGGTGCTAATTGATTTATTTGCTCACACCTAACCAATTATCCAAGTATAACACATTTAAAAGTCCATTCCATCCACTGTACATAAATCAAGTTTGATTGAATTGGTTTGTGTGTGAAAGGTTTTCTAATATGCTAACCCTGGATATCTCTTCATCCTGGGTCAGCACTTGATGTCCATGATTAGCGCAAATCTAGTAAGGAAACTGTTCCTTTAATTCTTCAGAATTACTTGTGTACTTCTACACACTTCGTTGTACACAAGCACATATATATTGTACATGAGTTCAAACATGCTTGAGAGTTGTAATACAACATTACCTCTATGTATAAAACTGATTTTATATCAACTCTCTCTGAAAGGAGAAGACTTTATTTATTTGCATATTTATTTATTTATTTTCTAGTCATGTAATTTCAGTCAGGTCTCAGGTTGCCTTTATTGTCTTCTCTGTCAACCATTTTTCCTGACATAGAATATGATGTTATGGCAAGGCTATATTGTTTCTCATTTCATAGCAGATTTCTATTCTATCTCTAACTGTATTCCATTTAATTACATTATTTTATGCTTTGCAGAAAATCAGTTAGTGATGGTTTTAACTCCTGTGATCCACTCTTATTGCCTTCTTAAGTCTTGTTTCTTCCTATTTTGTATACCCCATACTATGTTGTTACATTTAAATTTATTTTAATATTACTGATGTAAAAGTCTATTTAGTATAGAAGAATCTGTTAATGATTCATGAATTAATTAAATAATACTATTTTTAAATAGGTTTTATTTGTTTTTTTTTTTGGTTGTTTTTTTTTTTTTTTTTGAGACAGGGTTTCTCTGTGTAGTCCTGGCTGTCCTGGAACTCACTCTGTAGTCCAGGCTGGCCTTGAACTCAGAAATCCACCTGCCTCTGCCTCCCAAGTGCTGGGATCAAAGGCATGTGCCACCACCACCTGGCTTTTTTTTTTTTTTAAGATTTATTTATTATATGTAAGTACACTGTAGCTGCCTTCAGGCACCAGAAGAGAGTGTCAGATAACTTTATGGAAGGTTGTGAGCCACCATGTGGGTGCTGGGATTTGAACTCAGGACCTTTGGAAGAGCAGTCAGTGTTCTTACACGCTGAGCCATCTCTCCAGCTATTTAAATAGTATTTTAAAACTGGTTTACAAATGTTGTGTGGCTTAGTTTATGTCACCTTATACAAGCTAGAGTCATTTTAGAAGATGAAACTTCAATTGAGAAATTCCACACTTTATTGGCCTGTGGGCACACCTGTGGTTCATTTTCTTGATTGATGATTGATGTGGGAGGGCCCAGCTCATTGTGGATGGTGCCACCCTTAGGCTTGTACTTCTGGGTTCTATAAGAAACCCATCTGAGCAAGCTATGAGGTGTAGGCCAGTAAGCAGACTTCTCCATTGCATGTGCATCCGTGCCGATTTCCAGGTTCCTTCCGTGCTTCAACTCCTGACCTCGGTTCCTTTGACAATAGCCTGTGACATGGAAGTAGGCATAAAAGAAACCCTTTCTGTCCTTCCCCAGTTGCTTATGATCATGATGTTTTAATATTTTATCACAGCAATAAAAAACTAAGAGAAATGTCCACATTTAACTTATATTTTCTTTTACAAATTAAGCATTTTCTGTCTTTTCTTCTATGTATTTAATGTTCAGCTTAAAATGTGCAATTCCTAGCATTTTCTGTTGGGACTACTTTCAAGTTCTTATAACACATTTTCTACTAGGAAGGTTACTTTGCCAGCAACAGTTGCCATAATTTCTTTTTATACTTGGGCATTATATCTTGCACATTCTTTACATAAGGCTTATTCAAATATTTTTCAATAGCTATTGATTATGTTTCTCTATCATTTCTGTTATGAGTGTGTAATGTTCTGTTCTTAAAGTGGAATAGGTTTATTTTTCAACAACAAAGGCAGTCATGTGTTTTTTTGTCTATTCTCTAGCTCAGGGGTAATTAGTTTCCTTAGACAATTGATCCACTTTCTACTCAATAGTTTTGCGAACATTTTTCCTGGGGGTTAAGGATTTAGAATTTGTCTCATCATTGTTAGAAACTGACTGAGCATGAGCTTTGGAAGAAGGTTGTGCACATGCAACACTATTTGCAACTATTGTAAATGCTTACAGATGACATTCCACCAAGTAGAATCTCAGAGTACATCTCAAATGGTAGAACTGACCTCTAGACACAAATGAATTCAGTATCTTAGAAAATATTGTGCTTTAGATTTTAAGTGTAACCCAATAGTACAAGCCTTTAAAGCTTGATCCACAGCTGATGGGGAAAGATAGAATTGCCAAGAGGCGAGAAGGGAAGTAGGCCACTGGAAATGTGTTCTCAGATACGTTATGGGAACTCTTTCAGTTTCCTTCCTCTTGCTTCCCTGGTTACCATGGTGTCTTAGTTAGGGTTTTGTTACTGAGTAAGGACAATGTGACCAAGGCAATTCTTATAAAGAAAAACATGCAAGCTTACATCTATTTCAGCCATTATAATCATAGTAAAAATCATGGTAGCATTCAGACAAACATGGTACCACGGAGGGTTTTTCATCCTGATCCAAAGGCAGCCCAGAGGTGACTTCCACAGGCATCAAGGAGGCTCCGTTCCGAACTGGTTGGAGCTTTGAGCACAGAAACTGCAAAGCCCACTTCCACTTCCCTCTCGAACAAGGCCACATCTGCTTCAACAAAGCTCCGTCTCCTAACAGTGCCACTTTCCATGGGCCAAGCATATTCAAACACCCACACATGGGGTGATCAACCTTCCTCTTGCACAGATCACAGTAGTTTGTCTCTACACAGGCTCCAAGGTGGAAGAGCTACTAGCCATGGACAGATATATCTGGAACTATGACCCCAGGTAAGCCTTTCTCCTTTATGATCATTTTCACTAGTATCTTGTTGTTAAGGTAGAAGCTGATTAACACAAGGCATTTCTGGACTTCTGGTTGAAAGGATAATAAAATCTCTTGATACTTTTAGTCACTATAAATAGATTTTTATATTTATAACATATGAAGGTTAAATAAATATAACTGTAATTTGGAAGTATAAATAAACCATCCTTTCAGCTTTTTCTACCTTTTGATACTACTGTTTAAAATATTTCCATTATTGGAAATAATGTTTCCCTTATTCCCATTATCTCTGAATAATGGTTGTTTCTGTCCCATTACTGCTTTCATTTTTTTCAGACTCTAAACATGTTTTGATGTGTATATCTACATACATCTTCTTATATTTGAGGTTTTATATGAAAATTTAGACACTCCTCAAAATGTGGTTCTTCTTTCTACTCAGCAAGTTGACAGAATGCTCTAGCACAACGGTTCTCAACCTTCCTAATGCAGCGACGCTTTAATACAGTTCTTTATGTTGTAGAGACCCCCAGCCATAAAAGTTTTTCATTGCTACTTCATAACTTTAACTTTGTTTCTGTTGTAAATTGTAATTGAAATATCTGTCTTTTCTGATGATCTTTGGTGACCGCTGTGAAAGGACCATTGTACCCCCCAAAGGGCTCCTGAGCACATGTCGAGAAACACTACTCTAACTGTAAGTAGGACCAAGCAAAGATGAGCCTGCACTTTTAGTCTTGATGCCATGTCTTCTATCTGAACCTGTACTTTTAGTCTTGAGATTGAGTATTATATCCTTGTTCCAGTCCCTCAATAGTTCTATCATTTATTCCTCCCTGGATTCTGGCTTCAATCCTGGGATATTTACTACTTCTTTTGTATTTGACATATCCTAAACCTGATTGGCTTATTTAAATATCTGCTTGTCTGTCTGTCTATATTTGAATCCTTGTGACTATCTACAATACTATGTCATGTTTTTTTTTTTAATATACCATTTATCCTCTAATACTAACCTTGAAGAACTTAAAAATACAGCATACACCTACAATGAAAAAGTATTGAGAGTGAGATTAGCCTCCTTTGGATTCTCTTTACTCAGGGAACTGGTATATCAATTCCTAACTGCTTTGATAGCCCTGAAATACAGACTTTTTCTGCAGCTTCATGGTAGCTAGAGATCTGTTGCCTTACTTTTCTCATAATAAGGCTCTCCCAGATTTTCTGCCTCTTCCTGGGCACCAATGATAACCTGACTTCTAAAAGGGATAAACAACACAAGTGGTTGGTTCTATTTTCTGTGTAATTGTTTCTTCTCAAGCACTAGTTTCCTCTCTTTATGGCCTTCAAATAGTTGCTTCTTGCATCCATCTGATTTTTCTAGCAGTTCTCAGTGGGAAAGTTTGTTTGTTGCCCTCCAGTTTCTTATAGTGCAAGTTTTTACACTAAAGGTCGGAGAAACACCATTTCCCTACATTGGTTATTCTTTAGCTTTATGTCTTAATGCTTGGAGCTGCAGATAGTCTATCTACACATTGACAACATATAATCATTGGATTTTAGAAGTTCAAGCAAAGAGCATCTGGCTCACATGTCACATTCTCCAAAATAAGAGGAAGTAGTTTGTCAGATGCCACATAGCAAACATGGTACCGTGGCTTTAACACAACTCCATCTCCACAGGATGCTAGGGAAGAAAAGGCAAGGCACCTGCAGTGTAAATGGCAAGTTTCCATTCCTGTTTTATGTCAAGAGGAAACGTTTCAGTTCCTTCCCACTGGTGAGCAAGATCTACATGCTTCCCATCACATACTTCTATTCTCAACACACGCCTCTTAAGATAAACTATGATTTCTTCTGGGTTATTAATTATACCTGTCACTTCTGAGCCCACGGATCAAAGTAATCATCATATCAAAAACCTACCCTTCTCTTAAGGCAAAACTGTAATTCCTGAAAGCACAGGCATTAAGCCGTTCTCTAAGCCATTTAAAAAAACAAAAACAATCAAAAGGATGTCCCATATTTGAAAGTGAAGCCTGTTGGGTTCGCAAAGGGCCCATCATTTCACCTATTGCCTGAATGGAATTCAGTGTGATGGAGTTTATTATTAATAGCTATTCCAGGACTTGAAGTATAGAGGAATATTGAAAAGACAGCATAGATACTCAGTTACTATATATTGAAAAACAAACAACAACAAAGCAACACCTCTTATTGTTCCTTAGGGAAGTCAATTATATTCATATGTGAAAAGAGGTGTTGGTTGTGAGAGAATACAGTTTTAGACAGCAGTTTTAGATTTACAGAGGCAGGAAATATGCAGAAAATAAAGTTGTGTGTGCTCCCTCGGCCCTTTTGCAATTCACTGTGTTGGTCATTTGCTACTACCACTGAGAAGTTTGCTTGTCATCATTGACCATTCTTTCTGTTGTGCTTTCTATAGAGTTTATCATATGCATGATGCAGATTCACTACCAAAGTCTCATACACTATTTTCATTGCCCCCCAGATCATCTCTTTGCCTGTTCATGTTATCAGCTCATATTCAAGTCATGAGCCATGGCTAATGCTTTCTTTAATGTTTTCAAATTTTTAATTTATCCACAATGTCAGAGGTTGAATTAATACAATGACAATTCAATATGTTGAATCAACCTATTAAGACTTATTTCTAGTATTGTTTACTTTACATTTTAGAACATTTTGTGCTAAACATGATTGATACCATCATGAAGAAAATAGATGTATTCTAAAAGATAAGCAACAGGTCCAGTGAAATTTCTGGGAATATGGTAAATCAGAAGCAGATTCTATGATACCTTGAGTTTGAGAGGGAGAAAGTTAAGATAAAGAAAAATAGGCAAGAACTACAGAAAGCAAAAATTAGATCAAGTAGGCTGAGGAGGAAACTTTCCCCCAGGAAGAAGTCAGCTGTGCACCTTGTGGTCAGTGCACCACATAAACTGATACCCCTAGAATTTCTCTTTTTTTTTATTCGATATATTTTTATTTACATTTCCAATACTTTCCACTTTTCTAGTCCCCCACTCCCCGAAACTCTCATAAGACCCTTCTCTCCCCCTGTCCTCCCACCCAACCCTTCCCACTTCCCTGTTCTGATTTTGCTCTATACTGTTTCACTGAGTCTTTCCAGAACAAGGGGCCACTCCTCCGTTCTTCTTGTGCCTCATTTGATGTGTGGATAATGTTTTGGGTATTCCAGTTTTCTAGGTTAATATCCACTTATTAGTGAGTGCATACCATGATTCATCTTTTGAGTCTGGGTTACCTCACTTAGTATGATGTTCTCTAGCTCCATCCATTTGCCTAAGAATTTCATGAATTCGTTGTTTCTAATGCCTGAATAGTACTCCATTGTGTAGATATACCACATTTTTTGCATCCACTCTTCTGCTAAGGGATACCTGGGTTCTTTCCAGGTTCTGGCAATTATAAATAGGGCTTCTATGAACATAGTTGAGCATGTATCCTTATTACATGCTGAAGAATCTTTTGGGTATATGCCCAGGAGTGGTATAGCAGGATCTTCTGGAAGTGAGGTGCCCAGTTTTCGGAGGAACCGCCAGACTGATTTCCAGAGTGTTTGTACCAATATTTGCAACCCGACCAGCAGTGGAGGAGTGTTCCTCTTTATCCACACCCTCTCCAACACCTGCTGTCTCCTGAATTTTTAATCTTAGCCATTCTGACTCCTGTAAGGTGAAATCTCAGGGTTGTTTTGATTTGCATTTCCCTAATGACTAATGAAGTTGAGCATTTTTTAAGATGCTTCTCCGCCATCCAAAGTTCTTCAGGTGAGAATTCTTTGTTTAACTCTGTATCCCATTTTTTAATAGGGTTGTTTGGTTTTCTGGAGTCTAACTTCTTGAGTTCTTTATATGTATTGGATATTAGCCCTCTATCTGATGTAGGGTTGGTGAAGATCTTTTCCCAATTTGTTGGTTGCCAATTTGTCCTTTTGATGGTGTCCTTTGCCTTACAGAAACTTTGTAATTTTATGAGGTCGCATTTGTCAATTCCTGCTCTTAGAGCATACGCTATTGGTGTTCTGTTCAGAAACTTTCTCCCTGTACCGATGTCCTCAAGGGTCTTCCCCAGTTTCTTTTCTATTAGGTTCAGAGTGTCTGGCTTTATGTGGAGGTCCTTGATCCATTTGGAGTTGAGCTTAGTACAAGGAGAAAAGGATGGATCAATTCGCATTCTTCTGCATGCTGACCTCCAGTTGAACCAGCACCATTTGTTGAAAAGGCTATGTTTTTTCCATTAGATGTTTTCAGCCCCTTTGTCGAGGATCAAGTGGCCATAGGTGTGTGGGTTCATTTCTGGATCTTCAATCCCGTTCCATTGATCTGCCTGCCTGTCACTGTACCAATACCATGCAGTTTTTAACACTATTGCTCTGTAGTATTGCTTGAGGTCAGGGATACTGATTCCCCCAGAATTTCTTTTGTTGCTGAGAATAGTTTTAGCTATCCTGGGTTTTTTGTTATTCCAGATAAATTTGAGAATTGCTCTTTCTAACTCTGTGAAGAATTGAGTTGGGATTTTGATGGGTATTTCATTGAATCTGTATATTGCTTTTGGCAAAATGGCCATTTTAACTATATTGATCCTGCCGATCCATGAGCATGGGAGGTTTTCCCATTTTTTTGAGGTCTTCTTCCATTTCCTTCTTCAGAGTCTTGAAGTTCTTGTCATACAGATCTTTCACATGTTTGATCAGAGTCACCCCAAGGTACTTTATACTGTTTGTGGCTATTATGACTGGGGTCATTTCTCTAATTTCTTTCTCAGCCTGATTATCTTTTGAGTATAGAGAGGCCACTGATTTGCTTGAGTTGATTTTATAACCTGCCACTTTGCTGAAGTTGTTTATCAGCTGTAGGTGTTCTCTAGTTGAGTTTTTTGGGACACTTAGGTAGACTATCATGTCATCTGCAAATAATGATAGTTTGACTTCTTCCTTTCCAATTTGTATCCCTTTGACCTCCTTATGTTGTCGAATTGCCCGAGCTAATACCTCAAGTACAATATTGAAAAGATAAGGAGAAAGGGGGCAGCCCTGTCTAGTCCCTGATTTTAGTGGGATTGCTTCAAGTTTCTCTCCATTTAGTTTGATGCTGGCTACTGGTTTGCTGTATATTGCTTTTACTATGTTTAGGTATGGGCCTTGAATTCCTGTTCTTTCCAAGACATTTAGCATGAAAGGATGCTGAATTTTGTCAAATGCTTTTTCAGCATCCAATGAAATGACCATGTGGGTTTTTTTTTGAGTTTGTTTATGTAGTGGATTGCATTGATGGATTTCTGTATATTGAACCAACCCTGCATCCCTGGTATAAAGATTACTTGATCATGGTGGATGATCATTTTGATGTGTTCTTGGATTTGGTTGGCAAGAATTTTTTTGAGTATTTTTGCATTGATGTTCATAAGGGAAATTGGTCTGAAGTTCTCTTTCTTTGTTGGATCTTTGTGTGGTTTTGGTATCAGCGTAATTGTGGCTTCATAGAGGAAATTGGGTAGTGTTCCTTCTGTTTCTATTTTGTGGAATAGTTTGAACAGTATTGGTGTTAGGTCTTATTTGAAGGTCTGATAGAATTCTGCACTGAAACCATCTTGTCCTGTGCTTTTTTTGGTTGGAAGACTTTCTATGACTCCTTCTATTTCCTTAGGGGTTATGGGACTGTTTAGATGATCTATTTGGTCCTGATTTAATTTTGGTATTTGGTATCTGTCAAGGAAATTGTCCATTTCCTCCAGATTCTCCAGTTGTGTTGAGTATAGGCTCTTGTAGTAGGATCTGATGATTTTTTGGATTTCCTCAGTTTCTGTTGTTATATCCCCCTTTTCATTTCTAAGTTTGTTAATTTGGATACTTTCTCTGTGCCCTTTGGTCAGTCTGGATAAGGGTTTATCTATCTTGTTGATTTTCTCAAAGAACCAGCTCCTGGATTCATTGATTCTTTGTACGGTTCTCTTTGTTTCCAATTGATTGATTTCAGCCCTGAGTTTGATGATTTCCTGTCTTCTACTCCTCCTGGGTGAATTGGCTTCTTTTTGTTCCAGGACTTTCAGGTGTGTCGTCAAGCTGCTAGTGTATGCTCTCTCCATTTTCTTTTTGGAGGCACTCAGGGCTATGAGTTTTCCTCTTAGCACTGCTTTCATTGTGTCCCAAAGATTTGGGTATGTTGTGCCTTCATTTTCATTAAATTCTAAAAAAGTCTCTGATTTCTTTCTTTATTTCTTCTTTGGCCAAGGTGTCATTGAGTAGAGTATTATTCAGCCTCCATGTGTATGTGGGCTTTCTGTTGTTTTTGTTGCTATTGAAAACCACTCTTACACCATAGTGATCTGATAGGAGGCATGGGATTAGTTCGATTGTCTTATATTTGTTGAAGTCTGCCTTGTGTTCAATTATATGGTCGATTATGGAGAAGGTACCATGAGGTGCTGAGAAAAAGGTATATTCTTTTGCTTTAGGGTGAAATGTTCTATAAATATCAGTCAAATCCAATTGGTCCAAAGCTTCAATTAGTTTTACTGTGTCCCTGTTTAGTTTCTGTTTTGTTGATCGGTCCATTGAGGAGAGTGGAGTGTTGATGTCCCCCACAATTATTGTGTTAGGTGCAATGTGTGCTTTGAGCTTTAGTAAAGTTTCTTTTACGAATGAGGGTGCCCTTGCATTTGGCGCGTAGATGTTCAGAATTGAAAGTTCTTCTTGGTGGATTTTTCCTTTGACCAGCAAGAAGTGTCCTTCTGTGTCTCTTTTGATGACTTTAGGTTGAAAGTCAATTTTATCTGATATAATAGCCAGAAGCTGGAAAGAACCCAGGTATCTCTCAACGGAAGAATGGATGCAAAAAAAATGTGGTATATATACACAATGGAGTACTATTCAGCCATTAGAAAAAATGAATTCATGAAATTCTTAGACAAATGGATGGAGCTGGAGAACATCATACTAAGTGAGGTAACCCAGTCTCAAAAGGTTAATCATGGTATGGAAACCCAGTCTCAAAGATTAATCATGGTATGCACTCACTAATAAGTGGATATTACCCTAGAAAATTGGAATACCCAAAACATAATCCACACATCAATTGATGTACAAGAAGAGCGGAGGAGTGGCCCCTTTTTCTGGAAAGACTCAGTGTAGCAGTATAGGGCAAAACCAGAACAGGGAAGTGGGATGGGAGAACAGGGGAGGGAAGAGGGCTTATGGGACTTTCAAGGAGTGGGGGGGGGCAAGAAAAGGGGAAATCATTTGAAATGTAAATTAAAAATATATTGAATAAAAAAAAAGAAAGTGGGATGGGCAAGTCACGAGGAGCAAGTCAATAATTAAAAGTTACACTTGGTCTTTGCTTCAGTCACGCTACTAGGTCTCCGTCCTGACTTCTCTCAGTGATGAAGTGCATGAAGATATGTAAGCAAAATAATAAACCCTTCCTTCCACAAGTTGCTTTTTATCATGGGGTTTGTCACAGCAATAGAGAACAAACCAGTTACTGCATTTTTTCCCAACCAGTACCCTAGTGCTTTGCATCCAAATCAAACCTTACAGGGGATAGGAATGAAGGGCATGGCATCTTCTCCTGCTAATACAAGATAATACAAGACACCTTAATAATATATTCATATTTATATTTTTCAAACAATATTTATAATCTGACATGTTATTGTATGCATCAGGATTTGTACCAATATTTTAAAAAAATATATTATGCTTTGAGATCAGTTAATTGTGACATAACACACCCAACAAGTGTTAGTTGTTTCAAATTTGTGGGATGTATTCTTTAACAATTCTCCATTTACAATCTTTTATGATGAAAATATGAGTGCATTAGCATAAGTTTGTAATACAGGAACAACTATACATATTGGGAGATGTGGTCTATTGGGATATAATAGCATCAAGTTTTTCCAGACAATTTCAGTTAACTTGCTTTTCTGTTTGACACTGCTTCAACCATCTTTACACACTTTCCTGAGGTCCCATTCTTGAATCAAAGGTTAATTATGTTAACTTCATTGAGATTCTCTCAGTGTCCGTCCACCATCTTCAAGGTAGCACCTGCATCTTCACCCCAATAGGCCAATTCACAATACGACCTCAGTTCCATATCCTCAGATTCATCCTGGCCATCTACCTACTCAGTTTTCAGCTTGTTATAAATCACTTCAAACTCTTTCATATATTCAATGCTTGATTATAAGTATTCTATTTCTTTAGATGACCAAGGACATATCCTCCAAGTCTCCAATTTAAATATAGTCTCACTAAGGCTTCTGAGGATGAGAACTGCTCCTTTCTTTTCTGGGCCTTCCATGTCCTTGTATCCATGCACAAGTCTATCGATGACCATTGTGTGTGGAACACCTTCTCAGGGCAAGGAAGCCTTGAGTTAGGTGGTTCAATCTATTCTTTCACTCAAAACAAAAGCTTAACCCCAGGCTCAAGGCTACTCAGCTAATAAATTTTATGGGAAATATTTAAATTGTGATTTCTGTGACCCACAATGCCCATGCACACCACTGTTTCTTAGCAACACCATTTCTATCTTGCTCTTTTATGTTCTTGCATGTTATTTCCTGAGAACATTCAGATTTGCATTGTGCTTCCCACAGTGTCTGGCATATGCTGGGCACTCAACTAACTTCATGAATTGATAAGTGATTGAATAGAGGCATGGGGAGATGAAGGAAGCAGTGAGAGAAGTGTGGGAAATAAAGTGGTAAATAGGAGCTGGGAACTGGATCATTAGTCTATTAGCTTTAACCATGAGCGAAAATGAGTTTTGATGACATGGGGAGAGTGAAGATTAAATAACTGTTTAATTTTATCTACTTCCCTTTTATTTATGTTCATTATACTTGTGCAGTATAATGCATTTTGTTCATATACTCATTGCAGAATGACCATATCAAATTAACTACTATCTCACCAGCTACAAATCCACCATCTCCCCAGCTTATCATTTTTTTATAGTAAGAACATTTAAAACCCTCTTTCAACAATTATAAAATTATCAATTATTATTGTCACAACTAGGGTATGGAAGCCACCTGAGTATCTACCAGTGGATGAAGAAAATTCAGTATGTAGCAACCTTTTAAAATGATGCAATCCTATCAATTACATAACATAGTTGAACATGAAGGCCATGACATCAAGGTAAAAGAGCCAGAAACAGATGGCAATTACTATATTATCTTAGTATATATGGAGTTAAAAATAAGCCAGACTCATGGAAGAAAATAGTTGCTGATATTTGCTCCATGATGACAAATGGGAAAAACCATAGTTCAGCAGGGAGTTGTAGGTACCCGTGAGCAAAAAGGGAAAAGCAAATACTGGAGGGATGGGGAGTGTTATAATACGGGGAGTGGGAGTGGGGATCATGGTATTCTGAACACATTGCATACCTGTGTAAAACTGTCAGAGAAAATTCAATAAATGTTATATAATTTTTTTAAACCATTAGTGCATTTTATAAAACATTTTCAATTAATGAGTAAAAGTTTGCAGCAATTCTAAGTATTCCTCACACATATTTGATTTTTAATACAGTTTCTTGCATAATGAAAACTACAGAAATAACAAAATTCAGGTTTTGCTCCCTGTTCCCAGTGGGTGCTTCAATGTGCGTGGCTTGTTTACCTTGTTCCCCTGGAGGCCTACTTCGTGAATAGCGATGTCAGGCTAGCCAGTCATCTCTCAGTTATTTGGTCAACATGGTTTGAAATTTGGCAGATCATCAAACTGTATTTAAAATGAAGAAGTCAATACATTTTTCCTACTCATTTCTTTTAAAAATTATAACCAAACATTTTAGAAAAATTAGTTAGACATTCCATGCCATAAAAAAATGTGCTCTTTCTCTCTCTTCTATTTGACATTTCCGTGTTCCGAGTTCAGAACTCTCCACATTTACCAAAATATATTTGACATGCGGTGAATAGTGTGGTGATAGGGTAGTGTTCATATCTGTTCTGAAGACATCTGTTGATGGGTAGAGGTTGATAGATTCTTATTATCATACTCTATCAGCTGTGTGTGCTGTACCACATATATAGGCCTAGGCCTTTTGTCCTTGTTGTTCACTTACTTATATTGTGACTCTAGGGAGTTTGCCTCCTGAAATTCCTCATATGCAATATAAAAAAATTACTAGTACTCAGCATCAGTATTGAATGGCAATGCATGGAAAGAGCTATATAGTGTATCTGTGTTGCTACAAGGGCTACATAGGTGGGCATTGGAGGAGGTGCACCTGGACAACTCACCTGTATTTAGCTGTATTTTTCATTAATTTATCTGTAGTTTTATCATTGATTTAGTTTCAGTCCATATACTAGTGTCAGGCATACAGCAGAAGGTTATGGCAAAGGTTGTTATCATAGGAAAATTTGATGTATGTTTTTAAATTGTGAAATTATCAAATGAATTATGATTCTATTTTTCATTAAATTAGCAGGCATGATGATGCCTGTTTCATCAGGATTCTCAAAGCAGAGCAAACAGTTTAGAGGTAAGAGTAAAGACCACAGGGAAATACAGACTTTCTCTCCATCTCAATGAAGTAGCAGCGGCAATATAAACATCCTCAATCACTGGACAGTAGGCAGTGAAGGTAAACAGAATGTAAGTTCCCACAAGGCGAGCTTTATGTTGTTCTGCACATGACTCCAGAACAACTACTGGCAGTGATCTAGACCAGAACCAGTGTATAGCATGAAAAGCCAAGATGAAAGGACTCCATGTTCTTTTAAGGCAAAAGTGTATCAACAAAAAGACCAAAGGCAGGTGAAGCCTAGGGACATCATAAGAGTTAACAAGTTAACCTCCACCTGTGCATTCAGCCCCTAAAGTTCTTTGATTTGGCATCTAAAAGGCCTCACTGTGCTATAAGGCCCTAGACAATGAAAATTTACACATTCCAATATATTCTTCAGGTTCATTCTCCACCAAGACCATCTGATAAATTATTCATAAGGAAGACATTCATGGTAACAACATACCTTGCCCAGGGATAGACCCACAAAGAACTCAGTTCCTGGTGACAAAAACTGGAGCCAGGGATTATAAAAGCAAACAATATTTTAAAAGATACAGACTGCTGGAGTAGTATCGTGGACAAAAAGGAAGCGGAAAATCAGCTCATAAACTAGACAATGACTCAGGTGGCACCTGATGAAGTGCAGAGGGTACAATAAACACCTCTGTTGTACACACGTCTAAAATGAAGGTGTCAGAAATGATGCCATTGTATTTGTTTATACTCCTGTGGTACAGAATGATGAACTAAACAAAGTGCTTAGTTTTATGGGCAATAATTAAGTGGGGTGTAATTAATATAGTCAATACTCTCAGTAGAATCTGTGTTTATGATTGCAAGTGCAACTACACTGGTTGCTGCAAATTCTAATCCAACGAACAAATATTCTTGCTAAAGTGCTCACATGATCTCATTTCAGTGCTCCAGTTCAGACTCAACACATTTTCCAGGAAATGAGACTGGTACCTAGAACAGAGTTCTAGCACAGTCAATCTATCCCAGCACATGAGGGGCTTGCCATAAACATAAAATAGAAAAGTCAGCCTCAGTAGAACATTTCTAACTTGTGAGCAACTATGGAGTATTATCATCCCCACATTTCAAAAAAAAGAAACAGTAGCTCAGTTAATTTTAATCACTGATCAGTATGCAGAGTCATGCAGGTATGTGAGACAATACACCTAATTCAGAGGATGTGAGGCTAAAGACTGAAAACAAAAGGCACAAGTAAAAGTATATTTAGAATATTAGGTTGCTTATACCTATGAGAATAATTATTATGAATAAAGGTTTGCGTGGCTCTCTTTTTTCCTCTTTTGGATGAAATAGACATTAAAATTTTGGCCATGTGCAAAATTGTTCTTAATTTGAGAAGTTGCTCAACCCTGTGTTTTGCCCCAGGACTCTCAGTATCTGTATATGAAGATGAAAATGAAATAAAGTCATGCAAGAGGCTATTTTGTTAATTTTCTGGATTGTCACATTCATTCACCATGAAATTCTCTACAGAAAGTCAATTTTGGAAAGTTCCAAACTTAATTAGGTCTTGCAGTTTTGTGATCTTCATTATAATTATCAAATATTGAAGAACTAATAAAGGATCAACCTCTGGGCTTCAGAATAACCTAACATATTCATACCTCAGTGGCATCCTGAATTAGTTTGGGAGCTGATAAACTCTGGTGAAACAACCAGCAAGCAGGGTTGGCAAAATGCAAGACACAATAGAGCCTTGGTCGGAACAGGATGAGCATATAATATGAAGAATAGCCCAGTAACATTTATCAACAATAGATGGTCTGTTCAGATGCGGCATCCACGGGTATAGCAAGTCCAATTAAGAACATTTCTCTGATAAACCAAAGCCCTTATCTCTTACTATCCCACAATTATTCATTTGAGTCTATTGTTACAAGAAGAAAGAACAGTGAGCAACCTCCTCCTTTGCAATCTTCTTCCCTGATACATGCAATTTAGCCAAATAATACATATAACTTGTTCAAAGAATGTTTCAATGCTCAGACATCTTCCTTAATGTCGGTTCTCTGACAAAGAAAAGTGAATTCAAATCATTTATTTTTGTTTCATTCTTTAAATTGTTACAAATACTTTTATAAGTATTCTTGTACTATTTTTTGAGAATCTTATCATATCCAGCCATAAATCTCAGTGATGGAGCCCACATTAACTCTTTCAGGTTTTTAGTCCCCTGATATAACACAACATTCACACTAAGGCCTTGTACTGTTACTGAAAAATAACATTAAATTAATAAACAGAGCTTATGGTATGACACAAGGGGCTAAATGTTTATGTAGTATGCACATGACTTTGAGTCTCAGTAAAACTTTACAATTTTTGTAATTTTTTAGAAGATTTATTTATTTATTTTATGTATACGGATGATTTGTCTGCAATGCATGGTTGTATACCAGAAGATGGCATCAAATCTAATGACACCACACTTATAGGCACTTGTGAGGTAGGTACCATGTGGGTAATGGGAATTGAACCCAAGATCTTTGAGGAGAATACAATGCTCTTAACCACTAAGTCAGCTGCCCAATTTTCTATGTCAATTAAATATATTACTTTTGAGAAAACCTCACTTTTATAAACTGTGAACAAAAGTATTTCAAGAGTTTGTCATCAAAAATGTAGTTCTTAATTCAAACGATGGTTATTTAGTCTCTGTAATTTAGCTTTTAAGTATTTTTCTGTTAAAGATATAAGGTGAATTAAATCATTATAGTTGAATTAAGAATGAGAAGCATCACCTATACAGTTGGCTGTGTTTTCGGAGGTGAATAAGAAGAGACTGGAAATCTGTGGTAAAGAACTATCATTCTTTCATGGAATGCAGATGGATAGAAAAAAAATTCTATCTCTGAGGGACTTTCCAACCTTATAACACAAGTATGATTTCTTTTGTTTTCATTTGTCTGGCTGGCTGTCTCTTAGTCAGATATCTAGAAGAACTTATTTTTGTTTGAAGAAGCCATTAGGGAGTTACTTGCAGGATCTATGAAAAGACAAGAATGTAACTTTGGGAGCAATTCTTTTAAAGGTGAAATACAGAGTGTGTTTTTCTAATTCAAGGGATTCTGGCATCCAAGAAGAGGGCTGTTTTTCCACCTGCATACAAAGCACAGCTTCTTTTAGCTCCTTGAGAAGGGGTGGCTTTGAAATAGGAGTCAAATATCCCATGGATGATCTTGTGAACTCAATAACAGAAGTGCTGGATAGAATGCAGTTTCTACATTGAGAGGTGTCTATGACTGCATGCAGATCTCTCTTGGCAATAGTCATGGGCACAGTCTTAGGAAAGGACAAAGGGGTGACAATTGAGATTCTTTAAAGTAAATGAGAGCACCCATTGCTAGAAGGAGCTGCACAACTCTTCTATCTTGAATGCTCATAAACAGTTGCTAAAAGATGGTTACAATGTTAGGACAGCATCATAATTTGACTTATTCCAGGATCCTAAACCAGATTTTCCTAGCCAGATTTCTCTAAGTTTTTCCTTGAGTACAATCTAGGGCTAATTGTTCAGGCCCAAATATGTTTTATCCAACTCTTTCTAAGTATAATTTTCAACATGAGGTTAAAATACTTCTTTCAGAGCATGCTTATCATTTACTTAGTGGGAATAATCCATAAAAACAGATCTTCCATAGCACTTCAAAATGATCTACTGACAACTCCTTGATGTGAATTTAATGTTTTATAACCATTCTAGGAAGAATATTCTTTTTCACATCTGTATATCCAGGCTAATTACTTCTTTCACCTTAAAAATTTACTTCTTTAATGTCTTTCATCTCTCAGAATTGCTTAAAACAAGGTTTTGTGTTGGATAGATTTTCTTCTTCAATGATTTTACCCTAGTACATATCTTTTTACATATTTAGTCAGTGTTGTGATTTGGGTTTAAAGTGTCTCTCATAGACTCTTATGTCTGAATACTTGGTTTCCAGCCTGAGCTGCTGCTGTGGGATGTTTTGGAAACAAGGAGATGGAGTACCACTGGATGAAGTGGGTCATTAGTTGTGGGCCATGAGTAGCATACTCTGCCTTACTTCTATCCGTATTCTACTCACTGGCTATAAATCCATTGTGAACAGATTCTTATGCTACTGCCTCCATCACTTCCAAAAAAAAAAAAAAAAAAAAAAAAAAACTTGTCCCTCATTAAGCTACTTCATTTCCAGTATTCAATCAAGCAGCAAGAAACTAATATAGGATGCTTTCACCAAGGAAAGAAACACCTTGCTAAAATTAGGGAGAAATATTGGGAATATTTTGTCTCTTTGTTCTTAGGCCTCCCAAGGATAGTCTCTCTACCTCATTTTTAACAGCTATTCCTGAAGCATATATTTATTTTCATTATGATTCATTGTTTTTAATGTACAGAATATATAGATATATAAAAATCTTAAAGCCGATAATTAGCTAGTTTGCTCAGTGGGGAAATGATGTGTATTCAGCATTCAAATTTCAGGAGGCACTGATGGTTTGAAGTTGGTATATGTCTATAGTTAACCGTTTTTAAATAAGGAATTAGCAAAGATGAAGAGCAAACTAAGCCTAGAACAATACAGATAGAGTAGAAATGAGCCTGAGAAGCTTGCTTCTAAGGAAACAGAAGGTATAGAAGATAAGTCTGAAGGTCAGAGGCTTTCTTAATGGATTCAAAACAATGTATTTGCTAATTTACAAACAGTGAGATGGCTCAGTAGGTAACATTACATGATGCCAAGCTTGGCCACCTCAGATTAATCACTGAAATCCACATGGTGGAAAGAGAGAACCAACTTCCATAAACTGTTCCCTCATCTCCACAAGCAGGCCATGGCAAACAACTCCTATCCATACCCCAATGCAAATAAATGCATACATGTTTAAATGACATTCAAGGAATACTTCCATTTCAGGAAAAAAATGATTCACATCCCCTAATTCATTAAATTATAACTATTAACTTTGAAGCATATATATTAACTTAATTGTACAGATTTAATTAAAATTTGTAAATCCAAATTTGAACTCAGAAACTGCAGTAACTAACTAACAAGTGCTACAAAAGGCAGAAAGTTGAAGATGAATGATAGATTAGACATGATTATATTCACTACTGTACTAACACAAAATGTCCAAGCAGGCAGGTGATATTGGAAAATGCATGATAAATGTGAAAGTAATTTGTACTATTATTACTGATATGCAAACTTTTCCAAGAAGTTTCAGAAAACATAAAAATAAATAAATGATATTAAATTGAATAAACAAATTTCACAATGACACTAAATACAAGATAACTACACAAGAAGTTAGGCAAATGGTTCAGGCATTAAGAATACTTACAGCTCTCACAGCAGACTCAAATCATAGCACCCATATAGCACCTCACAACTATCTGTAATTCAAGTTCCAGGGTTCCAATACCCTCTGTCTTCTACAGGGATAAGAAACACATGTGTTACACATACTTTCATTCAGGTACTGACACATATACATAAGAGAAAAGAAAAGAAACCTTTCTTTAAAATATAATTCCACAAGAAGAGCAGAATTTCTGAATGCCAGGAACAACCAAACAGGAAAGCAAACAAATGTCACATGGTAACACATTTCTTTAATTCAGAAATGGTGGTTATAAAGTATGCCGAAGATAACCTTTAACAAAGGAAGTATTGAAGAAAACTCAAATATGTGTAGAAGATATTAACTATTAATATTTATAATTCCAGAACAATAACAGTAGACAATCTCTCAAGATTATAGATGAAACTTTATAAAAGGCTATACCCATAGAGATAAAACAAGTAAAACAGCAGCAAATAGACAAGAACAGAAAAGAAACTCCCCAAACCATATCAGAGTTAGAACACTATACTGAACATGAAAAAATATTGAAGCCTTCAAAAAAAAAAACACAAACCATTTATAATGAAAAAATTTCAACAAAACAACAGCTAATTTCTAATTGGAAATTCTGAAAGCCAGAAGATCCTGAAGCAATGCACTCAAAATTCTAAAAGATCGCATCTACTACCTACCACAATTTTTTTAAGCATGAGGAAGGAACATGCCTTCAAAAGACCAAATCTTCAAATTTTAGGCATAGATGAGGAATAATTTTGTATCCAACAAAACTATAAGCTGTAGTTGGTGAAAGAAAAAGATTCCATGATCTAAACATTCTAAAAAAAATCATACCTAACCAAATCGAAAAGAATACTAGAAACTAAGTAAAGATAGGAATATGTGTAGCCAAGAAACTCTAAAAAGTAAACAAATGAAGCTTTAATGCATAAAAAGAAAGCATTATTAAGAACACCAACAGCAAAAAGCCAGCAACATGACTATAGTCTACACTCACTTTTTATTGATAACACTAAAAATGAATGGGCTCAATTCTCCAATCAAAACACAGGCTAGTTGACTGTATTAAGAAAAGGAAAGGAAAGGAAAAAAAGCCCATCTCTTGTTTATAAGAAACCCATTTTAGTTTTAAAAAGAGGTACTACGTTTAAGTGAAAGGAAGAAAAATAAATACCCCAAATTTGGCATCAGGAAGCAAGCAGGTGTTGCCATTCTAATAGCTGACAAAATAGACTAGATATTAAAGCTAATCAAAAGAGACAAAGAAGAATACTTTATTCCAGTCAAAGATCAATTAATCATAAAATATTACAATGCCAAACCTATACGTACCAAGCTCTGGTGTGCCAAATTTCATGAAAAACTTACTAATGGAATCATTAGTAGTAGGTGACTTGACTCCAACAGTCTACTTTTTCCCATGTCATCTGGACAAAACAAAAACAGAAACTCCAAAATTAACTGGCATCTTTCAATAAATGGACCTACCAGAAGTTACAGTACAAAAGATTATACTTTATATTCAGCAGCACATGGTAGTTTCTCTAAATTAGGTCATAGGCTGCCATGTAAAATAAGCTTTAATAAAAAAATCAAATAATTTTACATATATTTATTAATAAAATTTAAAATCAGCAACAACCAAAACTCTGGTAAGTATATGAACTCATGGTGATTAAACAACTCATTGCCGAATAATGAAAAGATCAGAAAAGTAATAAAGAAACAAAAACAAATATTTTTGGAACAAAATAAAAATGAAAACACAATGAAACTTCTGGGACACATTAAAAGCAGTCCTAACATGGAAGTTCATAGACAGGCTACCTGCCTATATTAAAGATAAGAAAAAATAAACAAATACATAAATAACAATAATGTAACTCAAGAATTAAAAAAAAAATAAAAAATCAAAAATAAACCCAAACCCACAGAAGGCAAGATACAGCTTTTTAAAAATCAAAAGTTAGTAAAATAGTAACAAATTGCAATACAAAGACTCAATGAATTCAAATCTAAACTCAGTGAATAAAAAAGCTAGTTCTTTGAAAACATACACAGTATCAACAGACCTTTGGCACAATAAACCAAAAGAAAGAAAGAAATTACCCACACTAATAGAATTTGAAATGAGCAGAGAAACAACAGATACCAAAGAAGTTCAGATTATCATGAGGGACCTTTGAAAACCTATAGTCCAATAAGTTGGAAAATCTAAAAGAAATGGACAAACTTTTTTTTTGATTCATCAAAACTTTCAAAGTTAAACCAAGAATAGATTAACAAACTTGATAGACCCATGACTAATGAGGAGATGATAATATTAATAAAGAGATGTCTGACTAAAATACTCTTATGTTGGCATAGATTCACAACAGAAATCTGCCAGAAAAAGAAAAACTAAAACCAGTACTTGTGAAATTATTAATGAATGCAGAAATAGATGGATCGCTCCCAGACTCATTCTACAATGTCATTAGTACTCTAATACACAACCAAACCAGGCAAAGACATAACAAAAACAAGTAACAGTAGTAGTAGTAGTAACACAAAAAAATATTTCTATGTTGATCATAGAAGAAAACATCCTCAATAAAATATTAGCAAATCAATGAAAAACAGCCATTGCAACAATTTTGTTTATTTCCAGAAACAGGCATGGTTCAACATACACAAGTCAATAATAAAAATATAATATAAGTGTGCTGCTTCAATACAAAAATCAAATACAGATAGCTTAAAGCAGCCTGATTAAAATTAGGAATGAAACAGGATGGCCACGTCCCTATTTCTTTTCAGTATAGTTCTGTAAGCACTAGCTGGAACAATAAGGCAAGTGTAGGAAATTCAATGAATACAAATAGGAAAAGAAGTCAAACTGTCCCTATTTGCCAGTATGATACTATGCAAAGGAGATCTCAAAATTCTACTGGAAAACTCTAGAAGTAATCAAAACCTTCAGCTTTGTGTCATATTATAAAGTTAACTCATTCTCACCAACAATAACTGATTAAAAAGAAATCTAGTATACATTTGCATTTACAATAGCATCAAAGACAATAAAATATCTTGGAATAAACCTAACCAAGAAAAGAGCAATTAAAGACCTCTACAATAAAAACTTCAAACATCTCAGGAAGATGTTGAGAAAAGACATCTCAATAGATGGAAAGAGAAAAGACATCTCATGTTACTGAAATAGTAGAATCATATTACCCACAGCATTCTTCATCGAAATAGAAAAATCCTAATATTTATATGAAAGCATAAAATTCCCCAAATAGCCTGAGCAAAATGAAGAGTATTGAGAGAATTGCAATTTCAAAATTTCAAGATATATTATAAAGAACACACACACACACACACACACACATTATGCCATAAAATAGATAGTAGAATACCCAAAAATAAGTATGAGATACAATAATCATCTGATTTTTTGATAAAGACACGAAAAACATATACTGGAAAAATGACAGCATCTTCAAAAATAGTGATAGGAAAATTGAATATCCACATGAGGAAAAATGAAATTATACCCATATTTAATACCCTGCACTATAAATAAATAAATAAATAAATAAATAAATAAATAAATAAATAAATAAATGTCAAATACTTCAATTTGAAATCTGATACACGAAAATTGCTAGAAGAAAATAATAACAGTACTCTACAAGACACAGGTCCAGAAAGGGACTTTCTGATTAGGACTGTATTTGTCTAGAAATGAAGAGCAATAACTGACAAGTTGTACTTCATAACTAGAAAGCTTCTCTACATCTAAAGAATCAATTAATCCAGTGAATAAGAATGGGAGAGTATCTTCACCAATTACACATCTGACAGACTATTAATAGCTAAAATGTGTAAAGAAATTAAAAAAAAACAATAAAGTAATTACTTAGTCAAAAATGGGCTAGGAATGTAGACAAAGTTCTTAAAAGAAGAAAAGAATGGCTAAGAAACATTATGAAAATTTCATCACCCCTACCAATAGGAAAATGAAATTAAAGCAGCTATTGAAATTTTATAACACCAGTGAGAATGGTTAAAATCAATGAAACAATTCAAATGCTGGTAGGGTTTTGGGTAGAGGGGAACCCTCATTCATTCACTGTTTGTGGAAATACAAACTAGTATCTATGCTGGAAATCATTATAGAGGATTCTAGAAAGAAAACTAAAGTAAATCAATCATACAATCTAATTATCCTATCATGCAGATACTTTTATTGCTCTTCAATTTAGAGTAACTAAGAAATACATACAATATCCTTCAAGAGATAAACAGATAATGAAAATGTGGTATGTGTACTCTACAAAATATTACTTAACTGTAAAGGAAGAGGAAATCAGAAAATTTGCAAGTAAATGAATGGATCTAGAAAAGATTCTATTAAGTGAAGTAACCCCACTCAAAGGGCTCATGTTTTAATTTGTTGCTCTTAGCTCTGAATCTTCAGATGTGGGTATAAAACAAGAAGTTATATACTCTTCTTGTATATAGATAATGATAGAAACTGAGAAGTGCAAAAGGACTATGGCATTTGGCTTTAGGGGAAAAATAATAGGAATCAGTTGATACCAAAATCTGTCAAGACAGCTCCTGGAAAAACTACTAATTCTATAAGGAATGGGTAACAATGAGAATGAGTTAGATCAAATCCAAGCCAAACCATTCAAAGGAAGGATTATAATCATGTTTAAAAAATGGAAACTGAAAATAACTTACACAAACAAAAATAAACAAATAACTATGCAAAACAAGGAAGGACTCAAAGGCAAAAAAGATCACTGTGATTTAGAGATAAGCAGATGAATTGGAGGTTTCAAAAAGTAACAGAAATAAATTAGAAAATGATTGTACATGATTATACAAACATGATGATCCATGTTATACAAGAAAAGGTTAAATCTACAAATGATGAAAATAGAAGAATAATTTCATGCTAAAGGCACAGAAAACATTTTCAATTAAGTTATCCAGAAAATGTTCCAAATCTATAGAAAGAGATATCCATTTAGGTACACAAGGCCTTTTGAACACAAGAGAGAAAAGACTAAACTAGAACAACTCCATGATATAGCAGAAGGTAGTTAGGAATAATATTGTTATACTACTTTAGCAGAATAATAGTATTCAGTTTTCCCCTAAACCTATGGTCTATGTGTTCTCAAGTTCTTGGACATTCTAGCAGTGTCAGCCTGGGTTCTCTTTCATGGAATGGTTTTAAATCCAATCAGAGTGGTTGTTTGCTCTTACACTATTAGTACCAGTATTATATAAGTATACCTTGCACGCAGGTCATTGTTGAGGATCACAGAGTTTGAAGGTAAACTAATGGTTACTCTTCTCCTATGGTGGCACACAGAGAGCCTTCTAGAACCATGAACAGTACACATTTGGCATAAAGTCTCTAGTAAGACACAAATTCAACTTCTCCATATTTGATAAAATATGTAAATATTCTCTTTAACAATAGAGCCTTACTTTCAATTCATGGAGGGTAGCCATTAGCCTTAGCAGCTATTATCACAGCATTTTCTTCTTGCAGGAGATGGAACCTGAAATAGAGATCAACAATTAGAAAATGTAGAGAATGACAGGTTTTGGAGTACACAGTTCTAACTGGAATGACTTCATCAAATCCCTTGCCTCAGGGTTCATGAATCTGTGTGGGAAAAGGAAGTAGAAAGATTGTTAGAGCAGAGGGAAAGATAACTCCAAAAAAGCAGTGTCATATAGACCCAACTGAATTTATATGCATACAAACTCACAGTAACTATAGCAGTGCACAAAAGTTCTACACAGGTTTAATCCCCTTCAGAGATCTCTGTGCTACCAGAGAGACATGAACACAGCTTGCATGCGTGATCACAAAGCTATCTATGACTGATACCTTCTTGCAAAGGAAAATTTTTCTCCAATGGAATGTCACTGAGTACATTACATATACTTTAGGGTTGTCCCCATGACCAGAAAAAAATTGCCAACACTAAAGAAACTCAGTGAGGTTTTGTCTTTTGTTGCTTTTATTTACGCTTTTGTCCCTGTCATATTGTCATTCGCATGTATATTGTGGTTTCTGTATTATGTTTTTTTAATATGTGTGCTCGTTGTTGTTCTTGCTTGTTTAAAGAGAGAGAGTGAAAGGTATGGAAATGAGTCGATGGCAATGGGAGAATCTAAGAGGAGTTGGGAGCAGATGAAAGAATGATCAGAATACACTGAATGAGAAAGCATATATTGAAAAGAAACTACCCATGCCATGCTATACCCAAAACATTAAACATACATGACAAAGGAAACATATTGAGAGCTACAAGAGAAAAACATAAGTCACACATAAAGCAGACTAACAACAATTATATTGATTTTCTCTAAAGATGCTTTAATAACCAAGAGGAAAAAATGATATATTTCATTCTCTGAAAGACAATAATTGCCAGTTCAGTTACTATATCAAGTATTATCTAAATATCTAGGTATATTACCATATCTATTATCATTATATGGGAATGAAAACCTTTTTCAGTCCAAATGATGCTTTGGACTGAAGAGAAAGATAATTATATCTATGATATAAGTAAAAGTAAGTAGTGCAATAAATAGTACGTTATCATTTCAGGTCTTTGACTTATCCAGCTATGGGTAGTCAGCTAGGTTTGAAGTACTAAGCACAGATTCCCTCTTATTGAGGAGACTTATGCGATATGTGTATCCTGTATACGTATACCTATAGCATAAGTGTAGCTCCTTAACATCTCTCATCAAATAAGCTCCCTTTGGCAATAGATGGAGACAATTGGAAAGGCCCACAACTGTTCAAAATGCAGAGTAAGTAACTATTGGGTGCCCAAACTTTACTGATCTATGTGCAATGAAACTTATATATTTAAGACATAGGAAAAACCACACAGAAACACAGACACAGACACACACAGAGACACACACACACCCACACACACACATACACACACACAAAGATAATAAAAAGTTTCAGATCCAGAAAGCCAGGTTACCTACTGCTGGTTAATGCCCCCCTCCCCCGTAGACATGACATAGAGAATGAACAGAAAACAACAACAACAAAAAAAAAAAAAAACAAAGACAAAAACAAAATAAAACCAAAAAACAGAAAGCAGGATCCACTAATTTGTTGCCTTTTAGACTATTCCTTCACATCAAGATATATGTCTCTCTTAGAGTATGATGATGGAAATTGTACTCTAATCAAATGGACTTAGGAACCAAGTGCTAAAGACAATCTAGGAGTTATCCAATAGTATTTAAAGAGAAGGGCCTGTACCCTTAGCTATAAACAAAGAGGACAATGAACAAAAATACATTTTCCCCAACTAGGCACATTTGGTTGAATAGTGTTTTTCAGTTTCATGTCCATTTGTAATTTCTCAATGCAACCTTGCTGGAATGTAAGGATAAGGAAATATTAAATATAAGGCTTTAGTAGATGAGGATGGCCCAAAATACAACTATAGTTCCTAGGAGAAGGACATATAAAGGCCAGGAGAGAAGGATACATGATGATGGAGGCTCGGATCAGAATGCTGCATCTTCAAGCTATGATGCCAAGCTTGCAAACTGCCAGTAGAAATTAGGAAGAGACAAGAAAGGAATGCTTCTTCCTGTGGAGCCTTAGAGAGAACATGGCCCTACAGGTACATGGTTTAAGAGTATTCTTTCCCCAGTAAGATAATACATTTTTGTTTTAAATCATGTAGCTTGTCAAAATTGGTGTTGGGTAACTCTAGGATACAATCATCATATTAAAGGTTGATCCAAGCCGGGCAGTGGTGGCACATGCCTTTAATCCCAGCACTTGGGAGGCAGAGGCAGGCAGATTTCTGAGTTCGAGGCCAGCCTGGTCTACAGAGTGAGTTCCAGGACAGCCAGGGTTATAGAGAGAAACCCTGTCTCGGAAAAAAAAAAAAAGAAAAAGAAAAAAGAAAAAAAAAGGTTCATCCAAGTATACCACATTGCATTTCAGGATATTTACTTTTATACTCTGTACACTCCTGGATTATACAGTTCACCTGGAATAGCTTGAGAATTGTATGGCTGGAGTTGTGCAGACGGTCCCTCTTTATGTTGATGAGAAGGGAAAATGTTGAACTGTCCAGTGGGTTGTTCTAGAATTAGCAAGCAGCCTGAAGGCTTATCTTAGCAGGAAGTTCTGGTCAGCAGAAAGAAGTTTGGCTCAGGTAAATATGTTGATCCTAGTTGCTTTGACTAGGATACATTAACTGGGCACTCTGCTTACCCATATGGAGATAGAAAGATGTTCTTGAAAACATAACATGAAGAGTAACTGCAGAAAGCTGTGAGTAGGTAAAATGTGTCATGCATGCTTCCAAGTATAAATGAGAGTGGAGCTCACACTAGCCAAGAATCATCTTTTTTTAAGCAATAGGGAAAAGTCTGTGATGGTATATTACCCTAACTCTCTGGGCTGAACTAAATTCCTCTTTCTGACTCAGTTAATTTTTTTCATCTCAAAAACAGTAAATCTGAAAAGAGATTAAAAGCCTTCAGCAGGAAGAAAGAGGTAGACTATAGAGAAAATTGTGGGTATATAGTTTCCTCCAAAATATCCATTAAAAGGTAGGTGAAAAAGTTCCTGTGGGTGCACATTGAAGCTAGTCAGTAATTTAGGAGACTGTGGCACTGGAAATCACCCTTAGTTGTTAATGACCTGACATTAAAGTGCCAAATGGGACACTCAGTAGGGTCAATTGCAGACTCAATGACAAGAATTAAAGCTCAGAGCTCTCTAATGAGATTTGTGCTATTCCTTGTGGTTCAAGGGACACCACAGTTAATAGTATGCAGCCTCGAGTGTCAATCCCCTTGCAGAAGCACAGTCAAGCATTTCCCAGGCTGAATAAACAATGCTCTGTGGTAGGAGAAGCACTGCCCTCTTTTTAGCATGCCAGGACATTCTTAGAATGCATTCCATTCTAAAACTTGAAACTTCCCGTTGGTCATTTGCTAATGCATGAGTGTAAAGATGAAAGTCACCCATGAGGAGAGGACAGAGGGAAAGATCATGAGAATAGCATGTCTGAACATGTTGTCTAGCTATAGATCCAATGCACGTGAATGCTCAACACATGTTGAGAAAAGCCATCTAAGAAAAGGTTAAATGCTTGAAGTGAAAATATCAGAAGAGAATGTGGTTCATGCTATTTATAAATAGTGGAATAAATTAATGCAAGTCCCTTCTCAGCATGGAACTAGCTCTCTTAGCTCTTTGAGGTAAAAGTAACTTTTAAATATATCTATTCTATGGATAAAAATAGGACTGAACAATGCAGCAATGTTTACTCTCTTATTATTTAAAAACTGGAAAAATGTTTTATAGACATATATATGTCCTTCATTTTGCAAAAAGCCATCCCTCCTTTTGAAATCCATTGTCACCTTCCCTAGTCACCGTTCAATTTGGCACTGAGACTCCCGTGGCACTTCTGACAACCGACTCAGAATTATTGGTAGCAAACCGTTTTTAAACATCCTATCTCCTAGGAAACCTGCTTCTTTCTCACAAGCTGGAAGGGCTGGAGAAAAGTGTGAAGATGAAGTCACATCCCAGGATGAGGTGGCCACTGGTGATAGATCAATTCCAACAGGAATCATTATCAATGTCACCAAGTTCCAGATGCCTCTCAGAATTACTGCTATGCTAGGGATCAGTTGAAAACACTACTGGTTCTCTCAGGAATGCCTGCAGTCATATTAGAAATGACTAATTTAAACTTCAATTCCATGGCTTAAACTCATCTAAAAATTTTCAGCCAGATAGTCCAGCCAACAAAATCCAGGTAGTTGACAGTGAAACCAGAAACATCTTGGTAGATATTTTAAGTTAATTTAAGAGTGTGAAAGAATCACCTTCTCTGAAGCCTTGACACAGATAACCTAGGAGGTGGTACAAGCCTGAACTTCACTACCAAGATGAAAATTACCCCAAACCTGGCCCAGAATTAGGTAAAGACACTAAGCAATAAAAATAAGTAAAGATATTAAAGTGTAGACACTAAATAGGTAAAGACACTAAAGCATAGATGCTAGAGAATGGGTAAAGACACTAAACAATAACATTTGACTGCCTGGAAAAGACCCAACAGTTGGAGAATTTAGGTTTTGGTGACTTCTGGGATCTGGTGCTTTTCTATTCTTGTATCGCAACCCTACATTTATTTTTATGATGTCTGGCATGCAGAGGTCCCCTTGAATACAGTCAACCATCAATGGTGTACAATAAGTGCTAAACCATTACAATATCCAAATGCAGGAATGTTATTATTACTTCAACAAAGACAATGGAACTGAGAACTAACATGTTCAAGGATATGCAATGAGTTAAGTGGCAAAGGAAAGAAGCCAACCTTGGGCGATACCTTGAGAGATCTGAGTATAGTACCATGTTCTACTGTCTCACTTAAGCAAGACTTTACAATACTTTTTTAAAGTTTTATTAGATATTTTCTTTATTTACATTTCTAATGTTAGCCCCTTTCCTTGTTTCCCCTCTGAAAACCCCCTATCCCATCCCTCTTCCCGCTGCTCACCAACCCACCCATTCCTGCTTCCCTGTCCTGGCATTTCCCTACACTGGGGCATTGAGCATTCACAGGAACAAGGGACTCTCTTCTCATTCATGTCCCACAAGGCCATCATCTGCTACATATGCAGCTGGAGCAATGGAGAGTACCCCATTTGTACTCTCTGGTTGGTAATTCAGTCGCTGGGAGCTATAGGGGTACTGGTTAGTTCATATTGTTGTTACTCCTATGGGGCTGCAAACCCCTTTAGCTCCTTGGGTCCTTTCTCTAGTTCTTCCATCGGGGACCTTGTGCTCAGTTCATTGGTTGTCTGAGAGCATCCCCCTCTGAATTTGCCAGGTACTGGCAGAGCCTCTCAGGAGACATATATAACAGGCTCCTATCAGCAAACACTTGTTAGCATCTACAATAGTATCTGGGTTTGGTAACTGTGTATGGGATGGATTCCTAGGAGGGACAGTCTCTGGATGGTCTTTCCTTCAGTCTCTGCTACACTTTGTCTCTGTGTCTCCTTCTGTGGGTATTTTGTTCCCCCTTCTAAGAAGGACCAGAGAATCCATAGTTTGTTCTTCCTTTTTCTTGGGCACCATTTGATATGTGAATTGTGTCTTGGGTGTTCCAAGCTTCTGGGCTAATATACACTTATCAGTGAATGTATGCCATGTGTGTTCTTTTGTGATTGGGTTACCTCACTAAGGATGAAAACTTGGGCAAGGTAGAATTTCTCTTAAGTTCATTCTTTCTTAAAATGAGGGCATTATCTCCTTTTTGTTTAAATAAAAACATTTTAAGTTAATATTTTTATTGATTCTTGAAGAATTTTATGCAGGTATATAATGTACTTGATTGTAGAGAGCCTTATTGAGGTGCCATGTAACCTGGCAGGAACTTTTCTTTTTGGTTTTTTGAGGCAGGGTTTCTCTGTATAGTCCTGGCTGTCCTAGAACTCACTCTATAGACCAGGCTGGCCTCAAACTCAGAAATCTGCCTGCCTCCCAAGTGCTGGGATTACAGGCATGCGCCACCATGCCTGGCTTTGGCAGGAACTTGATATCTATCGACCATAAGTGAAGTTCCTCTTCCAGCCTTTGAGTAGAAACTCCTGTGTCAGCCATAATCCCCTCCACCTAGGGTGGAGTGCTCAGACAAAGGTGAAACCTATTGTTCCTCAAGGACCTGCAGTTTCCTGAGAAACACTGGCCACCTGTGGAGCAACTAAACTGATTCTGCTGAGAAGCTTCCAGACTTTCCCCCTGCCATATTGGGAGTTCTTCATTAAACTTTAAGACCTTGAATAGCAGGTGTTATCTTGGTCTCTGTCTCTGTTTTGCAGCCTTCCCATATATCCCCAGCTTCCCTTCCAGGTAACCCGTTCGATGTAACTGGGCAGTTACACTTGATATTTACTCCCACTGTTTTCCCTACTTTGCCCAGATCCCTTCCACCTCAGATCCACCCCATTATATGTCCTCTTTGTGTGTGTGTGTGTGTGTGTGTGTGTGTGTTTGTATTTTATATATCACACTGAGTCCAACTAGTTTGGCCTTAAAGAAAATTTACTTTTCTTCCCCAAGAAGCTATGAACTGTGAATAGCTCCTCAACTAGTGATAGAGCCTTATAATCCCATCTGCCTTCATACTGTATTGTAGACTAACCAATACCTTTTTTTCAGTGATCTTGAGCAGGTCTTATAGAGGCAACCACAGCTACTATGTATGTGTTAGTTCAGGAGTCTTGAGACACTCTTTCATCCCAGAATTACAAAAGAATTTTGCAAAGTCTAAACGAAGTTCTAGGCTACTCTCCAGGATATGTATGAAAACAAAGAAATAGGTGAAAAGACAGATTGTTCATCATCATCATCAAAATCATTTAGTGAAGAAAATAACCCCCCAAAAATGCCCCTGAGAACAGAAAAGAAAGAAGAATACAAAAAAGTAACCAAGGAGGTAGTATAAGTCATTTGTGGATAGTGAGCACACATTTAGAAGAGTGGCCAGTAAGGCCTAACATGACTATTAAGACCTACAGTAACAGTGACCCTCATATATGAAATCATTTCCTAAGAAAATGGCACTATGTGCAGGAATCCAAAGAACAGGAAGAGAATCAAAAGGAAGAGTAAGCAGCAGTAAGACGAAGGCTTCTATCTATTCTGAAGAGCTTAAGTAAAAGTCTGTCATATCTACTTATTAAAAATTTATTTTTCCACTTCCTTGAAGGAAATGCATAATTAACATGGTTGATAGAAGTATCTTATCCCAAGGAAGAATCTTAAATTTTGTGGAACTGTAATGTTGACCATACCAAAAGGGCTTATTAATTCATCCAACATGCTTTTAATATGTGCTGACAGTCCTGAAACCTGCTGCCCTTGTAATTCCTGCTAATAATACCTCTATTTTTTTAATGTGACATCACATGTACACCCAAACCATCTAAACGGTTCCAAAGGCTCCAGGTTTCTTATCTAGTGAATTGCCTAATCTTTCTCTTTCTTTTGTTTTCTATGGGGCAATCATATGACACTATTCTGGGCAACGAGATAATTACAAAGGCAAATATCCTAGAAAGTAGAAGAACTTTGCACACTGAAATGCTTCAAAGAAAGTTTGGGGGTGCAAAGATGAAAGTTACAGGATTAATTCCTGGAGGCTACTTGTTCCCTACCAATGACAATGTGGCAGAGCCCCTGAGGGTTATGGTCATTCCTGGGGACCCTGGACTCCTCTGAGAGAGGCTGAGTGGAGGCTTCCTACAGCTTTGACAACATGGAGTGCAGTCTAGGGTGTATTCACCAACTTCCTTTCCCACTTAGTTCTCCAATCTCTTGCCAGTTACTTCGCATGTTCTTTCCCAGGCACCCTCTACTGAATACTGTCTTGGTATCTGCTACTTATAGAACTCAAAATAGCACGAGAAATATATAATATATGAAACATTATGAGAAAAATGCCCAGAAGTGAATCAGAGAAAGCCCAGGGTTAAGTATAAGCATATGTAAAATATGCTAACTTTTAGTTAAATATAAAGAGACTATCAAATACAAATGCATGCTGCTTAATACAATGGGAGTTACAGCAGAAAATGAAGGTAGATGGGAGATGTGAAAGAGATAGAAGTGTTTTTAACTAGTTTTTATATACAGGTTTTGGCTGTTAACTGAGTGAAATATCATATATATATATGTATATATGTACATATACATATTTTTAATGAAAAATTGAATATCTTGAAAAATAAATGCAGGTTGTCAGGGTCCTGGTTGCTCTGGAACTTGTGGCCCATATTCTCAATAAGGCAATTTATAAATTGAAAGAGCTCCCTTGTAAGTCATAGGAAGACATCAATTACTCAACTCTCTTGTATGCTAGAAAGTCACAGCAGTGACATGCCTTACAAAACTGTAAAAAGTATTAACACCCTTCTAACAGGATTCTCCCACCACTCACAGTATGAACAGTCATATCAACAGGACCTCTATTCAGAATCCAAGCTAACATGTTTCTCTGGAATTGAGTCTTGCCTACATTTAATTATGCGATTTTACAACCCCTGATTCTAATTCACAAATCCTAAAGATAGCAGATTTAGATAGTTGCACCATGACCTGAATTAATCTTCACCCATGAAGATAGTGGTTTAACAAAACTGCTGTTGCTGAGGTGCATGCGGTATTTACAGCTCTGAGATGGACTTCTCATCTATTGTAAGCCTGTCTGCAAGATTATGACACTTCCAAAAATGGAAGTCATACTGTCAACAGCCATGCTTTATTAATAGGTTTGATAAATGAAATATGTTTCAGAGATAGGCAATTCATCATCTCGGATAGCATTTCATGCTAGAACTGGCAAGGTGAATTTTGAATCTTGATTTGAAGAAAAATGTATATTATAAAGTTAAGTATTTTAATAAAAAATTAATGTATTTTAGAAAGCATGAAGAGAGTTTTTTTTAAGTGATACAGTGCCGAAAATTCAGACATATACTTTTTTTTCAAGATACTAACAGTTATCTACAATGTCTGCAATACAAAATATCTTGTCCCATGAAGTATTTGACCCTATCCTGAGACCTTTCCATGTAAATGCTTCTAAAACTCCAGAGGCCTTTTTGGCAATATGTTTTCAATAAAAGTTGTCCTTTGGTGAGTTCTCAGTCCATTCTACTTTCTGTTCTGTGAATTATACATACATAATCTCTGTTTTAATTGGTGAGTTCTCACTCCATTCTAGTTTCTGTTCTGTGAATTATACACACATAATCTCTGTTTCAATATCACTCAGTAGGAAGTAGGTATTATTTTTATTTTTTAACATTTAAGTCTTGAAATCAGGTAACACAAATAGAACAAGAGAGTGATCAAACCCTGTCTGACTGCAAAACTGACTTTTTTCCACCCTGTGAACTGCCTCCTCTTCAAGCTGCACGAGAAGCATCTGCCATGAAATATATATCTAAAACTGTTGACTTCATCTATATGTGGGCTTTTTTCTCTGGGTTTAGAATGCACTTATCTGTCCTGGAACTATCCACGCAATTATATTTTAGTCTGCTTTTAGGTTGCCTTTGCTGTGGACATAGGGGAAACCAAACAGAAGCATGTTACTCTTTCTATGTCTTCAGGCCAGGAAGTTGTGCTCAGAGTGCCTGCACATGTAAGTAGCAGACATCAGAGTGAACAGAAGGACTTTTATAAAAGCTAAATGATTGGTTTCTGAATAAGATGCCCTGAGAGCAACGTATGAAGAACTTACAAGCAGGAACTTCTTCAAAGCCTTGATGCTGCACTCTGTCCCAAAGGCTGTAGGCATAGACAATGTTCATTCCTCAGCTGACATGTCACAGACCCTGTATAATGCTGCCAGAATATTGTCTCTGCTGCCCCTAAAGGAAGAATAAGTGGTCACCCAGATCAACATGCCCCCAGCCCAATAAAGTAGACTTTAGACTTTGTATCAGTCCTGCCTCTTCACATCATAGCCTTTCAAACTGAAGTCTGTGGCAGAGAAGAAAGGGATGACAAAGTGGGAGAAGATATTGTAACCTACAGATCCATTGAAATATGAAACTGAGCAGATATAAAAGGAATCAACCACTACCAACAGCAAAACTTCCAATTATTTAGCTTCACAATAAACAACCATTGTAGAAGAATTTTAAACCAGTCACATGGCTACTGTGGCAAGGAATCACATGCAAAGACCTAAGTCTGTATGATCCATTTGGAATATAGGCATGCCTTAAATACACACCATTGACCCCTCTGGCTGAAATGTAGACATGCCTTTAATATATGCATTTACTCCCAAACAATGACCTCTAATGGAGAGTTAGACAAAGTGAGAAATCAGATCAAGATTTGAAAGAGGGAGGCATTCAGAGATAGGATACACTCAACACTCAAGAGAACAAACAGAAAAAAAGGCTACTTAAGAGCAGTGAGAGAGTGAAGCATAGCTCAGTTGAGTTTGGTACAGTTCAGATGTATACAGTTGACTTCAGTGGAGTTTGTGTAGTTCCATTCGGTTCTGATTTATCTATGCAGTCAATGCAGTCAGTGCAGTTCAGTTCATGGAGTTCAGTGGCAGTTTTTCCAACGAGAGAAACCCAGTGAATTGCCAATTTGAATCAGTCAGCTTAGAGAGGAGTCCAACCCTGAACAGCTGAATTGAACCAGCAAACCAGAGTTCAGAAGGAGCTAGAAAGAGTGAGCTTATTCAGCAGGAAGTCTTGGAAGCACAAACATTCTAGGCCTCAGCAGACAGAGGCTGGAAGTTGAAGCCATCTAGGTCCAGGCTTGTAAAAGTATAGATCTTATAGGTTGAAGCTTCTAGACCTAAGTCTATGGATAGTTAGAAATGTTCTGGGCTCAGCCACAAGCCATGTGAGTATAAAACTAGGGTAACACTCTCATCTCATCCTTTCCTCTAAGTAAATAGGACATTTACAAACCAGTCTTCATAGACCTTTTACTTCCTTGAGAAAGTTGTGTGGAGGGGCATGAACATGCCTGAATGTGAAATTTGCAGATATTCTTCAAAGAGCAACATAAAAGCTACCAATAAGTACATGAAAATCCTTAATGTAATTAATCATGGAGGAAATGCAAATAGCCACAGTGAGCTTACCTTACCTCAGAAAGAAAGGATTTATCATCAGGGCAAAAGACCATATGCTATTGAGAATATAAAGATAAGGAAGCTTCTTTTCAACGTAGTTTCTGCATATCTAAATTAGTAAAGTTGTTATAGAGAGGGTGATGGAAGTTTCTCCAAAATATAAATAGAACTAACACATGATCTAGCAATCCCACTACATTGAATGTTCGAAAGTAATTCCATCAGTATATCAAAGAACACTGACATTCTCATGTTCATTGAAATACTATCCATAATAGCTAAGAAATGGAAGCAATTGAAGTGTCCATTGAATAAATGATAAATGGACCATAATGGACTATTATTCCTCAACAAAAGGTGAAAATTTTTAAAGGGTTTTCACAGATAAGGAAGTCATTGTGTTAACTTCAATTAGCCAGGCAGAAAACAACAAGTTCCATATGCTTTCACTCACATCTGATATCTAAAAGACACTGGTCTCATAGAAGCCAAGTATATAACGATGGTTATTAGAGACTGAGGAGATGTGGAAAGGAGAGAAATGGGGAAGGATTGGTGAATAGCTCCTAAGTTACAGTCACGGAGTAATCAAAAACTCTAGTATTCTAGTCCATGGTAGGGTGGCTGTGGATAAATAATGAAAAGTTACTATATGCAACATTAAATGAGAGAAAAATAGTTTTAGTGTTTTCAGAATACAGGAATGATGATTGGGTTCTGAAGAGACGGCTCTTTCTTTTAAACTTGAATGTGTCATATAGTTTTTCCAATTAAAAATTAATGCCTAACAATGGTTTTAAATGATATATTAGTAAACATCTTTAATCATATCTCATGATAATATGTACACACACACACACACACACTATGGCTTCCCCCATGGTTATGCTCACTCCTGGATAGCTATAACTTCACAGTAGTCACCATAGTCTGGTCAACAGTTGATTGGGAGAATAAGTTTGTGGCAATACGATGAATGCAAAGTGCCAACTTACAGCTAACACCATGTTGAGTTTCTTCCATTGTACAGTGATATAGAATGTCATATATTTGTCCTGTTTTAAATTGCATTGTTATGCTTAATATGAGACTATATTATCCATTCCAAGTGTGGCCTGTGGGTTCATGAGATTTTATTGCTGTGGAAACCTTATTTTTTTATTGGAAAATTACTAAATTGCTGCTTTGAATTCCAAAGATCTTTCTCTTGACTACAAACTCTTTCCCTATAAGAATTATGGTAAGCATTGACTTAAAGTCAAGAGCTACTTGTATATAGTAAGATTATGAATTATGGGAAAACAAGTGCAGAAAGGGAATTATTGTTTTACTTTTCATGAATCTTAGCATTTCACGGTATCATGATTATAGTGCATGGAAAGGAAGGGTCTTCACAAGACCCTTCTAACATGCATCATTGCTTACTGTCCTTCCAATTGTACCCTAAAGTAAGAAAATTTGGGTATTCAAGTTCTTGGCAATTCAATTGCATTATTACTTTTGGATTTCTTTCCTCTTGTGCTTCAGTACAATGACAGCAATAGGAATTGTATTTTGTTGAAGGTCCTTTAACATTGAAATAAAACATTAGACTAAGAACTTTATCCTTTTGTAGTGTATCATTGTAGAACATCAGAGTTTCTTTTAGGACTTCATTTATTGAAACAGCTAAAGCTTAACAAAGTTAACAAAGACAAAAGAGGCAAAACATCAGTTTGACCTATTAGACAATCTTTAACAGTTATTGTTAACGTGAGTAGACCATAGAAATTTATAAACGTTATTCATTAAACACATCTTACATTTTACTAATGATATATTGCTTCTTATTTAAATTTTCTAGAAGCCTGATGTTGAACACAGTTGGAAAAAACATAAGTAGTTGGATATGCATCTCTCAGTCAGTTCTAGTTAATTTTATTACTCCTCTCTAATCTTAAATTTTTATCATCATACAAAAATCCATACCAACCCAAAAATATTTTGTAGATCTACTGTTGTCTCCTAAATGTAAAAATAAAGACAATCATAGACCAAGGGCTTCAGAGGACTTAGCTGGCACAGGATCAGCCCTGGGTGCAGACAGAAACCAGAAGGCCTATAGCATAGTCTTAAGGAATTACTTGAGAGCCAAGCTCAGAGAAATCATAAAAACAAAAGAATTTTAAGGTGCTAAGTAGAGAAACCTTAGAGAGAAGAGACCTTAGAAGACTAGAGCAGAGTGAGTTTAGATATAAGATATTTGGGAATCATTTTTTAAAGCATTTGCAGATTTTGTTACCATGTGAAAGAATTTAAAAATTGAGCCGACAGGATTTGGTCATTGATTTGTACTGAGGCCAAACTGTTTGTAGTTTGAGGTCAAAACAGGCAATTTCCAGGGGAGAAGAGTAAACCCCAGGAGGGAGTCTGAGAGACAGAGAACAGTGTCCCAGAGACCCAGAAGGGCTTAAGGAAGGTGCAGGACTCCACCTTCTATGGGGAGATAAGGAAGCTCTAGAAACAAATTGAGTGCAAAGAGAAGGGAAGGGTCTTGGTGTCAAGAATTTCAATCTAGCACAACCACAAATCCAATGGAAGATTTGTCTAAGAACTTTTCCTAAATCACAGAGAGGTGTCTCTTCCATGTGACTGGAGGCCCAGTAGAGCAAGAGGAGCCTCCTGGTAAAGCAGTGTGGCCTTTGTAATAAAATTAGACAAAGCTCCAATGTGACACGTACCTAGGAGACAGAGATATTCACATGGGTGTGGATGCCCAGATGGAAGCAGGGCGCCAGAAAGATGGAAAGAGTAGAAAGGGGGTGAGTGGTTAGAGCTGGAGGAGAGATAGACTCAAGAATTTCCAGTCAAATTTGGTGGGTGGCAAAACCAAGCAGAAACAAATGATCCATATATACATTAGGAGAGTCTGATCAGCCACTTGGCTCAGAAGTTGGGACCCTGGGAAAGGAAATCATTTATGCCCATCCCTGATTTCAGGTCCAGATGAATGAAAAGAAAAAGAAAAAGGAAGGAAGGAAGAAAGGAAGGAAGGAAGAAAGAAAGAAAGAATGAAAGAAAAAGAAAAAAAGAAATGAAAAGAGCACATGACAGATCCTAACGGGCTGGTTTTATTAATAGATATAAGGAAGAACACAGGCCAAGGTATTTGGAACAGTCCAGACTGGGTATGACCAGCAAACTAACCTGGGCTGTTGACAATTGGTTCTAATACTTTGTCTTTATTTGGACCCCAAAATCACAGGGGAATTTATGTGTCCAGACGCTGAGAATCCCTGTCCTCAACTGTTTTTTTATTGACGAATAAAGAGGCAGCAGCTAATGGCTGGGCAGAGGGATAAAGGCAGGACTTTGGGACTTCCTGGGCAAGGACAAGGATTGAAAGTGGAAGGAAAAGATCTACCATGAGAGGGGCAGAGGATGGACCATGCCATGACAGGAAAGCAGAAAGATCCGATTTAAGGGCCCACCAGCATGTAAAAATCCAGGAAAGTAGCCTCAGGAGCTACTTCCCCAACTGGGACTAGGGTAGGAGAGATAAAATATAGAATTAGCAAGAATACCTGAGGGGAGTGTGTGCTAGCGAAGGGAGGCTTGGAAATGCTCAGTTATTCATGAATCCAGAGCTTTTGGGCAGGTGCAGAGCAAGCAGGACCAGCTGGGAGCTCAAAGCAGATTAACTAGCTCTGTCCCCTGATCCCAAACATGGGAAAAAGGTGGGGAAGAGAAGAACTGGGAGCAACCCAAGAGACCAGGAGACCAGGAGACCATTGTAGTAAAAAAGGCTGGGATATATAGGGAAGAGATGCTGGGGGAAAGCGGCCCAATGTAACCCCTGGGCTGGAGTGTTTAGGGTAGGGTACTGGGTTTCCAGGCAGGAAGACACTTTAACAGGTATGAATTAAAGAAGACTAGGACCAGAGTCAACTTTCATAAGTTAAGTAAGTATCTCAGTCATTAGTCCAGAGACCTAAAACATACCTAGCTTTTTAAGGTTGAAATATTCTTGTAACACACATGAAACATCTAGGCTACATAAAGACAGCTTGGGTGTTTGAGGTTGGAGCCCTGAACTTGCTATAGAACTGTAGAATAGGTAACCCAAGTATGGGTTGTGAGTCCTGGAAATTTATTTCAAGGATGCTTCCAGAGGCCTATGAAGCTGTGGGCTTTTCCACTTGTGCCCACATTTCTGAAACAATGACTGGAACTGAGTTATTTATGAATAATTGCCAAGGAAAAAGCTTGGACTTTCTCCACAACCCCACCCCTAACACTGCCATCCTCCCACCCCACCTACCCCACTAGCTGATAACTCTATTATCTCCTTCAATCTATTCTAAGTCCTACCACATGGTGGTTAGTTTACCTCTACCTCAGTTCATGAGACAGTATTCCTCAGAGTTCAGGATGAATCTCCTCCTGTGCCTGATTCTATCCCAGAGTTCTCCCTCTATACAGGAACTCCCACCTCCTCTTTCCTGCCTCAGATCATTGGCCAGTCAGCTTTTTTATTGAAAGGTGATGTTTCCATACAGTCCACAAGATATTCTCTCTACACTCCTACAACATGACAGGTTGAGAAATAGGCAGTGTGAAGGAAAGCTGAGGCAGCTAAGCCTAGCAACATGTTTTCTGGGTGAAGGCAGTAGAAGATGAACCAGTAATCTCAAAAAACATACTCAGGTGTTATGATCCCCTTGGCTAATCTTGTCCTGCCCATTATGCATGGAAAGATTACTAAAGGGAATATCTGGAGGAAATTTCCCTTCAGTAAAGTTCCTTAAAGTTCTGCTGAACCTTTTACCTCTGACACACCTGGGTGAGAAAGGTGTGTCCAAGGCATACATATTCGTGTACCATACATCCCATTTTGTCCACCAGTGAAGCCACTGCTTATAGAGTATAGTTGTCCAAGGAAACTGAAAGATTTTCCACTGTTAACTTTGCTCACCATGTTGCAACTATATTTCTGGCCTTCCCCTTATCACAGTGTGATGTCCATTTGCACACCATGTTTTTGCTAGCGACTGAAAAGTGATGGAAGCAGCTTGGCAGCCTGCATGGCAGTGCAATCATTTCTTTCTCACAGCGCTCAGTCCTGGCCATTCCCATTGAGCGCAAGGCCTTTGAAGTGCATGGTGCATGTAATTTAGCTGACAGTGGATTGCACTAGAGTCCATCTAAATCAAGTCCAAGTCTGAACAGACATCAAAATACCCCCACCCCATAATTGGCAGCTGGTATTTTTCTTCTGTGCTATTTTTTTTAAAGGACATTTTCTTGGCTACACGTTTTATCAATTTTTTGCTGTAATGAATTTTTTTCTGTGATTTTGGCAGTATTTTGTTTTTTTTTTTTACCTCAACAATTTCATATGCTCTTGGCTGCTGTCAAGTATTACCTCAGTTTATGTTTACAACATACCCACCAAGAAAGCAAAGTAATATTTTTGAACATTTTTGACATACGAGACTATGGTTTTTTAATCTTCCTATACAATTCATGAAATTTTTTTTTAATTTGAGCTGACTGACTGAATGTACAGTTTGCATTAATTTCCTAAATGAGAAATTCTCGTTTAAAGGAATCTACATGAGGGAGGTAGTAAAAGAAAATTTGAAACAGAGATCAAGGATGCTAATTACAGTAGTTCTATATGGCAAGCATTCAAATACACTATAATAGCCCCGACTTTTCAGCTTCCTTATCTACCAGAACCCCACGTTAGGATTTCCAACAATCAACCTATGTTACTATTTTTAATTCCAGATTAAAATCTAAGTAAACCTGGCCTAAGAAACACCTGGGGTGATTTAATAATAAAGTAGGACAGGGCCACTGCTAACAGTTGGCATTAGGGCATAAAAACACAGAGAATATAAAATGTAATAGCAATTGGAAAAATGTAATACAATTCCGTGAAAATGCAATTAAATCAGGTTGGATAAATAGCTTCCAGGACATAATAGCAAGAAGAGAGAGTTCATTTCAATGAAGTGAAAATGGCAAAAACTGAATAAATAATTTAAAGCTGGAAATGAAAAAGTTCCGTGTGGAGTTTAGAAGACAATTGAGCTCATCTGACCTTGTGCAAGTCGGTTAACCTCTGGGGGCCTCAGTTTCCTTATTAGGAGAAAGGGAAGGGAGGAGGGAGGGTAAGACTACTGATCTCCAAGGTCTATTCAAAGTCTGAATTTGCCTCCTGGGCTTGGAGGGAATGAAAATGTAGGCCATCAACACATTAGTGGCTCTGGGAAAAGAAAATGCACATAGACAAACTGTGAATTTGGTTTCATATGAAGGCCCGATTTTATCTGCCTTTGTTTTTCTTTTTAAAAATAAAAGATAAGAATAAATGTCTGCAGTAATTGAATTTCTGGTTCCATATTTTCCTGGCTAGTTTTCCCTTATCTGGGGTTACAGGAAGAGGCTGACTGCATACAGATAAAGCAGTCCATGTGGAGAATGCCAAGCTCCCTCTGCCCATGCTCAGGCACCCTCCCCACTCTTCTGCCCATCTGTTCTCTCCTACCTAATCCTCCAGAGTAGACAAACTAGGTGGGTGATAATCAGCAGCTAAGGAAAGGGGAGACCTGTGTTCTTGCAAACGGATGAGTCATGCATCACAGGTCAATCAAGCAAGGCCTCCTGGAAGAGCTTCTTGGGGATTAACTCAGTTGGCTGTGAAGTCATGCTGAAAGCTGCTTCCATGCAACAGACACCAGTTAGAGAACAGGGGAAAAAGGTGTTTATCATGTTTATTCATAAAACCATAAGGTCTGGATAGAAATTCTAATCTTATTCTTTAGTGATTTTTTTTCTTTTCTAATAAGTAACTTACAAGATGTAGGCATCACTGTCAGAAGCATCTTCATACACATTTTGTTCGTAGAGTTTTCCTCTTCTCCTCTTCCCTGTTCTCCAGCTTGTCTTCTCTTTCTCTCTCCAATGGCCCCAGATACATTTTGTATTCATGTTCCATGTGTTCAATTACCCTTCCTCCTCTGGCTCACTTCTTTCTTAAGATTGTTCTAGTTTCACAAGCTACACACACACAAACACACACACACACACACAAATTAAAATCTAGGGTCCACATAGTAGAATAAATATATTATTTGTCTCTCAGAGTTTCATTGCTAAATAAAATTCCTCTGTATATCATCTTAATGTAAGTTTTTGCTTTGTTTTTTGTCTGTGATATAAAATACACAGAATGGTAACTGATTCTGTGTGGTTCCTTGTCACTAGAAATGTACTTCCTGTCTTTCTCTATTCTAAAGTAACTTATCAGTACATGCTAATACCAAGAGACACCCAAAAGAATCTCTTGTACTCCAAACATACTCTTCCTTACCTCTATTGTAAATAAGTGGTCCAATTTACCCTTGGAAGCCTGGACATCTGGAACAACCATCGGAGGTAACGCTGTAATTCTTTTGTTAGCTGTTTACTAAAGGACACAAGAATCCAAAGTGTCCTAAGATTCAAATCCCAAGCGATGTTTGCTGTGTTTCTTGGCTGTAGCAAGTTCTCCTTTGGAATCAAAAATATTTAGCCTGCAAAGCATAATGTCACATTAACAGGAAACAAAATTTTTGCTAGTACTTTACTAGGGTTAATGGTGAGTGATGTGGTATTATTTCCATTTCTACACTTGATTTCTGGAACTGTGGGTTTTCCTTTTGGGGAAAATGACTATATACTAAAGATTCATTCAGAGCATCTATAGTCTTTCAGACATCTCTGCCATAGCTTTTCCAAGCTATTGTCACCAAGATGACTCTGTAAATGTGTTTTCTAAAGACTGTTCCATTGGTCTTCTATTCTCTAGTCAACTGATCTTAGGGCACACCCCATAAAACCTAGACTAATTCATATGAGGCAGCACTCATATTAGGAGTAAGAATCATAGGTAATTGTGTAACTTCCTAAGTTATTTGTGCCATGCAGACCTACTTAGGCCCCATCACATAAATACCACTTCTGTTTGATGATCGATTGCTGTTGTGCATTTAGCTTCATGACTTGGTTGATCATATAACATCTAGATCATGAAAGGTAGCTTGGGTCACAAGGTAACCTGTTGACCCATTGTAAAGCATTAAGTTTCTACTAAAACCTAATATCAGGTCAGAGGAAGAACAGTTTTCTGTAGATCATGGTAAGATATTGCTCCAAAATTTCAATAACTTCTACTCCGATTCATCTATGTAGGTCTGCCAAGGTGCCAAGCCATATCCCTTTCTGCCTGCCATAACTAAAATATCATCAGGTCTATTCTATCATTGTCCAAGTGTCAGAACCTACACAAAAACTTGGACCTGTAGAAGAGACTTATTCGGTTCCATGCCCTATTCAAAACTAGCACCTTTCTGAATAACTTGATACATGAGCCATAAATGAGGAAAGCTCTGCATTCAAAATCCAAATAAGGCCATCATATATTGCACATTTTTTCTTGGGTGGTAGGAAAGGCCAAGTATAACGTATGCTTCACCTTAAAATAAAATAACTCTATGCCCTACTAAATTTAAGAAATTTCACTGAAAATCGCAGGTACTTGAATTTAGATCAAATTTATTTCCCAGCATCTGTTACACGTATGTTTTACCATCAACTCCAGTGTGGTTGCTACTTCTTGCTCACTTGGTTCAATCAGCATAATGTCATCAATAGACCAGTGTACTATCCTGTAGAAAATACCTGTGACCAAGATTCCTGTGAACTAATTCATCTCACAGACCTGGAGGATTAACACACCCTTGAGATAGAAAGCAGCAACTGGCCTCATCTGAAAACAAATTGCTTCTGGTAGGGGTTGCTTTTAGTCAGATACAAAGAACAAAAATTACTTTTGATAAATGCATGCCAGATTCTAAAAGATATGTTAATCAGCTCACGTAAGGAAACTACATCTGCGATAGTGGTTGCAATTGAAGTCACTGTTTAATTAGGTTTGCAAGAATCAAGTGTGATTCTCCATCATCTTTTTATCTCCTTCAAATACCAAATAAAATAATTAAGGGAGGATTTGTCAAGAACCACCATTCTGCATCTGTCATCACCTTGATGGTGGTCTTAATCTCTTCATTCCCTCCAGGGATGCAATATTGCTTTGGGCCCACTATATTGCCAAGTAAAGGCAGTTCTAATGGCTTTGATATATATGGTCTTTCCATCAGTAATAGCCCTTTCTCCATAGGTCAGAGAACCAGTTGGGATTCCTCCACTTCTAAGTATAGCTCTCCTAATTTTGCACTCTGAGGCTGGGGAAATAATCTCTCAATGAGTTCAGAGACCCACTGGACACACCATGATTCAGTCTTTGTCTAAAACCCCACTGATAATATGTCCTCTGTAGTCTCCATACTTGAACTGGGAAGCCAGAGTGTTGGGCTCTTCTAAAAATCAATGCCAATGCAAGGAAAGTGTCTAGTAGAGCCTGAAAGATAAGAAAATTTTGCTTAATCTGATGTATGACTAGCACTATTAAGAAGCTATAGTTACATTTGGCAAAGAAATGAAAAATTAATAGTAAAACTTCTCAGAAATACAGCATTGTCCTTCCCCACTGAGACATGAGTCTCCTTATTTCTAGGAATTCTGGATTGCAAAAGCCTGGAAATTTGTTGAGGAGCCATGATTCTCTATTGCTGTGATTCTACAAAGCCTTCTGTTCATTTGTTCTTTAATTTTTATGCTCATATAGAATTCAGTGGACTTCTTATTTCTTTCATTCCTGGGAACACCATGATTAATTAGCAAACATCAGAAGTTTACACAAGTCAGATCATGAAGTATGATTTGCCCATTCTGTCCATCACGATAAGTACACTCATCTAGCTTTTGGCAATTTTGATTTTGTCATCTCTTGGCCCCTTCTGCTGTGCAGGAGTCCAATTAAACTGGTTGCATTTAACTTATCAATTAAAATACTGTGGTTTCTACAGCAGCGTGTAGAACACATAAAGGAGCAATGGCAGAGATCTTTGAGCATGCTGATACAACTCGAACAAATTTATTTCTAATAATATTAGTGAAGGTACATCTTAGGAACTATTTTATTCACACAAATGACCTTAGGACATCACTTTTATCTGTGCTTTAAATGCAGAATCTTTGCTTAATAGACTCGAATAGATGAACTAATCCCGAGTTGCTTTCAGGTTCCTTTCATTATTAGCATACATCCTAAGAATCTATTTTTACCATTTAGGTTTGATGAAATTATAAATTCATTATTTCATGAGGGGTATAGCACATACCCTCGTAAGTCATACTCTCTACCTCACCTTTAGGGTACTGTTGAGACTTAGATCTGGTTAGAAGTTAGAGGCAATGATGAACCAGTACTTGGGGGCATGGGTCTTGCCTAACTTGCTATCTCCCTCAGGGAAGGACATTGTTAGTTTTGCTAACAATGCAGGGTCAAGTCCCTCAGACAAAGAAACAAAGTAACATACAGCAGGAAAAGGAAAAAGTATGTATTTGTAGCTAAAGGGTTGAGAATTTATTTCTTAGGTAAAATAAACCCACCTGAATTTGAGAGTTCACTGTCTTCAGTCATTTCAGGTCCCTTCACAAATCTCTATGCCATATGATAGGGGCTCCACATTTTCCAATTGGAGTCTCTATTTTAACGGAAGCCATCTTAGAGGTTTGCAGTTAAATCTGTGTTATAAATTAGGCAATCTTATGATACAGGCATGAATGTAGTCTTTAGTAATGCTAGTTCTTGACAAAGAGAAGATCTATGATCCGTTCACCTTCCTCAAAGACCAAATAAGAGAATCAAGTGAGGATTTGATGAAGCATTTTCACCACCATAATGGTAGACTTAATGTCTTCATATTCTCCAGGGATACAATACTGGTTTGTGTACACTATATTTCCAAGTAAAGACAGTTCTAATGGATAAGGAAGCTAAGATCCTCGCATCTCTTTAGTTCAAAAGATTAGGAACCTTAACAGTCTTGATTTTCACAGAAAGCCTAAAGGATTCCTGGAGAGTGTTTTGTCTTCAATTTACATAGAGACTGAAAAATCTAAGTAAAAAATACACACACCAGGAAGGAATGAAGGCAAAAAGGCAAAAGGCAGAACTGCTTTCTCCTAGGATGGCTTAGATCTTTGCCTCAGCAAAAAGATGATGTCTAGACTAGGAAAGAGCCATTTCTCTCCAGTCAATCCTTAGTTGGTTCTAGATCCTATCAAGTTGACCAAGATTAACCATCACAGAAAATTAGTTCCACATTTGATATTTTTAATAAATAGGAATTTATATTAAAAGTGAAAGGATTACTGTAACTCAGGTCAAAGCTCAAGAATATTTTACATAATTTTACAAACTTATTAGTGGAATTTTGTCAAAACATAAATATATTATTAAAAGGGAATTCTAAGAAAATATAATTATGTTGTTAAATATAATCTATTTTAACTTCATATAAAGTGAACAAAATTTGAAAAAGCATAAATGTGAAACTGAGAGTTTGAGCTTTAACAAATCATTGGATTAAAAATTTATTTCAGAGGCATTTAGAATAAACACTAAGAAAATGCTAGAGATCATTGTATGTAGTGATTGCAAGAATAACAAATTGCTTTTGTTTTTTAATTAGAAACAATCATGGTTAGAATTCTATAACTTTATTGTTAGATAGATAGATAGATAGATAGATAGATAAATAGATAGATAGATAGATAGATAAGGTATAGGAGAGAGGTAGAGGGAGGGGAAGAAGAGAATGAGAGTGAAGAAGAGAGGCAAATCAGTGTTTTTCTTTATATCTGAAGAACTAATTAGTTAATACTTTACTCATGTCTGGTGCGGTTTCTAGTCTCTGTATGTATACAGAGACTAGATATAATTATATTTATGTGTATATATATAATTTTATATACTGTATATAAAATTTCCAAATATTGAACAGTCAGAAAATTATAAATAAGAGTGGTGTCATCAAAGTTCACACTGAAAATGTGCTATCTATGCTTTATATTACCAACAAGGGCAAACACTTGACTGTTTCTGTACCACAAATAATTATTTTTACCTGAATAGCTTTTGGTTCAAGTATAATATCAGAAGACAGTGATCTTATCTTTATGAAGAATGTGAGAGTGTATGGTATGGGGAAAATAGTGGTGGATTTAAATCAAATTGTCCTGTCAAAAACTGTATAGACTCTAAGCAAGTCAGTTAACCTTTGGATATTTAATTTCCTGCTCTGTGAAACCAGGAAAAAGTGACCCAAATGATGTCTTACATTCTTTCTATCTTGAATTATGTGATCGATTTTCTCTTCTAAATTCTCTTCCACTGCACAGCTATTGGTTTTTAAAAAAAATGAACATTCCTGGGCCTATCTACTTCTGTGATATTTTTACTTTTTGTGGTTCTTCAAAGATTAACATTCCTTTTGTGTTAAACATGTATAAAAGCAACTAAAATTGGATTTATTCATTGAAAACAATGAAATGTAAAACTGGATCTATCTCTCTACTCCTACAAAATAAATATTGAGAGAAATTGCCATGTCATTTTTCCAATATTATTATCAATGCATTCTTTTCTGTTAGTGTCAAGACAGTATAGGCTCTGCCAGTACCTGACAAATACAGAGGTGGATGCTCTCAGGCAACCATTGGACTGAACACAGGGTCCCCAATGGAGGAGGTAGAGAAAGAACTGAAGGAGCCGAATGGGTTTGCAACCCCATAGGAAGAACAAACATATGAACCAACCAGTACCCCCAGAGCTCCCAGGGACTAAACCACCAACCAAATGGGAAAACATGGAGGGACCCATGGCTCCAGCTGTATATGTAGCAGAGGATGGCTTTGTTGGACATCAAAGGGAGGAGAGGCTCTTGGTCCTAAGAAAGCTGGATGCCCAGTATAGGGGAATGTCAGGACAGGGATATGGGAGTGGGTGGGTTGGTGAGCAGTGGGAAAGGGATGGGATAGGGGATTTTTGGACGGGAAACCATGAAAGGAGATAACATTTGAAATTTAAATAAAGAAAATATCTAAAAAACCAAAACAAAACAAAAATAAGAAACAAAAACAAAAAACAGATGTTCCTGTGATGTTCAGTTTGTTTTTTTTATTTTTCATTAAGGATTTCTATATACCCAGAAGATGCTCCAACATGTAATAAGGACATATGGTCCACTATGTTCATAGCAGCCTTATTTATAATAGCCAGAAGCTAGAATGAACCTAGATGTCCTTCAACAGACGAATGGATTCAGAAATTGTGGTATATATGCACAATGTACTATTAGTCAGCTATTAAAAACAATGAACTCATGAAATTCTTAAGCAAATGGATGGAACTGAATGACGTAACCCAATCACAAAACAACACACATGGTATGCACTCACTGATAAGTGGATGTTAGCTCAAAAGCTCAAAATAAACAAGTTACAATTCACCTACCACAGGAAGCTCAAGAAGAAGGAGGACTGAAGTGGGGGGGGGTGCTTCAGTTACTCTGAGAAACAGAACAAAATACAGGAGCAATTATGGAGATTAAGTGTGGAGCAGAGACTGAAGGAAAGGCCACTCAGAGACTGTCCTATCTGGGGATTCATCCTATAAACTGTTTCCAAGCCCCGACACTGTTATGGACGACAAGAAGTACATACCAAAAAGAGTCTGTTATGGTTGTCTCTGGAGGGGCCCTGCCAGAGCTTTACACAGACAGAGGCAGATGCTAGCAGCCAACCATTGAACTGAGCCTGGGGTCCCCAATGGAGGAGTTGGAGGGCAGACTGGAGGAGCTGAAGGGGTTTACAGCCCCATGAGAAGAACTAAGATGTTGGCTACCCAGATGCCTCAGGACTTCCAGGGACTAAACAATCAACCAAGGGGTAATTGATTGTACCAGACAAACGTGTCAGGCATCAATGGGAGGAGTGGTCCTTGGTCCTGTGAAGACCCAATAGATGCCCCAACAAAGGTAAATTGAGGGTAGGGGAGGTGGGAGTGGGTCAGGTGGAGGGGCATATACTTGTAGGCAAGGGGTGGGAGGAGGGGTTGGGGGTTTTCGAGGATGGGGAAAACGTGGAAAGATTTTAGCATTTGAAATGTAAATGAAAATTGTATCCAATAAAAAATTAAAAAAAGAAAGAATATGATATCCATTATCAGGTTATTTAAGTGTTTCATGTTATCTATTTATAATAATAATTTTTTTTCAAAAAAAAAACAGATTTCCTTGTCTACCTTTTCCTTCTGAGGTAAATTCAGGATTCTGTGAAAATAAATTTGCTTTTTTTGCAAAGAGAAGGAATTCTCACTAATAGATACCTGAATTTCCATGGCAAAAAAATAGGAGGCTGAAATTTGAATTGACAGAAAAAAAACAACAAAAAACAATCCAAAATGTTGTCCATTATTCCATGAAAGATGATTTGTGGCGTTGCAACTGTGTAGTTACCTTGGTGACTTTGGAGGCCTGAAAATAGACCCATGATTAAGTACAAACCAAGATTTGCTTGATCTTTGTATCTAATATAAAGCAGTAAAGAAGCTCTTCATATCATCATTTAGACATTCAGAGGATGAGAGTAGCGCCCTTCTCAAAGACTACTAAATATCTTTCCACAGTGCAAAGCCATCTGGGGGGTCTTGTACTGCCAATTGTATGCTTACTCAAAATAGCACATATGATGCTTTGTCTTGAGGTAATCCTATGGCCCTAGGATCTACCAGATTAGAAAGTAAACCCTACTGTATTTAGAAGAAAGAGATGTAAAGATAAGGAAAAAATAGCACCAGTCAAGTAGTACTTGAAAATGGTATCTTGGCGATAACAAGTAGATATTATTGTCTTAAAAATATGTAAAATACTGGTTCACTGTAGGTCCTAAAATTATTCTTAAGAGAGTTTCTGCATGGACAGGCAAGCATAAGGAAGAACCAAACAACTTGGGGTTTTACTTAGCTTGGGCTATGCACACATCCTCCTAGAAGTGCACTTAGTAGCCCAAGATCCTTACATGGAAGTAATAGGCACACATGTTGTTCTTCATATCATGCATTTAGCAACCTGTCAGCCACCAAGAAACAAACCTTCCCTGCTTGCACATTCCTGTCTGTACAATGTACCAGGGTCAGAAACCTTTCACGGAGGCTAAATGGTAAGTATAAAACCTGAATTGCAGCAGAGACCTTAGAATTGTGAAGATGCGAGGGCCATAAGAGACTGACAAGGAGGGCAGCAGATGTGGGGTGGAGAGACCAGGTTTGCTACAAGTGGAAGTGCTAGAAGGCATGGGACTGTAGAAACCCTTTGGAGTCTAGATTAGCACATTATCAGGCCCAGATGCCAGACATGATACTGTACAATGTAATTTTATTTGTATTGTAATTTACTACTGTGTTTCAGACTTGATTTGGTCTCAGCATTCCTCACTTTGCCCATTTTCTTGCTCTCTGGAGTGCTTGTTCTGTATCATTGTATAATAAAAGGACCTTGCTGTTTGTTTTAGAGGTATTCATGGTTCAGAGATTGTCTTGAATGCCAGATATGATTTAAAATTTTAATTAGTGTTGGGACTTTAAAAAAGTCTGAGGACTTCTAAAGTTGGACTGACTTGAATTTTTGTATTATCAGAAGGCCATGAGCCCAAAGGGTCAAGGAGTAGAAGATTTTGACGTAAAGGGGGTGTCGGGTTGACAAACAGTCCATTTGTGCTCATTAATTTGATTACCAATTGGGTAGAATCTATAGTCACCAACAAGACAGACCTAAGAACCTGCTTCTGAGGAATTGGTTATAATAATGAAGATAGGAAGAACTATGTACTTTGGGTGACACCATTCTGTGGCGTAGAGTCTCAGGCTGAGTAAATGATACAACAAGTTGAGAAAAAGCATTCATATTCCCCTGCTTCCTGACTATGAGTATAATGTAACCAGCTGCCTATATGACTCCCCACATGACAGACTGCACCCAGGCACTGTGAGCCAAAGTAAATTCCTCCTTCCGAATTTGTTTTTGTCTGGTATTTTGTCAGAGCAGGACAGCAGGTACCATTCATACCAATGGTTCATACAAGTAGTATTAAAAGGAGATTAAATATAACCAAAGCCAATATGGACATTCATATTATTCCTTTGAAAAAGTTTTAAGTATACGTAGTTGTCTCAATTTATGTTAACTAATTTCTGCATTGATGCAAAAGCAGACCAATTATACATATCCCCTCCCTTCCCAAACACACACACAACACACACACACACACACACACACACACACACACACACACTCTGCCAGGACATGGTTGAGGTAAAATGAGAGGACATTTAGGTGAAGCTCTAGTGTTTTTCCTACAGGCATTTTTATACTATGTCTATTTTCTTTCTGCCCCCTAATGAAAAAAAAAATTCCATTCCTTGATTTCTCATAGGCACTTTGAATTTCAACTTTCTACAGAAGAAATTTCTACTAAGGAATTCTGAGATCTTAACACTCTTCTGTCATTTTCAGTCCAAAATATAGCCATAATGATTAGAAACCAGAAGTACCCGTGTTTGAATAATCTGCACACATGCTGACATATCTCTTGTCTTCTCTCTCTCTTGCTTTCTTCTCCTCCTCATCTTCCTTCCTTGGCATTTTGTGAGACAGGATCTGTCCATCAATATATTGAATCTTCAAGTTCACTAAGTATCCAAGACTGAGCTCAGACTCACTCACACTTTCTCCCATCCCCAGTGTGGGCCAATATGCTTGGGATAAATTTCTACCAGGAAAAAATTCTAAATCATGATGATACACAAGATACTCAAGTGGAAGAGGATTTATCAGTCTTTCTGTAAAACTCTTTGGCTGTAATTGAGACATAGATATCATATATGCAATGTAAACATGTAATTAAGCAAAATGGCAAAATATTCGTGAAATCAATATAATTTAATCTATAGCATTTTTACACTAGAAATATTTATTATTTTATTTTCAATATTCTTTGTTTACATTCCAAATGCTTTCCCCAATCTATAGTATCTTTAAAATAGTAATGTTATTGTGACTTCTATGACTTCATCTTGAATCATCTATTCATGACCTGTAGATTTTATAACTTCTGCATATTTGCTAACTTCTACAATTTTGTGTTTATTATCCATTATCTTTATAGATTTATGACATATAAAAGTATCCTTAAAACAGTATTTTTTTCAAATATTACCTCCCTTCCCAGTTCCCCCCCCACACACACACACACAAGCTCCCATCCCCTCCTTCCTCCCTCTGTCTCTATTAGGGTGCTCCCCCACAGGCCCACCCACTCCTGCCTCAGTGGCCTAGTTTCCCCCTATCCTGGGTCATCAAGCCTCCACAGGACCAAGAGGTTCCCTTCCCAGTGACTCCAGATAAGGCCATCCTCTGCTACATATCCAGCTAGAGCCGTGGGTACCCCCTATGTACTTTTTGGTTGGTAAACCAGTAGTTTTTAAAATATAGGTTCTAACTATAAAATCAAATTAGCAGTCCACACTCAGCATTTGATTTTAATACAGAACCAAAGGGAATAGGGGTAGGGGAAGGAGAGAACACTGTATACAATAAAGGAAACACAGAAAATAATTGCTTCAATTAATATGTAAAATTATTCCTTTAGTGTGGTCTGTGGCTACCACATAAAATACATTTCTGTAGTCACTGTCAATAGGTATCAAAATCTCTGTCAAAAGCAATGTATTAGTAATACTATTTGGTTTGGGCTCTATAAAAATGTATAATTTCATAGATATTCTTCATTGACTTTTTTTTACAGTTCAGGAGTAATCTATGTTGATTTATTTTCACTGAGAAATGATGTTCTGCTGCAAAACAATAATGTAATTATTTTCTATTCTCCCATCCAACTGTCATTTAGGTTGTTTCTGAATTTTTATTACAACAAAAAGTGCTTCAGTAATTATTCTTGTTGTCTGCTGATATATGAGACCATACCTAAAATATGAATATGTGAAGGTAGGCATGAGAAAACCAAAAACATTTAGAAAAATCATTTCTTTTCCTTGTTTAGAGTACCCTCCAGTTTCTTCTTCATTCTTAGAAACATCTGTAGAGAATACAGCATCATATTCGCCTCAGTTCACAACAGTCCACTCACATTCTGAAACAGTACTGATCCTCACAGTTCTGAACTGATCTGCCTGTATATGAAAGGCATTTTCTAGCCCTATAAAAAACAATTCCTAGTTGAGTGGTAGTGGTGCAGGCCTGTAATCCCAGCACTCTGGGAGTCAGAGGCAAGCAGATTTCTGAGTTCTAGGCCTGCCTGGTCTACAGAGAGTTCCAGGACAGCCAGGGCTATACAGAGAAACCCTGTCTCGGAAAACAAAACAATTCCTTTGAGTTCAGACAGGGAATTCAATTGTTCTCAGCTCTGTGGCTCTAGAGAACCCTAATTAATACATCACTCAAACTGATAAAAAGCTATGGCCATTGTATTGTGTGTAGTGCTTTATCTGTAGCAGAGAGAAATATTCATACATGGCTAGAAATGTCATGTGCTACTGGCCAGAACTGCTTATATGATCTCATCTAATATAAGTGGTACTAGAATAAATAAAATACTTGAGTGAATATTTGTCTTTCAGCCACAATTTATTTGGATATTCTATTGTTTTTCTACTATCCACCTTAAAGACTCTAACATACTTCTTACCAAAAATTACTACTTCTGCTTTGAATCTGTTCTACAAGGATGCTTTAGATTTTTCCTCTGGAACACCTGTCTTCATAACAATATGACTGACATCCTTTACAGGTTACCTTTTATGGTCCACTGCCCCACATGAGAATAGAGTTTCCATTTCATAAACTGGAAGGTAAAATTGACCCTCAGAATTTATGTTTTTCCTCTTACTTTGACCCTTAGATTTGTGCTAGTATTAAGGTAAGTTTTAGAGATGATGAAATTAAACATAAATCATGATGAAACTTTGGAATCCCATAGTGCAACAGATAGAGAGGTACACAGTTAAAATAATGTGTAGATGTTGCTAAGATTCCCCTGTTAGAAGGGTACATTGCCAACCTGGAAAAAGTGACCACTAATCCAGATAAAGTCTTCTGAAAAGACATTCTGAGTTTCCAGAAAATACTTGAACTTACTTGCAAAGGAAAAAGGAAGTCAGTTGAACGTTTTAATTAAAACAGTTATGAAAATTGGAGTTATTTTTAAAATAGGAAGCAACTAAGCCACAGTCTAAGGCATGAGAGAGCATGACACTGACTTTTAAATGTAGGCATGGTGGTAAAACTGAAGCATGCAGTAAATTTGATGACTGTTAAGAGGTCAAAAGTAGGAAATCAGCGAAGAGTCAAATCCTGAGAGAATTTATCCTGCAATAAACATTGAGCAACTCTCAGATGAATTCAAGCACGCTGAGATTTCAGTCGTATGAAAGTCATGAATAACCTCAAGCTTAAGGATGAGAAGGGGACTGAGTCAATAAAACTGTGATGAGTCTGTGACAGTGTCTCAGACAACCAGATATGTATTGATAGTCCCAACTATAAAAAAGATATAGTATTATAATTTAATATTAAGCTAATTATACTCTAAAGATGGAGATGAGGAAAGGCTCACATAATCCTAAGACTCCAGTGCTACAAAAAAAAAAAAAAAAGAAAGGAAGGAAGGAAGGATGGGAGGGAGAGGGAAAGAGAGAGAGACAGAGAGACAGAGAGACAGAGAGACAGAGAGACAGAGAGAGACAGAGACAGAAAGAGACAGAGAGAGACAGAGACAGAGAGAGACAGAGAGAGACAGAGAGACAGAGAGACAGTGAGAGAGAAAGAAAGAAAGAAAGAAAGAAAGAAAGAGAGAGAGAGAGAGAAAGAAAGAAAGAAAGAAAGAAAGAAAGAAAGAAAGAAAGAAAGAAAGAATGAAAGAAAGAGAGAGAAAGAGAGAGAAAACAAAAGAAAGAGATTTCAGTTTGGAAGCAGAGTTTTGTCATTAACAACATTATATATTCTGGTTAGGAGTTCATCTAAACCCCATGTAAAGTGAGGACCACATGGGAAATATAACAAAAATGAGGAGAGAGTTTAGAGGCATGGTACCATCCCAACTGAGAAGAACACCTATAAAGGCATGTATCACCAAGAGATGATACAGGTATAAAGGCTTTGAGTTTTGTGTGATGGCTATTTCTGGTTGCTAACTACAATCCAGAAATGGAGAGCACACTTGTGATGCTGATCTTGAGGCTAGAGGAAAGAGAATTCTGACCTGGATCTTGACATGGAGATCTCGAGGAGGAATATTGGGCATGAAAAACTTAGGCTCAGGAAAGGTAGTACACATCTTTAATCCCAGCAGATTGAGGCAAGCAGACCTCTGAGTTCAAGGCTAGTCTTGGACAAAGTTAGGTATAGTGTCATACTCCTTTAATCTGGGCCACACCTTCTGCTGGAGGCCTACATAAGGACATTGGGAAAAGGAATAACCACTCTTCGCCTGCTTCCACTTACTTTCCAGCACATCTGTTGGAACCTATGTCTTCAGGAAGACCAGCTGAAACAGCTAGCCTCATGGGACACAGCAGCTGCTAGTTTTTTGGACTTCCCATTCACAGCTGCTCATTTTGGGGTTAGATTATAGACTTTAAATCATTACAATAAGTTCCCATAATATATAAAGACATTCCATAAATTCTGTGACTCTAGAGAACCCTAATACATACTGTAATCTTTAAAAAAAATCACAAAACAATGTAGACATAACCTCAACAATTTTGCCCTCCATAATACTTAGTCTCAATTCAATGTTGAAGAAAATCCCAAATTTTACATAATGGCAAGCTGAAGTCACTTGCTAGTCACCGGCAAATGTTAAATATGTTTTATACTTGCAAACCCCTCGTCTTCTTTGGTACACTGCTGGGATAATCATGATAAACCTTGCAAAACTCCCAGGAGGTAGGAAATGAGTGTAGCGGTGCTCTGTGGCATCCTTGTAAATAAGAACAGATGTTCACCCATCCACAAAATCATTTTGCGCCAGACTGCTTGAGGTCATGGGGTGGCTGAACAAAGGAAATCCCAGTTTTCTACCTGTCCCAGCTCAAGGAGATTGGCATTAGATATAACTGCTGTTGAACCAACTGGAGTCAGGAAATCTTTCACATAGAACAACACCTTGGGACATGAGAACCTTGCCAAGGAACTCAAAGCACATCTGAGTCATTGATTCACTAACCCCCAGGCAGTCCTTGTGGGATAGAAAATGGCTTTGTGTACGATTTTAAAAGATCTGAAGCCTTAAAGTCAGCAAATTATTGGCCAAGTCCAAATCCTAGCTAAGTCCTCTTTTTACTAAACTGAAATTCTTGGCAGTTCCACTGAAGCACCTAGAGAGTCTTGGAGATGCATGCTTCCGAGACTCCCTTGGTGGGTTCAGCTGCCTCCTCAGTTTGCTTGGTGCTGAGCCATTACACTTACAATCTAAATGCTCTCTGGAGAAGAGGTTGCCTGGCCTCCACTGTATCCCTCTTCTCATGAGCCTGTCCCAAATGCTGTTGCTTCTAGCAGGATGCTGAGCCAAAGCCCCTGCTGCTTTACTGGAGGCAGAAAATGAGCAAGCAAGACTGATGATTGCCCTCAACAAGTACACAGGGATGCCATAACTTGTTGCTTTGGCATTACATGTTGAACTTCCACTTGGCTAAACCAAGGATGACTGCACTGCCTACCTACTGGGTTTATTGTGTGGCTATCAAAAGAGGATTCTGAAAGCATTTAAGCCCAAGGATTTCATATAGTTTACATTTCTTGGTAGACTAGAACATTTTCACAAATACCTCTCAAAAAATAAAAACAGGGAAATTGCTTTCTTAAAGACTGGAAGATGGAAATCACAGCAGACATTACCTATTTCTAGTCAAAGCTGAATTGTTCTTCTGAGAATCCTTTCCATTGTGGTTTTAAATTGTATATTAAATAGTATCCTATCATATCACATATTAATTATATTGTATGATATGACAACAAATTTTAGTTTTAATGGAACATACTCTCTTATAGACAAGGTATCTTAAAAAGGTTAAAATGAAATGGTTAACATAGTTTGTGGCACTGCTGGCGCCAGAAATTTAGCCCTCTCTCCTGACTGGTGTATTTGATGGCTGACTAGTACAGTGTGAGGGAAATCTTCTCACACTTCATCTTACAGTGATCACTATTAAATGTAAGCCACAGACACCCCTAAATCTTGCACATGCCCCATTTCCATTAGTATCAGTGGCACATAAAAACATACAAATGAAATAGCTTATTTTCTGAAATGTAGTAGGGCTATTTGTCCATTCTTGATAGACCTGAAAAAGCAAGAAGACACGTTTAAAATCACCACACATGGGCATTCAGCAACTTTCAATAGGTTTGTTTTCTCAAAGCATACTTCCCTATTGTTTTTAAAAGAACAGCCATAGGAAAACATTATTATAAGAAAAGAATTATAGTAGGATCCATATGTAAGATGGGGGCATTCTAGAAGTACTTAATGAATGAAGAATATCTGGAAAGAAGAGACCAGGAGCAACCATCCTGCTTGTTTTGAAAGGATGACCTAAATAATATGTACATAAACAGCATTGCCACCCGTCTAAAGAGAGATATAAAATCTAGAGAGAGCTTCCAACTATATTAGAATGATTACATACTGTTTGCTCAAAGTAGGTCCTCAAAGGTCAGCTGTCCAGCTAGTTAAATTTATGATTTCTATTCAGGTCACGTGTAGGATATAGGAAATACAAGCTTTTCCAGGATCTGTTGTAGAATAAGATCAAATAGCATATGGGCTATAAAGTTGGAAGTAAGAACTTGTTACCCTAGGGAGGAAACAAAGCACACTAAAGAGAAACTCCACTGGTGGAAAAGGATGCATCTTTCTAACTCTCCTGTGGCTTTCTCTGTATTGGTTAGGGTTTCTTTTGATAAAAAAAAAAAAAAAAAAACATGACCAAAAGCAACTTGGGGAAGAAAGGTTTAATTTCATCTTCCAGTTTGTTATTCATTTCCAGGGAAGTCAGTCAAGGAAAAAACTGATGCAGATATGATGGAGGAGTACTTTTTATTGGCTTGTTCCCCATTGGTTGCTCCTTTTGTTTTATTTTGTTTTGTTTTGTTTTGTTTTGTTTTACTATCCAAGATTAGAGAGGTCCAGGGATGGCATTACCCCAATGAGCTGACCCTTCCCACATAAATCATTTATCAGGAAAATACAGATTTGCCAACAAGACAGTCTTATGGAGGCATTTTCTCAATTGAACTTCCTCTTCTTAGATAACTCTAACTTGTTTGAGTTGACAAACATTAACCAGGACAATTCCAAAGCAGGTTCTATGGAAAGAGATGTTTTCTAATGGTATGCATGTTCCTTCTAGAGAAGATTCATGAGATTTCATATATGTATTTATGTCACCTTCTTAGCTTGGTTTAGGAGAATGAAGTTAAGATTAGTTCTGATATTGTCCAAGTTGAGTTACTTGTAACAAGTTCTCCTTGCCTCAGTCTCCTGGCAGTAAAGGTGGGTACTACCTTGCCTGGGCCTAAGCTTTTCATGGCCACAATGTCTCAAGATCTCTATGCCAAGATCCAGGTCAGAAACATGTATCTTCCAGCCTCAAAATCTGGATCACAGGTAAGCTCTCCAATTCTGGATTGTAATTAATTCTGGATATAGTCACGCTGACAACCAGGAATAGCCATTACAAGTGATTAAGTTTGTTTTTGGTTTTTAATTTGTCTGGATTTTTTTTACTTTCTTTTTTCCCTCACTTTCATTATCTTTTCCCTGATATTTCATTTCCTCTACCATCTCCTCTCTTTGCTTCATTCTTCTTTCTTCCTGTGTGTTCTTCCTTCTTGCTTTCCTAACAAATTTTAGCCCCTATATATCACAGGTGATCCACAACCACTAAGTTTCAGCCTCAGTACTGAGATTTATTTTTTGGGATTTGGGGGGTGGGGTGTTTGTTTGTTTGACTGGTTGGTTTTTGAAACAGAATCTTACTATGTAGCACAGGTTGGCCTCACACTCATATTCCTCTTGCTTCTCTTCTACCTCCCAACTCCTGAAACTTCCTGTTTCCTACAGTATATCCATACCAACTTGTCAATATTTGGCCAATCTCTGGTATTCAAAATATTAAGCCCATTTTCAACATTTCAAAACAAATATCACTGGGAACAATTCATAGTATTGAATGGAAAGAGATTAAAGAGAAGTTAGTTACAAAGGTCTTTTCTATCTTATAAGGAGGTTTGAGAATACAACCAGAGTATCAGGGAGCTCTGAGAAAAAGATAGTCCTTAGCAAACAGAAAAGATAAGCTGGGGAAATTTCTCATCATTCAGAGTGAGATGCATTCCTTGGTGGACAGAGACAGGGTCTGTGTCCAGCTGGGAACAGTTAGACTTTGGCACATAGCTCCCCTGCTTTCCCAGCAGTACTCTGTTTTCTTAAAATCAGATGGCTAGGTTGTCATCAGTAGGAATCTAATAGAAAAGCTTTAGAGAAGGAGAAAGCAATCACAAGTAGGAATGAGAACCTTGGTGATATCTCTTCCCAGAGGGCCAGGGTGCTTCTAATTTTGAAAACCAAACCAGGAACAACAAAAAGGTTGTTTTAATTCCAATAGTGGTCCTGAGAATCATGCCCTTCATGTCCCACAATGGAAGCATCAGCGTCTCTTGGGTGGCTGCAGAAGTAAGGGCAAGATATGGGTAAAGGAAGAAATATAACCCAAGGCAGGATGTCTCTGACTGAGGGAAAGCATTATTGTAATGTATCAATAGACGGTGGAATCAAAAGAAAAAGAAGTTGGCCTCAAGGATAGTGGTAGCTAAGAGTAGGAGAAAAAAAAGAAAAAAGAAAGAAAGAAAAAACCCTGATCCTAAAGAAGGCTGCCTAGGGTGGAGTAGGATCAACCATTTGCAGGAACTGCCCTGTAACCAAGTAGAATAGATGTTTTGTTTAGTTTTTTCCTGAAAATTCTCAATGCAGAGTAAAAGGGGCCTAAACAGGAAAAGACAATTCTGCAAGAAATCAGAACCCTCTCAAGTACAAAGCAGCCAACTCCTATTGAAGCCTGGGCCACCAGGACCATCTCAGGTACTGTTTTTCCTGGTATCCGGGACAGAGAAGCAGCTATTGCTGAAGGCTGCACTTGCACAGAGCCACACAGCAGTCCTGCTTACATCACCAGTTACATTTTCTGGGCCCAGTTCAAGGAATTTTCCTTGTACAATGTTCAGGGACAGAGGAATGTGACCTTGTTAATTTATTATTTAACAAAATCACAAAACATGCTCATGGGAGCGGCAGTGTGAAACTAAATAAGGCTTAACAAGCAATTCATTTTCTCTACCTTTCCTTTCCCAAAGTGTCTATCAAGCAAGCTCACTCTCTGGGAGAATTTGTGGCAGCAGGGTTCCTCCAGATGCAAATCCAGACAGGAACACTTGAGACAAGGAGAGCGGTAATTAGGGAAGTGGCTTTCAAACACCTGGTGAATGAGAAGTGGCAGCCAGGAGTCTGTTCCTCAGCAAGAGGCTGTTGGCCTTCTCATCGGACATGCCAGTCTCTAAGGGGACAATAAAAACTAAGAGATGTGAGTAACATTTCCACCAGCCTGTGGAGCAGGCATACTAGAGTCTGTGAATTCCTGGTAGAACTGCATAAAGGGGGAGGGAGGCAGAAGTAAGGGGAAGACCCGAGGACAGAAGATGAATTTTTATTTCTGCTCCATTCAACTCAAGTCTCACCCCCTGGAACACCTCTCCTCCCCCACTAGACAAATCCTCAGCTGCACTGAACTGTGACTATATGGTAGGATATTGCAACCAGTGGATTCTGAGGACCACTAGGTGGCATTTGTGATTTATTGCTTTCCAAGCAGAAGACTTTAAAAAAAAAAAAAGAAAGAAAGAAAAAAAGAAAGAAAGAAACCCTCTGCTGCTGTTCTTTGCTTAGACTGAACAAGACATTTAACATTCCAAAGCATTTCATTTAAGAAATGCACAGTGGATTCTCTTTATCATGCTCTAAGGGAGTGAGCACAAGTGACAGGCTTGGAAAGTTGGATTTCAGATCATCTGCATTCTTCCTAGAGTCCTCTCTGACCCCACACCAGGCGTGTACATAAGTAATTACTTGTCTACAATTAAGCTGTAAATAATGCAATCACTCCATTCTTGTCCCATCACTCCAGACCCAACCACAACAAATAATGCTAATCACATACTTATTCAAGTGTGTAATTATTCACAGTTCAACTTCTGTCGCTTTCACCCTGTTTGGAAACAGCAGAACACAACCTGTAATTAGCAAATGTGGCCCCAGGCACTTTTGCTTGGGAGCACGCCAGGGATTCAGCACCTAGGCGTGCCTTTGATCTGGAAGCTGGCAAGCCGCCTCACCCTGAGGCCAGAGAGCTATCAGCACTCTGCAAGTCATGGAGATCAATGAACATGTCAAAAGCATCTACCCCAAATCACATAATACTTGCTTCCCTCACTGTGGTTTCTGTCTTTAGTATATATTTCATAGACTTTCCTTTTTTTTTTTTTTTGAACCTTTTGACTTCAGTTTAAAAGGTTACCAAAAAGGTCTCCAAACCCCTGTGTTTTCAACTCAGGTTAAAAATGACAGTCCCCAAAGTCCTGCTTGAAGGAACTTGATCATTCTTAATTTTGCAGTTTTCTTGAGGACTGGCATAATGGGAGTGACCTTTGCTGCCTCACCTAATCTTCTAGGAAATAAGAAACTGAAGACTTTTGCTGCTACTGTGCAAGCTTCTCCCTCAACACTCAAACAAACCACCCGAAGTATAAGACTCTGGTTGCAAGGACAAGCAGATGAGAGATGTTTCCGAGGAAATCTATCAGGTGGGGCTATAGCAACAACACTGCTGCCCAGGTCCTTCTCAAACAGGGTCACCAACACAAGCCCAGCTAGTTAAAACCGAAGGAAAACAAAGCAAACAAACAAAAACCAAGACTCGATAACCATCTTTTTTTCCCTCATAGACATTGCCTGATTGAGACTTGGTGTAGTGCTTTGTATTCAAATACACTGAGCCCCAGGAAGCAACACAAAGGCATGATGCCGCACATACAGATAGGATTGTGCTTATTGTTAAAATAAGACTTTATTTTCATTTTATGTGTGTGTTTGCTCACATGTATTTATGTGTGCCAGGTGCATAGCTGTCGCCCAAAGCTGTCAGAAGGATATGTTGGATCCCTGGGAACATGAGTTGCAGAGGGTTGTAACATCTGCCATGTGGGAACTGAACGCCTGTCCTCAGCAAGAACAGCAAGGGCTCTTAACCACTGAGCCATCTTGTTAGCCCTCAACATGGACTGATTCTATCTGCATGCTGTGTTAAGAGTGTTATTCGCTTATTTGAAGAAAGGCTATTCTACCTCTGTTAAGACCTCTAGTGGCAATCAACTAATGAAAACAAATTTGCATATCTAGCTTCAATTAATATCATCTCCTGGCATATCCAGTTAAGGCAGCCTGTCTTCCCTTCAAATATGGGGTACTTTTCCCAGTAGAAAGATAAACAAAATTACAATTAAGCTTTTTTACATGTAAACACCAGTCAGACTTTTGTTCTAAGCAAAACAAAATTGGTATGCAAACTAGTATTTTGAAATCTAAAAAAAGAGGACTAGATATGCCACTCTGTGTTAGACTAGAGTGTCCTCAGTGTGGAATGTTGCCAAGGCAGGGTGATGTTTGAGCCACAGCAGGATGTGGCCAAGTAACTTAACCAAATGAGCCAAATTAACCCTGGAAAACCAGGTGGTGACAGATGTGATGGCCAGATTGCTATGATGTTTCTATTTCATTATTTTTTTTAAAAGATGAAATCCTACAATAGCGTCTATGGGACAAAGTGGAACAAGATTGAGCAGCTATCTGGTCATTTTCATTACTACAGACTGACAAGCAATCTGGAGAACTTTTTATGAAACAAATCAAAACAAAGATTCCTGGTTCCTCCAGCACCAGTAAGCGCTACCATCTGATAAAATCTTTTGTGGCACAAACGAATTTCCTATTTTAAGACCACAGAGAAAAGCCTATCTGTTTACTGTGCACAACACAATGGTTTGATTTTTGAAAGCTTCATTTAGTCTACAAAACTCTCCCTGTCATTTTTCAAACTCAGTTTCAAAAAACTGCATTATACAGTCCACTAACAAAATTATCAGAAAGTCCGCCCGCATTTGTGACTCAGAAGATTGGTGCAACGATGAGTCACATACAGTGCCCCAAACTGCTTCCCAAAAGGACAGAGAAACATTAAAAATGTATCTCTCCCTTCCGACTTCAGGGAACAAAAACATTTAGTCAAGCAACTGCATTCATGTCTAATCTGTTTAACTGAGAAAGCAAAAGTTACCCCATCATCCACAGCCTCCACCTCAGGGATCACTAACGGTCCTTTTCCCTGCCATTCTCGCCTGGGCCCAGGCTTTTGCAGTCTCCCTGTGACCCCTATCCTGTAGGTGCATTCATCCCAGACAGCAGTAGCAATGATTTTAAAACACAAATCTGATCACCATATAATCTGATTCCAAAGTTTCCAAAGCCTTTCCATTGCATTTAGAATAAACACACCTTCTGTAACGTCCACTGCCATCTGATCCCTCTTCAGCCTGAGTTTTCACTGAATGTGATTTTGTGTTGTGCTCTCTGGCCAGTGTCAATAGCTTTGAACTGTCCAATTGTGTATGTTCAATCATGCAACCGTGTGTCTTCCAGTTGGAACATTCTTCATCTGGCTTTGCCAGTAGCCACAGCTTACAGGGCAAATTCTTTGTGACCAACCTGTATAAATCAGGGGTGGGGGTGGGGTTCTGTCTTTAGTCTCAGATATCTGATGAATTCTTTTGAGGCAAAAATAATGGGGTGGTTGGAATAAGAATGGCCTCCCATGGGCTCATATATTTGAATGTTTAGTCACCAGGGAGTGGAACTCTTTGATAGGATTAGAAGGATTAGCAGGTGTCACCCTGTTGGAGAAACTGTGTCACTGGGGGTGGGCTTTGACATTTCCAAAAGCCTACAGAGAAGCCCTATGTTTCCTTTCCTGTCTTGGCCTCTGGATCAAGATGTTGCTCTCAGCTACTGCACCATTGCCTTCCTTGCTGACATGTTCCCCACCATGAAGGTAATGCAATAAATCTCTAAAGCTGTAAGCAAGGCCCCAATTAACTGTTTTCTTTATGTAAGAGTGGCCTTGGTCATAGTGTCCCTTCCCAAAAATAGAAGTGTGACTAAGACACAAAACCATTTGTAATGAGTCTGTTGGTACTCACTAGACCAAAATTGGAGCAGCCCGGTGGGTATAATGCACAAGCAGACCCACAATGCTGAATGGATCCCTCAAATTCATTTTCAAATACGTTATTATAATTTAGAAATCTAAGTATAGAAACCTGAAATGTATAAATTGCCATTTTGAGGTTTGTGGGGTTTTGACAGGTTTGTTTCTAAATTTTATTTATTTATTTGTTTGCTTATGCTTTCAAAGTGGGGTTTCTCTGTGTACCCCTGGTTGTCCTGGAACTTGTTCTATAGACCAGGCTGGTCTCTAACTCACAGAAATCTTACTTACCTTTTCCTCTCAAATCCTGGGACCAAAAATGTGCACCACTACTGCGCAGCTTGTTTTTTCTAAATTTTAATTAATTAATTAGTTAATGTGTGTGTGATGTTTGTGTGTGTGTGTGTGTGTGTGTGTGTGTGCTGTGTGTGAACTACAAGCAAGTAAAAGTAGTGGGTAACACTCTTTTCCTATATTTTATCTTAGAAAGATTTCAAACATATATATCCTCCAAACTGGGCAGTTACTATTTATTCAGGCTTATTTCTTTACATACTTATCTACACTATATCTTTACTTCAAATGAGATATCTCTGACTAGGGGTGTCTTTCAAAGCAAGTTGTAAAAAGTGATAAATCTATGATGTTTTAGAATGCATGTTATTAATTAGTTCAATATTCAAAGTTCTTTTAGAATGAATTTTACATATGGCAAAATGCATAGAGATTCTGTACTAATGTTTATGAACTGTACATAAGAACAGTACCTGTATTCCTTAATAGCCAATAATGTGTGACTCAAAAATATTTTTATGCTTTAAGTCACATTTACTTACATATGAATAGACAGTTATGCATCTGACATATTAATGTCTCTTTATAAGTATTCCATTGTATGAATATATAATAATGGTTTTATTCTTAAATATATTCTCCTGTTGAAGGGTATGAGGAATGCTCTTGATTTTGTAACTAAGAGTAAAGTTTCTATGATCACTCATCTAAGTGAATGTATTTTTTTTAATCTTAGGGGTTTTATTTATTTATTTTATGTATATGAGTGCTCTGTCTTCCCACACATCAGAAGAGAGCATTGGATCCTGTTACAGATGGTTGTGAGCCACACTATGATTGCTAGGAACTGAACTCAATACCTCTAGAAGTACAGTCAGTGCTGTTAAACACTGATCCATCTCTCCAGCCCTAGCAGATGTATTTTTATAGACATGGTTTTCATTTTCCTGAGTGAATATGTAGGAGTAGTATTGTTCATTACAAATAATATAGAGTTACAAGGTATGTGGTCAGTATCAGAAACATCCAAAACATTCTTTGAAACTGAGGACACAGTTCCATTTTCCTACTTGAATTTCCCAATAACCTTGTAAATTTCTCTTCAGTCTTTCTCATTTTCAGGCAGTAAATGGTATTTTGGACAGTAAGAATTATCTCACTGTGGCTTTAAGTTTCGCTTCATGACAACTAGCGATACTGAATAAGTCTTATGTCTATATGGGCCATTATGCATCCTTTCAAACGGTTGCCTCTCACCACCATCACCCTCAACATGACCACCACAAACTCCCCTTGCCAGGTGTTGTTTTTCAAATACTGTTTTCATTTCCTGTTTTTAATGTGTTTTGTTATTGTGCTATATAATTTCTTTATATAGCAACCATTATTGCAAATGTTAAGGAACCCTCATGTTACTGTTATGTTACCAGGTTAGATGGGGGTCTCCCTTTTATGTTCATAGTATTGTTTTATTAAAAAGAGTTTGAGAGGAAACTCTGGAGAAAGCAAGAAGACAATTTTATTAGAGTTTGAGAGTAAAAAAAAATAAGAAAGAAAGAAAGAAAGAAAGAAAGAAAGAAAGAAAGAAAGAAAGAAAGAAAGAAAGAAAAAGCAAAAGAAAACAGGGCAGACAATCTAGATATCTGTTTCTTCCCAGCAGAGGGAAATGAAGAGAATGAGCCATATTGTTGAGTTAGGCTGGCTTGTTCAACAGTGAGGGTCAGCAAGCGACGATCTATCTGGCAGTAAGCAGCTAGATGACAAAGGGGCAGTTGCTTCACAGAGAGAGAGACATAAAATACAAAGTACTGGGGAAAGTACTGGTTAAGCCAGTATCTGAAAGAGATACAGAAGAAGAAAAAGGAAAAGCTATACTGTTGTGGGTAAACATTCAGGAAAACAAGCAAACTTAACTGGGTTGCATGATTGTGACTGTGGCTTCACTCTTCTTAGTAAATGCACCAAGAACAGAATCTGAAATGGATAAAAACATTCAAGAATATCTTTATAAGAGAAAGAGATCTCATTGCAGGAGTGATTACTCCCCCAATCTTCTAGGCATAGCTTTAGGTGAAACGCCTTGCTGAGCAGTGATCTCTCCAAGTGATTGACAGATCCAGCTCAGTAAATTCTTAAGGGAGGAGAAAACAGCATTCAATGTTTTCATCTTTGGAGCAGAGCATAATGGGATGTTTCTGGCCAGAGCCAAAGGAAGATTTTATTGAGGTCTATCCTCAATGGTCTTTGTCAGAGCAAGATGTCTTCTTGGCACAAAGCTAGAGACATGTGCAAAGAGGGAATCCCAGTTGAAAATTGCTTTCATCAGGTTGACCTAAGGGTGTGTCTTTAAGGCATTTTCTCCATTGTTGACAGATGTTGCAGGGGCCAGCCTTCCAGAGATTGTGCCACCTTTGGACAGGTAGGCCTGGGCTGGATAAAACAAGATAGTTGAATACAAACCTGGTATCAAGTCAATATGAAACATTTCTTGGTGACTTTGGCTTCAAGCTCCTGTCTTAACTTCTTCCGTTGGGTTCCCTTGATGATGGACTGTAACCTGTGAAATAAAATAAAGCCTTTCTCCTCAGATTACTATTGTTCAGAGCTATTTATCACAGGAGGAAAAAGCTAATTAGAGCATAGAGTAGTACCAGGGAAGTGCCGCATTGCTGTGGCATGCCTGACCATGCTATTTGGGGGAGGATTATGAATGTAGTGTGGAGCTTTGGCCTGGAAAATTCTTAGAGTTCTCAGAATTCAAAAACCAATTGTGCCAAATTATAAGATAATACTAGAAAAGTGAGGACAACAAAGACCTAGCTTGTGATGTTTCAGAGGGAAACAAAGGGTCTTTCAGGACTTTTCATATGATATTTTAGATTAGAAAATCTATGGAATTGAAACCTTTATTTTGCTGGGACAATAGATGGTGATTAGCCAGGGCTAATATATAAACTGTGACTGATGAGAGATCAGAATTTCCTCACAGCACATAGACAGTGTAATCTGGGTCAGAAGCAAGTGGTGAGGAAAGGCATCTCAAGCTGGCAGATGAACTTGGCATTACCAATGTGTAAGAGTCTGCCATGTAGTTCTGGTATCGAAGATATAAACTATGCAAGACTGGTGAGATCCTGGGGAGCCACTAAGGCCTGATACTATGTAACAGGGCTAGGCAAGGCCAGGAGCAGCCATTGCTGATCATACATCTTTAGCTATGTTAGAGACTCAGGACTGTAGGACTGTAGGAGAACCACCAAGTTCAACAGATGAAGAGTAGTGCTTTCGTGTCAGAAGCAACTAAGTGGAATGAGTAGAGACCTTTGAAGCCCATAAGATCCTGAGTCACAGAGTTTGAACGCTGAGCTTTTTATCCTGTAGGTTTTAGGGTTTGCTCTGATCTGATTATAACTGTGTCCTTTCCTCTCTCTTGGAATACAAACGTATGACTTTGTTTTGATTTTTCAAATGCCCAAAGTTAAGAGACTTTGATACTTTAAGACACACTGACATGTTAAAGTGTTAGAGTCTTTAAAGACTGTGGGGAATTTAATGTTGTACTGTATTTAATAATATCATTTTAACATGAGGTCTTGGGGACAAATCAGAGAGGGAAGATTGTGGTTCAAAGTATTATTTTTGTATATCAAAGATGGAAAGGATTAAATGCCATGGTCAACTTTCTACTTGATAGAAATCTAGTAATACCTGGGAAGAAGAGGGACTAGGATTTAGGAATTGCCTCCATCAGATTAGTGTGTGTAGCATTTTCTTGATTGTTGATTAATATAGGAGGGCCCACTTCACTGTGGGTAGTGCCACCTCTGGGCACATGGGCCTGGACTGCATAAGAAAGGTAGCTAAATAAACATAAGCCTGGAAACAAGCTAGTAGACATTATTCCCCTGTGGTTTCTGCTTCAAGCTCCTGCCTTGAGGTTGTATGTATCACAGCTGGTCTTGAACTTAATAAGTAGTAGAGCATCTTGGTTTTCTGGTGCTCCTACCTCCAACTTCTGAGGCACTCAGCACTATACCCAGTTTATGTGATGCTGGAGATGTAATCCAGGGCTCCATGTATGCTAGGCACTCGCTCTATCAACTGAGCTATATCTCCATCCTACTTTCATATTCTTAAGATATATTTTTGTAAACAGTACTAACCTGCTTATAAACAATATTGTACACGTTATTATAGCCAAATTTATTGTCTTTGCATTGTTGCTATTTGCTATGATCCCAGAAATCTTTGTCTAACCCTAGTTAATATAGTCTACCACAGTCATTGTTGAAAGATAGTACCTTTAGACATATTACATTTTGATTTAAATTTCTGTGTATGGTACAGGGAGAAATTGAGTTTCTTTTTTGTCGTTTGTTTTAATATGAGGTATCCATGAGAGAAAACTACCTGGACACAGATTCAAGCCAACAGAAAGTTTTTATTAGTTGACCACTGACTACACTTGGTTTTGGAGACCCACGTGCAGTCTCAAACCTATCTCAGGATGATCTTTTAAGCACAAACACCACATCCTGAGATGATACATCTTCAGTGAGCAAGAACAATTAGCCAGAAGCACAATTACAGAAGCCAAAAACCAAGGTTAGTACATTTAGGGACATTCCCAAAACTAGGGATGCGATGAATTGGGTCTTTGTTTTTGTTTTGGCAAGTGTTGCTGCCTATGAGCTGAGCTGCACTGTCTGAACAGGATTTCCATCATGCATTAGTTGTGCTAAGGTCTGGGGGACTGGTACAGGTTTGTTTTGCTGAAAATATTTCCTTTACTAAATGCTTTAGTTTTTTTTCCTTTGTCTATAAAACAAATGCTATCCAATTGTGTGTTGATTTCTTTTATAGCTGCATCATTGATTTAATTTTATTATTATTATTATTACCATTATTATTATTTTGGTTTTTGGATTGGTTTTTTCGAGACAGGGATTCTCTGTGTAGCTCTGGGTGTCCTGGAACTAACTCTGTAGACCAGACTGACCTCGAACTCAGAAAACTGCCTGCCTCTGCCTCCCAAGTGCTGGGATTAAAGGCATGTGCCACCACCGCCTGGCTGCATCATTGATTTTTATATTAATTCTAATGTTGGTACTATTCTTGGTTATTATTGTAACATTATAATAAATATGAAAAATCAGAATATCTAAATCTGGCCCAATGAAATACTCAGTGGCTAAGTGTACCTGCTTTCTGAGGATCTAAATTTTGTCTCCTGGACCTATATGAAAAAGGAAAGAGCAACTTTCACATGTCTTCTTGGTATGTATGTACACATCACATATCACACACATGTATGTACAAACACATAAAATAGTATAAATATGTGTGCATGTAAATGCAAAGAAATAAAAATATGAACTAATTCTTAAAAAGAGCTCCAACCTCTGTTCTTTTTATTACAGATTTCTGTGGTCATTCTAGATTGTTTGCATTTCCATATCAACTTTAAAAAACAGCTTGCAGATTTCTAAAAAGCCACTATATGATTGGTTGACATTACCATGAATTAGGGATAGCAGTTTTATTTTTTTAATGCAGTTGTATGATTTCTAAAGGGCGATGCGAGCCAGCCTTTTCTTCTACTTTGGAAGGTCTTTTCAGGTCTCTGTAGAAGGTTATTTTAATGAAGTTGTCTACAGTGTTTATCCTCTGTTACAAATGGCAGCCCATGTTTTAAATACATTTAAGAGTTTTATATTTATAAACTTAATTATTGTACAAAAACAAAACCCCTTGAGTGAGAAAATTATTATTATTATTATTATTATTATTATTATTACAAATTACATATGGGATGCCCAAGACCCAAAGAGTTAAATCATTTCTTCAAGGTCAGGCAGCTAGGAAAAAAAAAGAATTCAGATGCCTTTTACTCAGTAGTTCAAATGTCCCAGGAAACTGAATTTTATTATCCTTTATTGCCCATTATCCTATTAATGTGGGGTTTTGAATGAGCTGGTATCTAAAAGCTGAAGGACAGGGAGATGAAAGAAGGTCGTTTTGCAGTGGTGAAAAAAGCACCAACCTTGAAAGAGAGAGGGTTGATGGCTTTGTCTTGAGGTACTATTCAATGCAAGTACCTAATGCAAGGAACCGGAAGTGACTGAGACCACGTGGAGGCTGAGGGCCGAAAAGCCTCTTTCCCTGTTGGGTGAGGCACAAGCCTGTCTAGGGTCTAACCATCTATAAACAACGCGCCTACGTTTTTTTTCCCTTTTGAGTAATTCACATGTGATTCATTGGCAATAGCTGCAGGTCCCGGCTGTTCCTCCTCCCCTCCGATGCGCTCAGGGCCGCAGAGAGAACACAGAGATTCACAAATGAGCTTACTTTGTAGAGCACTGTCTGCTTTGAAATTTTTTTTTCATTAAATCTTTTTCACAAATAAATTGCCCAGTGTCCATGGGGAGTATTTCCATCTTTTAACCGTATGCAGTTTGAATTGACTCTCTGATTTTGAAATGCTTGGTCTGGCTGGTATGGAGGGCACTGGCAAGGGGGAGGGTCACAGACCTTCAGAAGCCCAGCCCTTGAAATCTATTTTGAATGTAAGTAACAGAAGGAAGCCCCAAAGGGAGCAAAAGGAGTGAGCTCATATTTTGTGATGTATTAGCAACCGCTGGGACTGGAATTCTAAATGGAGAAAGCTAATTATGCTCCTTATCTATTGAGTTAGTATGGGTTCCCGAAGTGAAATCTTGGGGTTCAACCTTCCTCTCCTAGACTGCAGAGTCATTCTAGATTGGTGGTTTAAATAAAATGTCAAGAATCTGATTGCCATGGAAACATTATTACAAAGTGGGCCTAGTCTCACTTCCTGCTGTAGAATTACAATGATGCGAATTAGCATGGTCTGGGGATACCTAAAATGGCAGGAGCTGCATCCCTGCAAAATATGTGAGTCATGCATGCACAGAACGAGAAACAGTGTGGCGTGCTCCTCTTCACGCCTGTCTCTATGCACACAGCTATGAGCTGGACAAATTCCAATTTCGTTGAAAAGGCAGGTGCAGGCGATGCCGACAGACACTCATCTGGAATGGTCTTCCCTTCTTGTGAAGCGGCCAGTGAGGATTGTTTGTAATCCGGAGAGGAAGAATGTCCAGGCCAGTGCTGGTCACCGAGAGGTAAAGCCCTGGAAGATGCAGCCTGCACTTTGGGTCCCGCTCCAGGACCTCTTCATGAAACACATGTTCCAACTGCCTTCTCTAGCCTGATTAGCAGAGCACTGCTGATTATGTTATGCAAATGATGGGAGATGGATTTCACATTTCCCCAAGCCAGGCTTTGCACAGCTTTGCATTTATTATCCCCCTTTAAAAATACAGAGTCCTTAGAGGAAGGGAATGGCTCATTTTTATTTGTTTGCCAGTAGAGTTGGCACAGACCTGTCAGGCAATCATCTTGGGCTGTGATCTGCAAAGTTGCCCTTTGTTGTTCTATCCCCCAACCCCTGATTGTTTACAAGACATGCAGAGACATCTACACACCTCAAAACAAGTTATTTCCTGATCCTGCAAAATTTGTCAGCCTGTGTGATAAAAATGCTACATCATTGGCTGACAAGCTATCAGATCAACCTAGAGATCAGTCCCCAGCATCGTGTCCTCATTCTCAGCTCTGAATGGGAAAGACTTAGCAGGTCCTGGCTCTTGCTTGTACAATCTACCACCTGCCCCTCGGCACTTAGGGTACTGCTTTCCACTTACTGGTGTTTATCTGCCACCAGCAAAACAGCAACAGTTCCCCTTCTTTGGAAATAGAAGGGTTGGACTTGTGTTTTACCAATAAGATCTGAAAGTCAAAGTTGGCTGAGTTTTACATAAAAGTCTTAAGGACATGTCCACATTTTGAATGATTCCGAACAGGGTCAGGACCACTCTCATCTCCTTTTTCTTTTAGCATTTACTCAGTGGAGGAGCTAATATGATTGCATAAAATGATTGACCAGAAATTAATGAGGCAGATATCAGCAGGCTTAGCCAATTCCTCTAGAAGAATTTCTATGATGATTTTCCTGGTTTACAAGATGAAGCCTAGAGACATCACAAGAATAATGGCTGCTCGTGAAAACTGGGAAAGAGATATACCTTTGATAAATGGCAACAAAATTCTACAGCTCTAGAAAGGATGGGTGATTTATAATCCAGATTTGCAAATAGCCTACTGCAATGTATCTTTTATGAATCATGACTTCTAGACATGTTTTATCATATATACAAATAATGTATATACACACACATCATATATGCAGATTTGTGTTCGATTTGAAAAAAGTTTCTGATCATTGTAGCATACTTGGATTGTACTGAGATAATTGAATATATAAAAATGTAAAACATTAGGCCTTTTAAGTTGATTCAAATTGATCACAACCAAGAATAGCAGTTAGCATTCACTGAGCCCCTTGTGGACCAGGAGCATTGCAGTTCTTTTTCACTGCTAGATTAATGCCAGTAAACAGACGCTGCCTCCACTTTTCAGATAGGAAAGTGAAGGCAGAATAAATGATCAACTGCTCTACAATGTAATGTCATCAGGACTAACAAAAGTCTTCAGGCTCAAACCAGGAGCTACACTCAGTAGGGAGTCTTGTAAGTTCCAGCAGCAGTAAGCCAGTGCTGGAGTGCTCACAGAAGAGAATTATTGTTTTACAATTCCAAAAACTCAAAAATTGGCTCCACTAGAAACTTGTTCTGCTGTTTAAATAATGGGCCCATGTATTTTTCCAATTCCTCTAGTCTTACATTTTATAAAGTGAACTTATTCTTAGGTTCCTTATTGTGGCAAAACATACCTTCCTTCCTTCTCTGGATACCCAAATACTTCCTTACTGATATTGCAAAGTACACGTTCAACATGCTAACTGGAAAGGCAGAGTTAATTTTCTTTTAACTCCTAAGAAAAATAGAAGGATTGTCTTTCTGTGACTTTTGCAAAAATGTTTTGGGTTAGAATAGAGTCTGGCAAAATTATATTCCGAGTGATTTTAATTTTTTTAATTACATCTTTTACGATTATTCAGTGTGGGTATGTTTGTGATTGTGCAACCTAGTATGCATGTAAGTGTCACAGTGAGCACATGGAGGTAGGTCAGAAGCCAATGTGGAAGAGTCAATTTTGTTTTGCTACCATGTGTGGGAACTGGGGATCTCAAGTAGTTCAGTTTGGCAGCAACTGCCTTTATCTGCTGAGCCACCTTGCCAGCCCACATTCTCAGTCTTAAACAATCTCCTTAGGCAAGGGAAGTGATTGAGCCAGAGACCCAGGAATAACCCTACATACTCACATGGTAAGAGGGGAGGGGAGAGAATAAGGACAACTACTTCCTTTTTCCACATCTAAAAGAAATGTAGGTAATAACAGAAAACTTACCTATGCAATGATCTGCAGAACACACATAAGCAACATTCAAGCATAGATCATAATAAGAGTAGAAAAGACAATTTAAGGAATTATGTTAGCTAAGAAATAAAAAGAGGCCATGCTGGCCAGCTTTATGTCAACTTGACACAAGCTAGAGCTAGCTGAAAGGAGAGCACCTCATTTGGGTAGCTACCTCCAAAAGGTCCAGCTGAAAGGGATTTTTAAAATTAGTGATTAATGGGGGAGAGCCCAATCCATTGTGGGTAGTATCCGCTGCAGGCTGGTGGTTCTGGGCCTTACAAGAATGCGGGCTGAGCAAGCCTTTGATAAGCTTGTATCCATGAACTCTGTCCTGTATCCGTTCATGCTTCCAGGTTTCTACCCTATTTGAGTTCCTTTCCTCACTTCATTCAGTGATGGACTATGATGGGACAGTACAATTCAAACAAACCCTTTTCTGCCAAACTTGCTTTTGGTTATGGTGTTTCATCATAGCGACAGTGAACCTTAACTAGGACTAGGACAGAGTTTAAGCCGGGGAATTTAAGCATGTTTTACTGCTATATTTGTATTGCTCTGTTTTAGCACAAAATAGCTAAGAGTTGTAACAGAAAAAGCTGGAGTGCAAAAACCGGAGCAGTCACTCACCTGGGGGTGGGGGGGAGAAAGTGCATGTATAGCAGCTACAGTTGGAAAATAGGTGGAAGGGTCCAAAGCTTTCTAAGGCTCTTGAAGTTGTACTAAAAAACTATGAGCTGAGAATGAGCATGCTGCCTAACTCATTTGTTTTAGTTGAGCTAGAGGATGAGTTTTCCACAGTATGGCATCTTTCTTTGCAAAAACACATATTAAGCAAATACCTGGCCCCGTTAATAGAAGACCTATATGTCCCTCAATACTATATTTAATAGAAAGATGGTCCATAGCATGGTGATATGGTGGTGATAAAGCTTTTAGGAAATGAGACCTCCTAGGATGTCTTTCAATCCTTGCGGAAGTTACCTTCCGAAGTGATGAAGATAGCTCTCACAGCATCCCTGAGCTTGCATGAAATCAAGGTATTTTAAGACAGCTTGAATCATTCCCTGGCTTCCTGTGTGACAGTGTTGTCTATTGCTCAAAAGAGGAGAAAGTAGGCGAATGAAGGAGAAATGAGGCAATTAATGGCTCACGAGAGAGAGGAGTGGTCTTCTCTAGGACAAGCTACCCTGATAGGTTTTCCAATTCCAAGTAGTCAGCCCTAACCACTTAGGCATATGAACAACTTGAAATGACTCAGCAGATTGTGTGTGGTGTGTGTGTGTGTGTGTGTGTGTGTGTGTGTGTAGCACAATTAATGAGGAAGAAAATATTTATTTGGGAGAAAGTGTGGAGATCATGAGAGAAGTTAGAGAACTAAGAGGGAGGGATAAAAATGATGAAAATATAGTAGTCATATATGAAAGTTTCAAAAATGCAAGTTATTTATACACACACACAAGAAAGCAATGGAGGAAGATGCTCAATTCCAGCGTCAATTACCAGCATCCACTCTGATGTTTACATCCTAAAACAGTTGGCAAATGAAAGCAGAAAAGTGGGAAAAAATAGACTAATGCTTACAATTCAAATTAACAAGAGAATGTAATAGGTTAGGGGTTATATAATAGAATTTAGATTGTATATAGTTTTTTTCCTTCTGTCCTTCTCTATGGTCCATGGCAATTCCTCATATAATTTGAGGCTTTGCCTAGAGAAATGAGAGAATTAAAAACACTGAAGCACTGACTTAGCACTGTGTTAAGAGGAAGGAACGGTCAATTGATAACAAGATTATTAGTTGTGACTCTGCCAAGATATTAACATAGGAACATTAGAAGGGCAAAGTGAGAAGACAAACTGTTGTGTTGACCTTATAAGTACAGCATTATTATAAAGAAGGAGTTTTAGACTCTAGTGGTTTCAATTGAGAGTTTTCCTATGTGGGATTGAGAAATGCCACCCTATCAGACATTATGCAGAATGATTCTGAAGTAAGGAGCAGAAAATCAGCTACAGCTTTGCTTGAGTCTGAGATGTCTCATTTCTTGCTGTGGTGCTTCCTGTTTCCTGTGCTACCATGGCTAGTCACTCATTGTAAGGTAATTCTTTTTTTTTTTATTCGTTATAATCTTTATTTACATTTCAAATGATTTCCCTTTTCCTGGCTCCCCACTCCCATAAGCCCTCCTCCCTCCCCCTGTTTCCCCATCCACCCTTTCCCACTTCCCTGTTCTGGTATTCCCCTACACTGCTGCACTGAGCCTTTCCAGAACCAGGGGCCACTCCTTCCTTCTTCTTTGACATCATTAGATATGTGGATTATGTCTTGGGTATTCCAAGTTTCTAGGCTAATATCTGCTTATCAGTGAGTGCATACCATGAGCAATTTTTGAGACTGGGTTACCTCACTTAGTATGATGTTCTCCAGCTCCATCCATTTGTCTAAGAATTTCATGAATTCATTGTTTCTAATGACTGAATAATACTCCATTGTGTATATATACCACATTTTTTTTTGTATCTGTTCCTCTCTGAGGGACATCTGGGTTCCTTCTAGCTTCTGGTTACTATAAATAGGGCTGTTATGAACATATTGGAGCCTGTATCTTTATTATGTCCTGGGGAATCCTCAGGGTATATGCCCAGGACCCTGCTATAAAGGATCCTCCAAAAGTGTCATTCCCAGTTTTCTGAGGAACCACCAGACTGTTTTCCAAACTGGTTGTACCAGCTTGCAACTCCATCAGCAGTGAAGGCTTGTTCCTCTTTCTCCACATCCTGGCCAACACCTGCTGTCTCCTGAGTTTTTAATCTTAGCCATTCTGACTGGTGTGAGGTGAAATCTCAGGGTTGTTTTGATTTGCATTTCCCTAATGATTAATGATGTTGAACACTTTTTAAGGTGCTTCTCAGCCATTTGAAGTTCTTCAGGTGAAAATTCTTTGTTTAGCTCTGTACCCAATATTTTAATAGGGTTATTTGGTTTTTTGGGGTCTAACTTCTTGAGTTCTTTGTATACTTTGGATATGAGCGCTCTGTCAGATGTAGGGATGGTGAAGATCTTTTCACAAGTTGTTGGTTGCTGATTTGTCCTTTTGATGGTATCCTTTGCCTTACAGAAACTTTGTAATTTTATGAGGTCTCATTTGTCAATTCTTGATCTTAGAGCATAAGCTATTGGTGTTCTGTTCAGGAACTTTCCCCCTGTACTGATGTCCCAAGGGTCTTCCCCAGTTTCTTTTCTATACTCAACACAACTGGAAAATCTGGAAGAAATGGACAATTTCCTAGACAGATACCAAATACCAAAATGAAATCAGGATCAAATAGATCATAAACAGTCCTATAACCCCTGAAGAAATAGAAGGGGTCATAGAAAGCCTTCCAACCAAAAAAAGCACAGGACCAGATGGTTTTAGTACAGAATTCTATCAGACCTTCAAAGAAGACCTAACACCAATACTCTTCAGACTATTCCACAAAATAGAAACAAAAGGAACACTACCCAACTCCTTCTACGAAGCCACAATTATGCTGATACCAAAACCACAAAAAGATTCAACAAAGAAAGAGAACTTCAGAACAATTTCCCTTATGAAAATTGATACAAAAATACTCAATAAAATTCTTGCCAACCGATCCAAGAACACATCAAAACAATCATTCACCATGATCAAGTAGGCTTCATCCCAAGGATGCAGGGATAGTTTCAATATACGGAAATCCATCAATGCAATCCACTACATAAAACTCAAAGAAAAAAATCACATGATCATTTCATTGGATGCTGAAAAAGCATTTGACAAAATTCAACATCCTTCCATGCTAAAAGTCTTGGAAATAACAGGAATTTAAGGCCCATACCTAAACATAGTAAAAGCAATATACAGCAAACCAGTAGCCAACATCAAACTAAATGGAGAGAAACTTGAAGCAATCCCACTAAAATCAGGCACTAGACAGGGCTGTCCCCTCTCTCAATATCTTTTTAATATAGTACTTGAGATACTAGCTAGAGCAATTAGACAACATAAGGAGGTCAAAGGGATACAAACTGGAAAGGAAGAAATCAAACTATCACTATTTGCAGATGATATGATAGTATACTTAAGTGACCCAAAACTCCTACAGCTGATAAACAACTTCAGCAAAGTGCCTGGTTACATATTCAACACAAGCAAATCAGTAGCCTTCCTATATTCAAAGGATAAGCAGGCTGAGAAAGAAATTAGGGAAATTACACCTTCACAATAGCCACAAACAATATAAAGTATCTTGGTGTGACTGTAACCAAACAAGTGAAAGATCTGTATAACAAGAACTTCAGGTCTCTGAAGAAGGAAATGGAAGAAGACCTCAGAAAATGGAAAAATCTTCCATGCTCGTGGATTTGCAGGATTAATATAGTTAAAATGGCCATCTTACCAAAAGCAATATACAGATTCAACGCAATCTCCATCAAAATCCCAACTCAGTTCTTCATAGAGTTAGAAAGAGCAATTCTCAAATTTATCTGGAATAACAAAAAACCCAGGATAGCTAAAACTATTGTCAACAGTAAAAGAACTTCTGCAGAACCAGTATCTCGGATCTCAAGCAATACTACAGAGCAATAGTTTTAAAAACTGCATGATATTGGTACAGTGGCAGGCAGGTGGATCAGTGGAAAAGGATTGAAGTTCCAGAAATGAACCCACACACCTATGACCTCTTGATCTTCAACAAAGGAGCTGAAAATATCCAGTGGAAAAAAGATAGCCTTTTCAACAAATGGTGCTGGTTTAATTGGAGGTCAGCATGCAGAAGAATGTGAATTGATCCATTCATATCTCCTTGTACTAAGCTCAACTCCAAGTGGATCAAGGACCTCCACATAAAGCCAGACACATTGACATGAACAGTGCTTTTGTATCATTGGACATGTCTCTACCAACACAGTTCAGGGAACAGCCAGGTCACCCTTGTGCTTTATGGCTGGCTATGTTAACGAACCTTCCTCTCCTTGTACAGTTTTTTTTTTTAAAGAAAATTTTACTTTATTGATTTTTTGTGAATTTCACATCATGTGAAATTCCACTCATTTCACATTTTTTAAATATCTGCCCTTAACCCTTGTAAACCTTCCCCCGACACAAAATGTCCCAAGAAACAAGAACAAAAATCTCAAGATGGAAGGTGCAGCGTGTCATGGTATGTCACAACATACCCTTTTGTCAAAACAGCTTGCTTGCACAGTCTCATTGTAACGAGTCTTTAGTCTGGTTGGAGTCCTCTAAGTTCTGCAACACTATCAATACTGGACTCCCTTGAAGACACCTCTCTGATATCCTGCAGTTTCACTGAGTCAAGGAGATCCTGCAGACTTGTTTCTGCAGGACCAGTCCCTTCACAAACACCAGAAGCCCACAGGCAGAGTAGGTGTTGGAGTGGGATAGCTCAAAGTCCAGGACCCAGGTGGTAACTGAGTTGCTCAGCCATCCAGTTCTGCACTCACTCAGCTGCCCAGGCAAGGGGTGGGCACAGCTCTCCTATACCCATGTATTTTTATTTACTCATCTGAAAATTTTCTTTCAGGAAAAATATTGTGTATTCTCTGAAAGTTTCACATTTCTACAATTTTTCATAGGATGTAATTTGACTCATCAGGAGTGAGGTTTCACAGGCACTTCTCCTATCTGGGTTGGAATTATGACTGGTTTTACCGTTTGCAGATAAAGCAGAGTTTGCTGTGAGTTAACCTGTGCAGTGTCCATGTTTTGAGACATTTGTATGCTTAGCCTTATCTTGGAATACCACAGCCACGATTCATTCCTTGAGCTCCTCAAAGTTTCTAACTGGAACTGAGTTTTATGCACCATCACGGATAGCACTCTGAGTAATCCCTCAGCATGTCTTCAGACAAATCATACTCAACAAGAAATATTTGTGGAGTATCTCTTTTGATTCAGGTACTATAGTTAGCATAGATGGGATGAGGCAATGGAGAAGAAAAGAACATTCTCTTGCCTTCAGGGAGCTTTCAGTCCTCAACCTCAGAGCTTGGTAGACAGAAGCAGGAAGCTCAGGGGATTTACTGATCATTTAGTTTAATCAAAATAAGTTCCAGATTCAATGAGAAACCCAAGTTCCTGTATGTATACAACATAAATTGCTATTGTTATTAGCTAACACTAAGGGAGCCAGATTCTTTTCAAGGTCTGGTGCATCCATATTGAAGATATTTTTTTTTCATAAAAATTGTTAAGCTGTCAGCCTGGGAGACCTTCCTACCCACTCACAATCATCATCCTGTGAAGCAAATTAGCGGAGACCTCATCAACTTCTCTACGGTTCTGCTAGCCATGCTCAACCCCTTAAAGGGACATCACAGGATGGTTATAAGCAACATTTGCATTGTTTGTATCTAGGAAAAGTAAGGTTGCTCTACAGAGAAATCTCAAACTTCACTGATGGATAGAAATGAATCTTAATGGCCAGGGGCAAGGACCTGCTGTGTCAGTCTTAAGTCTCTACGCTTCTTCATGATAGATGATTAAACAAAGTATAGGCCCTCTTGCTTTATAATAAGAGAATATATATATATATATATATATATATATATATATATATATGTGTGTGTGTGTGTGTGTGTGTTATGTATCTTTTTATCTAAACTATTTCAAGGTAAGGACACTTTAATTGATACTAACTGAAATTTCAGTTGAATTCAATGACTGCCTTTGGCATTCAGGCCATGCCCCGCATACAGCACAGTGCTAGGTCCACAGAAAGTCCTCACTTTGTGGTACTTGAGATGAATGAAAGAAAAAATAATGGAAAGAGACACTTACTTCATAGAACCTGAGCCAGGACTTCATTCTACCATAATGCCTAACATATAAGATAACATTTGTTTGCAGTTTATAACATGGTCTAAGTTTAGATACAACTATGTAAAAGGCTATTCAGTGCTACAAGATTTACTTTTAATGCTAGTTATTTAGCAAGAATATGGAATATGCTGAGAATGTGATCTTCGCAAATATTTCATTTAAGGCTTAGAAAGTCCTCAGCTACAGAGTTTTAGAGGAGAAAGTGGTATAGCCAAGTAAGGACAGGAAGCTCACTCACAGGTCTACTTCAGACTCTGGCTTTTGTGGGATGTGTTCAGTTACTCTGCATTTTCCATACGATACACATTTATTTCATACCTGAGCATTTCCACTTTGAGTACTAAAGTGGGCACCCCTTATCATCTGATTTCCTTTGATTCTTCTCACAGGAAATCATTCAGAGAAGATCATGTGTGAGTACTTCTACCAAATCCTTTAAAGTATGTACAGGAGTGCTTTATTATAGGAAGACTAATTCCTATAGAAAGAATTCCTCTGCAAAAACATCCATTTCTGTGGGAAATTCACTCCAAATTCATAATTCCTGAGAGGAAAACTTGAAAATAAAAATTAAGATATTCTCTCAACTTGTGTATTCCACCCCTTTAAAGGTAGTATAGAGGTCAATTAAATAAACTGTTAAGGAATATACATGCAGAACCTTGAACAATTGAAGTAGGAGAAATTTACCCTCCACAATTTAATAGAGTCTTATCTACACAGATTTTAATCCATTGCCCCCGTTCTCTTCCCCCTCTTATTTGTTTGTTTGTTTTCTATTTTTTTAGACAGAGCTTCACATGGTAGTTCTGGCTGGCCTGATTCTCTGCTTCAGTATATATTCCATGATGATTCTCCTGCTTCAGCCTTTTGAGTATTGGGATTACAGGTATGGGCCACTGGATATATCTCCTATTTGCTAAATGGCTATAATATAAGATTAAAATAAAACAAAATAAAACCTTGTTTATATACTCTAATATACATAAACAATTGTAACCAATCAGAAATTGGTTACAGCAAGGACTTTTAATGAATCAAAACTTTCTACTGCTTGTCATCTTCTGCTTTTCAAAAGTATGATCTGTTTTTCCACTAAGCCAGAAACAAATGATATTTTTGTTGCCGTAGAAGTGACAGGAATAATGATGGCATTTCGTGAACCCAGGTCTCAACAGTTCTACTGCTCCTGTTTTGTTTTCTTTTAATTCTGAGTTTGTACCATCTCATCTTGAGACCTGAGGCAGCCCATGCTAACTTCCTGGAGAATGGGCCACATAGAGGACAACTGGTGTGCCCCAACGAAGATCAACACAGGCCACTAGATGGAGGGGAAGATCCACCTGGGACATTCCACCTGGATGTACAGCCACATATGTGACCCCTGGAAACTCATATTTGTTTCCTTTTATGTGTATATATGGGTACCTAAGTATATTTATGTGCATTCCTCCTGTCTAGAGGCCTGTGGAGGTCAAAAGCAGGTATTAGATTCCCCTGGATCTTGAGTTAAAGGATAGCCTTTTCAACAAATAGTGCTGGTTCAACTGGACGTCAGCATGCAGAAGAATGCGAATTGATCCATTCTTATCTCCTTGTACTAAATTCAACTCCAAATAGATCAAGGACATCCACATAAAGCCAGACACTCTGAAGCTAATAGAAAAGAAACTGGGGAAGACCCTTGAGGACATCGGTACAAGGGGAAAGTTCCTGAACAGAACAGAAATAGCTTATGTTCTAAGATCAAGAATTGACAAATGGGACCTCATAAATTACAAAGTTTCTGTAAGGCAAAGGACACCATCAAAAGGACAAATTGGCAACCAACAAATTGGGAAAAGATCTTCACCAACCCTACATCAGATAGAGGGCTAATATCCAATATATACAAAGAACTCAAGAAGTTAGACTCCAGAAAACCAAATAACCCTATTTAAAAAAGGGGTACAGAGCTAAACAAAGAATTGTCACCTGAAGAACTTTGGATGGCCCAGAAGCATCTTAAAAAATGTTCAACTTCATTAGACATTAGAGAAATGCAAATCAAAACAACCCTGAGATTTCACCTTACACCAGTAAGAATGGCTAAGATTAAAAATTCAGGAGACAGCAAGTGTTGGCGAGGATGTGGAAAAAGAAGAACACTCCTCCACTGCTGGTGGGGTTGCAAACTGGTACAACCACTCTGGAAATAAGTCTGGAGGTTCCTCAGAAAACTGGGCATGACACTTCCGGAGGATCCTGCTATACCACTTCTGGGCATATACCCAGAGGATTTCCCCAGCATGTAATAAGGATATGTGCTCCACTATGTTCATAGCAGCCCTGTTTATAATAGCCAGAAGCTGGAAAGAACCGAGGTATCCTTCAGCAGAAGAATGGATGCAAAAAAAATGTGGTATATATACACAATGGAGTACTATTCAGCCATTAGAAACAATGAATTCATGAAATTCTTAGACAAATGGATGGAGCTGGAGAACATCATACTAAGTGAGGTAACCCAGTCTCTAAAGATCAATCATGGTATGCACTCACTAATAAGTGGATATTAGCCTAGAAACTTGGAATACCCAAAACATAATCCACACATCAAATGAGGTACAAGAAGAACAGAGGAGTGGCCCCTGGTTCTGGAAAGACTCATTGTAGCAGTATAGGGGAAAACCAAATCAGGGAAGTTGGGAGGGGTGGACAGGAGAACAGGCGGAGGGAAGAGGGCTTATGTGACTTTCGGGGACTGGGGGTCCTGAAAAGGGGAAATCATTTGAAATGTAAATAAAAAATAGCAAAAAAAAAAAAAAGAGAGAGAGAGAAAGAAATAGTAAAAAAAAAAAAAAAGAAAGAAAGAAAAAGAAAGAAAACAACCAACAGCAGCAGCTAGTCCACCACAGACAAGCTATCTTACCACAATGGCCCTGAATATTCCAACATAGGTGAGACACAGAAAAATGACCTCAAAACCAACTATATGAAGATGATAGAGGTCCTTAAAGAGGAAATGAATACACCCTTTAAAGAAATCTAGGAAAACACAAAAAATTATGTGAATGACCAAATCCTTTAAAGAAAGCCAAGAAAGTACAGTCAAAGGAAATGAGTAAAACTGTTCAGGTCCTGAAAAATGCAAATAGAAACAGTAAAGAAAACAAAAAATAAACAATAAAGAAAAAAAGTCCCACACTACAGAAGGTGTTAGAAGTAAAACTCCAGCCTAAGGAGGTTAACTATACCCATTGTCTTAGTCAGGGTTTCTATTTCTGCACAAAAATCATGACCAAGAAACAAGTTGGGGAGGAAAGGGTTTATTCAGCTTACACTTAATCACCTAAGGAGGTCAGGACTGGAACTCAAGCAGGTCAGGAAACAGGAGCTGATACAGAAACCAAAGAGGGATGTTACTTACTGGCTTGCTTCTCCTGGCTTGCTCAGCTTGATTTCTTATAGGACCACCAGCCCAGGAATGGCACCACCCACAAGGGGCCCTTCCACCATTGATCACTAATAGAGAAAATGCCTTACAGCTGGGTCTCATGGACACATTTCCTCAATTGAAACTCCTTAATCTCTGGTAACTCCAACTTGTGTCAAGTTGACACCAAAAACCAGCCAGTACACTCATTAAAACAAGAAATAAACTCATTCCATAAAAACCAAGAGAAGCACACAAATACACATACCATCGTGACCACCACCTCCACTGCTGCCCCTGTCCCCCCAATAACAATAAAATAACAGGAATCAACAATCATTGCTAGTTTATTTCTTTCAATATTAATGGTCTTAATTCTCTGATAAAAAGATACAGACTAATGGAATGAATTCTAAAACAGGAATTATTTTTCTGCTGCATCTAAGAAACACATCTCTACTTCAAAGAAAGACACTGCCCTTGGGTAAAGGTTTGGAAAAGATATATAAAGCAAATGGACCTAAGAAGCAAGCTGGTGTTGCCATTTTTTATATCTAACAAGATAGACTTTTAACTAAAAGTAATGAAAAGAGATGAAGAAGGACACTACATATTCATCAAGGGAAAATATCCACCAAGTTGACATTTCAATTCTTAACATCTATGCCCCAAATACAAGGGGACCCAAGTTTATCAAAGAAACACTATCAAAGCTTAAGTCACATATTGACCCTCATATGCTGATAGGGAGAGACTTCACTATCTCAATGGACAGGTCATCCAGACAAAAACAAAACAGAGGAACCCTGTAGCTAACAGATGTTATAAACTAAATCAACCTAACAGATATTTACAGAATATTTCACACAAAAATAAAAGAATATAGCTTCATCTCAACACCTCATATAAGTTTGCTTAAAATTGACTATATACTCAGATACAAAGCAACTTTCTGTGGATGCAAGAAAACTGAAATACTCCCTACATCATATCAGATAACCATGGAGCAAAGCTACATATAGACAACAACAGAAATAATAAGATGTTTACAAACACATGTAAACTGAATAACTCTCAACTAAAAAGAAATAGGTCAAGACAGAAATAAAGAAAGACAATACAGGCTTTCTAGAATTACATATAAATTAATATAGATCATATAAATCTCCCAAACTTATGAGACACAGTGAAAACAGTGCTTAGAGGTAAGTCCATGGGGTAAGTGCCTACATAAAAAACTGAAGAGACTACATTCTCCCAAGTCAACAGCATACCTGAAAGCTCTGGAACAAAAAGAATTAAGCATTCCCAAGAGGTGTAGACAGCAAGAATAATCAAACCGAGGGTCAATATTAATAAAACAGGAGCAAATAAGAATACAAAAATCAACTAAATAAAGATTTGGTTCTTTGAAAAAACTAGCAAGATAGACAAATCCTTATTGAGACTAACTAAAAATCACAGAAAGAAAATATCCAAACTAGCAAAAAGAGAAATGAAAAGAGAGACATAACCACAGACACCGAGAAGGAAACTCAATCAAATTAGAAAATCTAAAATAATTGGATAATAATCTTAACGGGTACCACTTACCAAAGTGAAACTAAGATAAGATGAACAATTTTAATTAACCTGTAAGTCCAGTGTGTGCGGGAGGGAATGTCTCTGACAGACATTAAAAGGCTTCTACCAGAAAAAAAAAAAAGAAAGAAAGAAAGAAAGAAAGCCAGGGTCTAATGGTTTTACTGTAGAATTCTACCAGAGATATAAAGAGTTCATGCCAATTCTCTAAATTATTCTACAAAATAGAAACTGAAGGGATGTTGCCCAATTTATTTTATGAGGTCACAGACACCCTGATAACCTAACTACATAAAGATTCAACAAAGGAAAAAAATACTATACCTCAATTTCTCTTATGAACATAGATACAAAAATACTCAAGAAAATACGAACTGAATCCAAGAAGAAATCAAAAGGATTATCCACCATAATCAAGTGGGCTTCATCCCAGAGAGGCAGGGAAGGCTCAAAATACAAAAGTCAATACATGTAAAGTGGCATATAAATAAAAAGACCACATAAATAAACATTAAAAAAACCACATGAGCTCCATCCATTTGCCTACGAATTTCATGAATTCATTGTTTCTCATGGCTGAATAGTACTCCATTGTGTAGATATACCACATTTTTTTGCATCCACACTTCTGTTGAGGGATACCTGGGTTCTTTCCAGCATCTGGCAATTATAAATAGGGCTGCTATGAAAACTGGAATACCCAAAACATAATCCACACATCAAATGAGGTACAAGAAGAAAGGAGGAGTGGCCCCTGGTTCTGGATAGACTCAGTCAAACAGTATTTGGCAAAACCAGAATGGGGAAGTGGGAAGGGGTGGGTGGGAGGACAGGGGAAGAGAAGGGGACTTACGGGACTTTCGGGGAGTGAGGGGCTAGAAAAGGGGAAATCATTTGAAATGTAAATAAATGATATCAAATAAAAAATATTGAAAAAAATGAATATAGCTTCTCAAGAAAAAAAAAAAAACCACATGAGAATCTTAATACTTTTAGATGCCAAAAAAACCTTGACAAAAAAAAAAAAAAAAAAAAAAAAACGCTTTATGATGAAAGTAATGAAAAGAGTAGGGATATGAGGGACATACCTAAACATAATAAGAGCAATTTATAGCAAGCTCATAGTCAACATAAAATATAATAGCAAGGAACTCAAAGCAATTCATGTAAAATCAAGTATAAGACATTTTCTACTCTCTCTGGATCTACTCAGTATGTTACTTAGAGTTTTATCTCTAACAATAAAAGAACTGAAGCAGATGAGGGGGTTAGAAATTGGAAAGGAAGAAGTCAAACTATCACTATTTGAAGATGATATAATAAAATCCAAAAGTGACCTTAAAATTATGCTAGGGAAATCCTACAGCTGATAAACACTTTTAGCAAATTCGGTGGATAAATGATTAAATTTTAAAAAAGAATTAGTAGCACTCCTAATTACAGATTACAGACTGAGGAAAACATCAGGGAACCATCTTTCATAGGAGCCTTAAATAATATAAAATATCTTGGGGTACCAATAGCTTACACTCTAAGATCAAGAATTGACAAACGGGACCTCATAAAACTACAAAGTTTCTGTAAGGCAACGGACACTGTCAAAAGGACAAAACGTCAACCAACAGATTGGGAAAGGATCTTCAACAACCCTAAATCCAACAGAGGGCTAATATCTAATATATACAAAGAACTCAAGAAGGTAGAACCCAGAGAACCAAATAACCCCATTAAAAAGTGAGGTATGGAGCTAAACAAAGAATTTTCACATGAAGAACTTTAGAGGGCTGAGAAACACCTTAAGAAATGTTCAACATCATTAATCATTAGGGAAATGCAAATCAAAACAACCCTGAGATTTCACCTCACACCAGTCAGAATGGCTAAGGTCAAAAACTCAGGAGACAGCAGGTGTTGGCGAGGATGTGGAGAAAGAGGAACACTCCTCCACTGCTGGTGGGATTGCAAGATGGGGCAACCACTTTGGAAATCAGTCTGGCGGTTCCTCAGAAAACTGGGCATGACACTTCCTGAGGACCCTGCTATACCACTCCTGGGCATATATCCAGAGGATTCTTCAGCATGTAATAAGGACACATGCTCCACTATGTTCATAGAAGCCCTATTTGTAGTAGCCAGAAGCTTGAAAGAACTCAGGTCCTTCAACGGAGGAACGGATACAAAAAATGTGGTATATTTACACAATGGAGTACTATTCAGCTATTGACAATGAACTCATGAAATTCTTGGACAAATGGATGGAGCTGGAGAACATTATACTAAGTGAGGTAACACAGTCTCAAAAGATCAATCATGGTATGCACTCACTGATAAGTGGATATTAGTCTAGAAACTTTGAATACCCAAGACATAATCCACATATTAAATGAGGTCCAAAAAGAATGGAGGAGTAGCCCCTGGTTCGGGAAAGACTCAGTGCAACAGTATAGGGGAATACCAGAACAGGGAAGTGAGAAGGGGTAGATGGAGGAACAGGGGGAGAGAAGAGGTCTTATGGGACTTGTGGGGAGTGGGGACCCAGAAAAGGGGAAATCATTTGAAATGTAAATAAAAAATATAACAATAAAGAAAAAATGTAAAAAAAAAAATTATCTTGGGATAACTCTAACCAAGCAAGTGAAAAACTTGTATGACACCAATTCAAGTCTTTGAAGAAAGAACCTGAAGATATCTGAAAATGGAAAAATCTCCCATGTTCATGGATTGGAGTGATTAAATTAAAATCTGAAGGTCATTCTTTACAGACCTTGAACAGACAATTCTCAACTGTATATGGGAAAAGAAAAAACCCAGGACAGCTAAAACAATCTTAAACAATAAAAGAACTAGTGAGGTTATTAGTGTCCCTGATTAAAAATCCTCAATGTAAAACCAGAGAAAATGAACTTGATAGATATGAAAATGGCAAATAGCCATGAACATGTTGGCACATGAAACAATGTCCTGAATAGGACACTGATCGTACAGGGACTAAGATCAACAATTAATTAATGAAACAACACGAAACTGAAAAGCTTCTGTAAGAGGAAGAAAACCATCATTTAACAAAATGGCAGCTGAAAGAATGTGAAAATGTTTTTCCTAACCTTACATCTGATAAAGGGCTAACATCCAAAATGTATTAAAAACTCAAGAATCTAGATATTAAAAAATCAAATAATCTAATTTAAAAATGAATATAGATCTAAACAGAGAATTCTCATTAGAGACATCCTAAATGGCTGAGCCACACTCAAAGAAATGTTCAACATGCTCAGCCATCAGGGTAATGCAAATCAATAATACCTTGAGAGTCCTTTTTACACTTGTCAGAATGCTTTAGATCAATAACACAAGTGGCAGTTCATCCTGGCAATGATGTGGAGTGAAGGAGATACTCCTCTGTTGCTGGAAGGAGTGCAAACTTGTAAAGCCCTATATAGATCAATATGGTGGTTCCTTAGTAAATTGGGTATCAAACTAGCTGAAACTCTACTCTTGGCCATATACACAAAGGACACACTACCCTACCATTAGGAAACTTGCTTAACCATGCTCATTGTGGCTTTATAGACAGAAATTGGAAACAACTTAGATATCCCTCAATAGAAGAATGAACAAACAAAATGTGCTTTACATTACACAATGTTATATTATTCAGCAGTTAAAAAAAATCTATCATGAAATTTCTAGGCAAATGGATGGAACTAGAAAATAATCACTCCTAGTGAAGTAACCCACATCCAGAAAGACAAATATGGTATGTATTCTATATTAGATTTTTGGTAATGATAACCAAGCTATAATATGTAGACCCAGAGAGGATAGGTAAAGAGGAGGGTCTAGGGGCAGAATCAGTGATCTCCCTGTGAAGGGAAAATACAATGGATTTTTCTGGATGGTCTTTGGAAGGTAGGGAAAGCATTGGGAGGAACATGGGCAGGGAGGAGATTAGATGGAGGGAGAGAGTGTGGGAAGAGAGAGATGGAATTGGGTGTCTGTGAAAACCTATTGCAGTGGAAACTTCCTATAATCTATGAAGATAAACCTAATAAGACCTCCTAGTAATAGCAGATAAGGAATTTCAACAGGCCATCTTTTAAAGCCAGACAAGGCTTCCAGTGGAGGTACAAGGCCATATTAATTAAGTTATCAGCATATGGTTCCAAAGAAAATCTCCAAATAATTCAGGCTGAAGCTAAGATAAAGAGTTTCTCTCTTCAAACTGATAGTTGGGTCACATGGTCAAGAGCAACATGCACACAACTTGCTGAACATGGAGTGGAGCTGGTGCCTACATAGAGCCTTCACTCCTACATTATAGTCTCTTTGGTGCCAGAAGGTATTCTGCTGGCTACTGAAAGAGAATGTGTATACTAACCCATCCACAAAAACTTTGATCTACATTCTATCCCTCCTGGAAAAAAATGATAGGGCAATGGTGCCACAGAAATTGTGGCAAGTGCTGACTAATAACTGATTTGACTTAAGAAAGACCTACTTTTTGTGATGGAACCCAAGCCCAACAATGCTTGTGGTACCAATATCCAGAGCTTAGATATCTGGGGTAAAATCAAACATGACTGGTCAAAAAAAATCAATATGATACCTAGTGATTTGTGTATTATCCAGCCATCAGAAGAGGCTTTCTCCAGCATAATCCCAATGCAGAGACAAGATGTATATGAGCTCAGAGACTGATGCAGTAATCAGAAAACCTGCATGGTTCTGCACCATGGCTTCTGAATATATTAAAGCTATTAGCATAGGGTTTCTATGGGACTTCTGACTATGAGAACAAGTGGGTCTCCGAGTCTTTTTGCCTGCACTTACGACTCTTTCCCTCCCATTAGGTTGCAGTACCCAAATTTGATATGAAAGCTTTTGTTTATTATGTTGTATTTCTTTTGTCATGTTTGTTATGTCTTAGAAGCTTGTTTTTTTCTTTTTGTAATGAGAGACAGCAAAGGAGTGAATCTTGAGGAGAGGGGAGGAGGGAATAAGAGAAGAGGGAGGAGAAATTATAATCAGGATATAGTGTATGAGAAAAGAATCTATTTTTAAAAATGTATTTATCTGAACTACAATTTACTTGTTGCCTTCCTCTTCTTTGGAAGGGACTAAGGCAACCAGACTCACCAAGCACCACGAGTTTGTGAGCTGCACATTAGTGTGCTTCTTCTTGTCATCTTTGTGGGGTCAACAAAATTTTCCTTGTACCTTTGACTGGCAGATAAAAGCATATTAGCCAGTGTGGCATATTGTTTCATAAAGATTAGTCATTTGTTTTCAAAAATTTCAAAAATCCTTCCAACTTTGGCTCACAGTGTGGCAAATTGATAGCCCTATTGGGATCAGGATTTGTCTTTTTCTGTAATGAAAAACAATGAATGTTTTGCACATATTCAGGTGGACCTTATTAAAAACTCACAGGATAGTTAACATGATTTTATGGTTACAGTGTAAAAAGAGAATACCAATTTAGAATTAAAATTGTTGACTTGAATCTGCATCTCAGAATTTAATACTCTGGATCCAAGGTAAATACTGTTAAGCAAACTTGAGTTAAGCTTAGCAGAGTTTAACATGTTGTTATAATATTTGCTTAAAGACAGTTATTTCTAGATCTTGAAGATATGTGTTTGGTACAATTCATTACAGCTTGGCTTCCACACTGAAATTCTTTTGCCTTGTATAATGTGTTCATTTCTCTATCTAGATGAGTAAGAATGGATTTTTCTCTTTACTAACACAGTTGTTGGTCAGATATTTTGATGCGGATCATATTTAATTAGATTTTTCATTTCGGATTAATGATATCTTATTTGGTATATCAAAACACAGTAACTCTTTTTCACACTTACCATAAGGTAATATCAGCTCGCTTCAAGACCATATTTTATTGTCCATTTTGAAACAATATGGCAATGTCTTCTCCGTTTTCTGTTGGGACTGCAATGGGCTTATGTTCAAGTAAAATAATTCTTGTTTATGTTTCCTCCAGATAGTAAGTTGTTACATATCAGATTAAGAAAAAACACCCGAAAATTAGTTATATGATCTCCATCAAAAAAATGTAAAATACAGATCTTTCTCTCATCTATACATCTAAATATCATTTTTATCTATCATCTGTTTATTATAACTTTATCTGTCTGTCTGTCCATCATCTATTTATCATCTATTATTGATCTATCATATCTATCATCTATCATCTCTATAATCTTAGTATCTATCTATGTATCTATTTATCTATGTATCTATCACCTATCATTTATCATCTATGCATCTAGCCCTCAATTATTTCTGTAATCTTCCTGTCTTTCTATTAATAGTTTCTGATGTCTTAACATTTATCAAAAGTTATGTTGGAGGAGATATTACTTAAAATGCTTGTTTATGGTATGTGACATTTACTACAAAGAAATTCTACATTCTTCCAAAACACCTAATTTTTTGGGATCCTGTCACATCTGGAAGGAGGCAGATAAGTAGGTGAAACTGGTACTTTCATTTGTGTTTTGGACTGGCTTTCCTTTTTTTTTTAATTTTTATTTTTTTTTATTTTCTATATTCTTTGTTTACATTCCGAATGCTTTCCCCTTTCCCGGTTTTCCCCTCCCCATCGGTCTCATAAGCCCTCTTTCCTAATGTGCATTATGCTACTGCAGTATGTAAGAAACCAATCTCAGCAACATCTGCTACAAGGATGCTGTTAGGACTAATTTCTGCTGTAGACAAGCTACTCTTTATGATTTGTTAAGAAAATTCACTCCTAAGTCTTAACCTGGTGAGGATATAGCTTTCTAGCTACTGACACTGATAGTGTAAACATGGGCATTATTAGTTTCAAGGTTTCTCTTTCTTGTTGACATCTGTAAAATTTACATCCAGTTTTGAGGTGCACTTGTGAATGTATTTGTCAATGTATTTATGCAAATTTACCAACTTATCTCTGTTATTCTTTATGTTTAACTTGCTTTTAAATTGGGTCATTTGGTTATAATAATATGTTCAATAACAACAAATTCTATTAACTGTATGCTTACTATCTGACAGAATAGACACTAAGAGCTCAATATATATAATTTAATTGGTTTCTTACAAAAATAATGATATTATCACTTCTTGTATATACAAGTGAACAAAAAGTCAGGGCATTTTAATATTTAATCTATAGTGGAAGAATTGGGTTTTGCTTTAAAATGTACCTACTATGGTAGCATACATGTAGAGAACTGAGTCTAGCTTCTATTCCCTCTACTAAATAAGTTACCCATCAGTCAGGAAAATGTTATCTCACAGCTTAATAGTATGAAGCAGTGAGTTTTATACTGATGAACTAGACCGTTACTACTTCGCTGAATCTGATGCAAAGTGAGAGTAAACCATATAGTATTTACAGCCACCTTAAGGCTGGGATAAGATCCCAGGTAATTGAAATCTAAACCCTGTGAGTATAAAGTTGATATCACCCTGCTAGTCTGTCATTCATTCTTGTTTAACCATCTAAACTTTATTCAGGAATAACTGGGGCATATTTACATCTACAAGCTTTTCTATATACCTATATTCATAGACACATGCCTGCCAACTTTGTCTTTTCCCATGTAGGGAAGATAATCTCCTGAGGTAAGGTTCAGGGAGTTTCTGTACATAATCGAATAGGTAGTTCTGTTTGCAGGCCAGAGAAAGGGTTAGAGACTCTTAAAATCTCCTTTCTGCCCCCAATTCAACTGGGTTAAAAGCTCCTTGTGGACTGAGACAGTACAAATGAGACTTGAGCACTAATAGGCCTGAACTGCTCTTTGCTGACTTGTTAGTGTCCCTAGGCCTCTCATAAGTCACAGAGCTGACAGTTTTCCCGTTCCTGGTATGCCCTTCATTAACCAGGAATGACTTCATTTCCGTTATAAAGAGCAGCTCTCTTCCTAGATCACATCCATTGGTCAGTACACTCTGTGATGGCTGCCTGTTTTCAGGTTCTTAATGTTTGCAGCAGAGATAGGACTTTTGACCCAGGAAAATACTCAACTGTACATTCTGGCTCTTGTTAACCTGCTAGAGAATTGATATCTTAGAACTCTGTGTTTGAAACTCTGGTCTAGGTCAGAAGAGCCATGCAACTTAATTAGTCTTATTAATGCTTTGGGTAGAAAGCAAGTTCCCACCACATTAAGATAAAATTAGAAAAAATTAATATCATAAGAATCATAGTACCCCAAAATAATAGACATGGAATACTAACAATGTTATAGAAGTGAATATTTAAATTTCTTATATGTTATCTCACAGCTTAATAGTGGGAGGTATTAGTACTATATTGATAAATTTATCTAGTACCCACCAAAAAATTGTCTCTTCATCAAATGAGGATGAAGGGTGGTTTTGTTTGTGTGTATGATGTCTTGCTTTGTTTTTCTTATATAATGAATAAAATTGAATAAATTGAGTCACCATCAGAATGACTACACATAGATATTTTAAAAATATGATAAATTCTTTAGGGATAAACTTTTTCTGATGGTTTAGACTCTTTTACATCACAGATAGATTAAATATTTGATGTATATTTTTTATATCATTCCAGTGAGGGTACTTTAGGCAAAAGATATTTGAAGAGTTTCATGTTTCTGTGCGTGTATTGTACCTCAGTGTTCATGTATGTGCTTGTATATACATATGAGTATTTGGGTACACCTGGCTGTGGAGGACAGAGGACTACCTCAGGTGTTGTTATTCAATCTTCATACACTTTTTCTGAGATATGACTCCTTATTGGTCTTTAGCAAACCAAGAAGTTTACATTAGGTGATCAGCTATCAGCAACAGAGTTAGATCCTCCTGTCTCTGCCTCCCCAAAGCTGGGATTATAAGCATACACCACTACATTTTGTTTTGTTCATAGATTCTGGGCATAGAATTCAAGTTCTCCTGTTTGCATAGCCAGAGTTTATTGGGTATGATAGTTAATGTTGGTTGATGGGATCTTGAATCACCTAGGAGAGAGGCCCAGACACACCTGTGACAGATTCTCTTGACTGGGTTAGCCTCCGACCATACCCTGGAGTGACTATCTTGATGAAGTTAATTAACACAAATAGAAATGCTTACTTCAAAAGCAGGAGGCACCATTCAGTATCCTTAGATCCTAGACTGTATCAAAAGGATAAAGCTAACTGTACATAGAATCGATCTCACTCCTTTCGCTGATGTAATGCATTTATCTCCCTCACTGCTGTTGCCAAGACTCGCCTGCCATGGTAAACTAGACCTACAAACTGTTGATCTAAATAAAACCTTTTTATTCTTGAAGTTGCTTTGCTCAGGTGTTTTGTGAGAGCAATGAGGAAAGTTACTATTTCCTTTAGGTAAGTAATCCCCCTAGTCCAGATGTCCATATTCCAATCAATTAAAAGGTATTAGTGATTCTTCTGCTTCTCTGCTGGTCGTTCTTGTCCAGCCCAAACCTGGGCTGTATCTTTTTCAATAAGATTGAAGTCTATGTTCTTTACAGCCAAAGGATGAGGTGCTATTGTCTCCACACTGTCCTTTGTGAGGTAAGTATTAATGTTTTGTGTTATGTCACCATACAAGTAGGAGTTTATTAAATAAATATTTATCTCTTTAGTATAGTTAACATGCATGATAAGCAGAGGATGCAGTGTATAAAGACTAACAGGGTTCTTGTCTTAATTCTTACTATATAGATCCTGGCAACTTGTTCTCCTCTCTCTTCCTAACTTAATGCACCTATTAGAGATATAGCAATTAGACATGAATAATATTTATAAAATATTTAGAACTGTAGCAAGTACTACCTATATGATAGTTGGTACTAGCAGTAAACCTGAAGTGTCCTCATTTTAGTTCTCAGTCCTTTGATCTCTGGTAAGTCCTTAATACCTCATCCATCAGTTAATAAATAGTTTCAAACTGGTCTCTCCTCTTTTGGACTAAGTCTTCTACGTACATTTATTGTTAATACTTCTGAATTTCAATTTTTTCCTTGACTTCAATTATAGTGATTTGTCCAGGGTAAAGTGTGCTTTTCCTTGCTATACTTTATAAATCTTTTATAATTTGCTTTCCCTTCCTTACTGACATACCCCTGCAGCTCTTCCTTCCTTTCACCAACCTTGAGAAATGGTTGTATTTTTGTCAAGGAAAGTTAGAGGAAGGCATGGGTGAACATGCTAAAACAAAGGAATATGGTATGCACAGTCCAGATGCCTACCTCATTAATTAAGGTTTCCAAGACTGTCCTTGAGAAGTCCATTATGAGAGTGTCTGAGCCTGGATCATTCCTGTGGAATAGGGGATGTCTATTGATGGTGGGTCATGGTGACCGTGTACACTGCTTCCAATTCACACATTAAGAGGTAAGCTGGCCACCACATAATAATCATCCAGTAGCTTCAGGAAATGGTTTCTACATGGCTAGAGCTATTTATATTCACTGCCCTTTAATGCATGCATGTCATATTTTTATATTTTTTAGAAATATGTGTTGACATCTTTTATCCTAGCTTTTTCATGTTTGACTTTCTGAAGCCAAAGCCATTTTCTTTTCTGAATAGGCAGAACAAATTCATTTCCAGTCACGCAATCTGCTATCTCATTATGAAATCTGTGCATCGAGAGAGGCATATCTATTGGTATTATATTGATCTTGTTTCCCATTTGTGCACTGCATATGGGAATGTTGTGGACTACATCTGTGCGCATCTTTAGTTATTCTTTAGACATTTTTGGAGTTGGCAGGGCTCCTCTCTGCTTCTTGCTTGTCTTATTCTGCTCCCCATGAAACTGATCAGGTTGCCAAGTTCTTACTGACATCAAAGCAGGCTCAAGGCTCAGATCATCTCTGTGGGATGTAGAGGAAGAGGGAGAAATAGCTCATTCCCAAAGTACACTTTCCTGACCGAGTTCTAAGTGAATTCTGTGGCCTATTGGGCTTTTTCTTTTTTTGTTCTCCACTGGTCTGGCTCCTAGTAAAGTCAAATACTGCAGCTGATGTCAATCGGCTTGTGGCCAGGTGATGCACCATGCTGGGAAAAATCTCATGCAACAGATCTATCTTCCCTGTGCCTTGATTTTTATAATTCCATTTTACTGCATGTTCTTTCAAATAGCAGTATAAACAGCAAAGAGTTTACAAAATATGAACTATTCCTGACTATATTTTTTTCACCTCAACCCAAATGGGTATAATGCCAGACCCAGCAAAGATTAATTAATAGCACAGCAATGATTCTCACAAAAAAAAAAAACCTTTCTTCCCTAACAGGATGCAGAGTTGGGCACCTGCTGATCCTGTGTCCTAGCCATGCATTTATTTTCATCTGTGCAGATCTTTTTATTTCATTCACACTCCCCACACAGAGGGAAGAGTTTAAGAACAAAACTGTGGAGGTAGTGAGCTTGGTTTTATGTCTATAATGTTCTGACCTATGATTTATTTTTGTATAATTTGGATCTTTGTGTTTGAACATCCACTGAATTATGCTAGTTCAGATATTATAGACTGAGAAATGAAACATCCTTTTGCTCTGATCATACTTTCATATATGCTGTCTTATACCTGGCCAGTCCCTATCCACAATGGCATGCCTTTTAGCACTCTGTTTGTGTTTAAGGATGGCTGCTTAGAAAAATCTGGGAGGCAGTGTGTGCACCAGACATAGTTCTGGTTTTTGGTTCAGAATGCAGATGTCCATAAACACACTTAGAAGTGTCACTTTCAGACTGGAAATAACTAAGGAATATACAAACACACCCAGAAAATAAGGCAATATGAACTCTTGGATTCTTGATTCTCTTCCAAGAGAGCATTCTGGCATTTACCAGTGGCCAGTAGTGGACTTGATATATTTGCACATTTCAAGAAGTGGGGAGTTTGTTTTCTCTGGAAGCTCTATGAGAATCTTCCCATCTCAGACCTTTCCCTGCACTACACTGTTGAGACAGCTTGACCCTGAAATAGAAGTGTAACCTGGTTACTGAGCAAATCTCTGATGTCTATTTTCTGGTGTGCACAACCACCCACCAATGATGCTTTAAAACAGAAAAAAATACCTTTAGGGCATATAACCATTGGCTTTGGACTTTAAAAGTGTCTCAGGTACAGCTGGCAGATGAAGCTGTTAGTGCAAGCCTAAAGTCAAACTTCCACTATCTGAAATTATTTTGAAAAATTATGGCTGTATCCAGCTCTTATCAGAATTTTAACCCCCTCCCCCAATGAATTTTAGTGTTGTGATAAGAGGGTTTGGTGTTATTTGGCATTGGTGAAATATGTAGGAAAACTGTGTTAGTAAAGTAAAGCAGCAGAGTTCACTGGTCACTAGAAGTGGCAGCAAAGGGAAGGCTTGTGCTTTGCTTTCTAGGTATAATGCATGTAGCTCATGAATAAAAGTCAAATAGGAAGTAAGATGCCATTCCACTATGACATATTTCATCAGCTAGTCCTAAAAGTCATAGGCATTCCTTCCTGTCATGTCCCATTCTGCCCTATAATCACTTTGCCTCTATCTGCTCAGTGTTCCATGTTTACCTCTTGCACAATGGTCTTGGTGTGTGGTTGGTGGTTTAAACTGTTTTCCATTTTACCAATACTAAGTCCTTCCAGTTCAAACTCAAACGACACCCACTGTACTGGCTGTTTTTGTGTGTCAACTTAACATAGGCTGGAGTTATTACAGAGAAAGGAGCTTCAGGTGGGAAAGTGCTTCCATGAGATCCAACTGTGGGGCATTTTCTCAATTAGTGATCAAGTGGGGAGGGCCCCTTGTGGGTGGTACCATCCCTGGGCTGGTAGTCTTGTGTGCTATAAGAGAGCAGGCTGAGCAAGCCAGTAGTAACATCCCCCCATGACTTCTACATCAGTTCCTGCTTCCTGACCTGCTTGAGTTCCAGTCCTGACTTCCTTTGGTGATGAACAGCTGTGTGGAAGTATAAGCTGAATAAACCCTTTCCTCTCCAACTTGCTTCTTGATCATGATGCTTTTACAGGAATAGAAACTCTGACTAAGACACCCACTACTGATATTTTGTACCTGGATTCTATACCTTTTGTTTTATTTAAACTATTAAGAATAAAAATTCCCATATTTCATTCTATCAATTCTGTTATAGTTTGCGGATGCATCTTCATCCAGCTGAAGATTTCACTTAGTGAAATTTTTTGTCCAAAACATTATGTCTCCTTTATTTCTATAACACAAAGCACAATGGTGCAGAAATAGATAACCAGAACTTTTTATTTGCTTTTGAATAACCTCTACCTGATTAAGGGCTTCTGTGACATTTGTCATCTCAGGATGTTCACCACCAGAGCACCAATTTGAAAATTTTGACAGACAAAAGTTTACTAGATAGTGTGTCATATGGGCCAATGACAAGGAGTTCTGTCTACATGTCAGTTCTAAGTCTTCCTTGGCCTAGACTTGGCATTTGGGCATAGAAGTCAGTATAGTTTGGTCTAGAGCTGTCAGCTCCTTAGAGAATCTGGTAAACATTACAGATTATCTTTTAAGAAAATGAACACATGCACGCGCGCTTGCACACACAACACACACATTCATATTATATACATATGATTATATATCTTACCTATGAATTTCTCAGATTCTAAGCTATGAAGAAATCATTTATATGGTTCCTGGAATGTGGTTACATAATATACAGTTACTTTAAAATACAGAAGTACAACATGCCTTCCTCAAATGGAACTAGTCTCTGGTTTTGGGATTATATGTTTAAATGAACAATAATAATCATATGTAATATTGCTCCTTCCCAGGGAGGTAACTAGTGCTATTGTGTAAAAGCTAATTTAGCCTTAGAAGTGTTCTTCATTAGATAGATTTCATGTATAATAGTTACACAGTAAGCTTTGATTTGCACAATAATCTTTCTACCTAATTGTATATTTAAATATCTCTCTCTCTCTCTCTCTCTCTCTCTCTCTCTCTCTCTCTCTCTCTCTCTCTCTCAATTTAAGCAGTTATACTTTGTTTTTATGCTTTCATGTATTTTTAAAAAGTCTTTGGGGTGGTGATCTTGATTATTTTTAATCACCAATTAAATTTTCCTACAGCAGCTTGTTATCAGTCTAGATGGTGCCAACCAGTGAGAGCGCCACTCTAACAGCATGAGTGTGGCCCATAATTTAAATGTCCATTTTTGTACGAAAAAGAAGGGTCAGGTATCCTTGATCGATATGAATAGGTAATTATGGAGATAAATGTTGAAAATAAAGGACAGGAAAAGGCATGACCAGGAAGTCAAAGCCATGTTTTTCTATTTTAAAATTTTCCAAATTCTATTATTAGTTTAGAAATACTATGCTCCTGTTGTTACTAAAGGAGTTGAAAATTAATGCCAACATTTCTATTTAATTCCTTCTGATTTATATTTTACTAGTGTTGTTTCCTCAGTAATAATAATGCCCAGGCTATTTAGAGCCCATTTAATTAGCCGGTTCAGGTGCACATCACACTGTTTTAGGGTCATTTGGCTAGTGGGATAGGGAACTGTGGATGCCCTTGGAAGATGTTCAGTTTTATAGTCCTCCACCAGTTAAACTGTAACAATGGTTCCCAAGAAAACGTCATGAGCTGAGATGTTCTTTGGACAACTTAGAATACTGACCTGGAGAACACTGAATAATAAAGAAGAAAACTCTCAGGAGTTCTATGTGGAAAATATTTTATAGATGGCTACTACAATAAATTATCTCAAATCACAATAGCTCTCAAAAGCAAGCTTTAGCTTGCTTGATTCTGAAGACAGCAATCAGAGCTTAACTACATATAATATGCTTAAATTTTATTTCTGTAGACGACCTGCAGTCCATGTTATGTATGCTTCCCGGTCACTGAGGGAGAGAGGACCTAGTAAAAGCAAAGGTAAGGGTTGATACAGTAACAGTGCATATTCTCTGTCATTATAGCTCTTTTTTTGTCTAGTTATAGAATCATATAAGCTCTGGGGATGACGTTACTGGGGATATTTGGAAGCCTCCCTAGAATAATGAATGGGAGAGAGGAGGGGGGTACTTGTATTTATCAATCCTTTGTACCTTTCCTTTTTTTTGCTCACCACTCTGTTATCATTTACAGAAATCAATATTTAAAAGGATAAAAACATATTAAGTAGTTCTATATCATCATATTGTTAGTCACCAGTAGAGGCAATATTGTGTGGTTTTATGAATGTGACACTTGTCAATAATAAATTGGATGGCCAGTTAGCTGGGAAGGAAGTGATAAGTAGGATTTACCAAGTGGGAGAAAGGAACTCTGGGAAAAAGAAAGAGGAAGGGACCTTTTGCCAGGAAATAGAGAGGAGATGTACAAGTCTAATGGCCTGGAAGTTATAGCTGGCCATGATGCTGGATATGGCTACCTAGTTGGGTTAAATTAGATGACCTAGCTAAGAATCTGCCAATGTAAGACGTATGCTTTGAAGAATGAAAAGGTTCTGGAAACTAGCTGGTTAAGAAATAATTGACGCCATATTTGTTTCCAGCATTAATTAATATATACAAAATCACTACTTTGCAAATAGTGCCCCATGTTAGGCACCAAATAGGAAAGGAATTTATAAACCTAGCAAAGCTATAGAAAAGACACACAATCCAGGTATTTTATTTACAAGCTGTAAGCTTATATTGGGCAAGTTTAGAGTTAAACTAACTTATTGTCAAACTATAAAATTCTTTTTTACTTTCTGTTTCTCCTGGCCAAGTGGTCATGGTCCATTTCCGTGGCAGCTTCCTCCACCTCAGTCTTCTTTCATCTCCTTCTTCCTCTACCTGCAACCCCTTCACTCCATCTTAAAGTCCCACTGTTCTTCTACTGCCCACTCACAGGCTGAAACCTGTTATTGACCAGTTAAATTGGGGAACAGAATTTACATAGTATTATTTGGTGTATTTGAGGATCTGTTCATTGTGGTCAACCACATCTTTAGAAGCCAATATTTAGCATTATAATCTAAGCAATATCAGACCAACCATATACAGCCACCCATGTTGATACCTGGCATACTGATAGAGTTAGTTTGCATGGAGTCCCTGAAATTATGCCTAACAGGAGGTAGCTTGGCCTGACTGCAGTCTTCTTGTAATACCATGGCCTTGGTCAGTTTTGTTGTGCAGTTTCTGACTTACTATAATGGAATAGATCCATCAAAGAGATGCACAGAGCTTGGGACTTGGCCACAGGAATGTGTCTGAATCTTGATTATGAACTTGGAGCAAATCAAGTACCTTCTGGATTTCTTCAGGTACCTTACATTGATGACTACACATATCATCCTTCTCAATCAACTGTGATCCTACCCAATCACAAGGACCACACTTTAGTTAGTAATTCCAACATTCTCTGCACTCTGCATATGCTTGGATTTACCTGCCTCTTTTCATCAGTCTCGTTTCTCTGTGACTAAAGACCGAGAAAGAGTATTAGCTTAAACATGCACAGTTGGTGGTAATTTGGTTGAAATGTAATCAATGCTGGCCTTAGTAAAATTATGAACCAACATTAAAACACTGGTTTAAAGTAGTTAAATTAATCCAAAGCAGAAGGAACAGGTAGGAGACAATCATATTCTTCATTTCACTATTTAAAAAAATAAAGTCTTACTATAAAAATTCTATGTGTATGGAGTGAGTGGGTATGCACATGTGAGTGCAAGTGTCTGCAGAGGCAGGAAGAGGGTGTTTGCTCCCAGGGAGCTACAGCTAGCGGTGGTAGTGAGATTCCAGATGTACTAGGAACTAAATTCTGGTGTTTTCCAAATCAGCAAGTAATCTTAATTCCTGAACCATCTCTCCAAGCTCCTTTTGATCCCTTTTAATATTATTATTTGCTTGTTTCCTTTTAAATGAATGGTGTGTCTGTGTGTGTGTGTGTGTGTGTGTGTGTGTGTGTGTGTGTGTGTGTGTAAAATCTATTATTGAACAATCTTATTTCTTATTGGTCTTTCTTTATTTGGAAAAGAACCATCGCACACTGTTTTGTTCAGATACCTATAGTGATTTATTTCTTATTCTTAAGGGTATGGTAATGTGACTTGATACAATAAGGTCACTTATCTATATGAGTGCCATAATAGCTTAAGGGAGGCATTCTGGGATAAGGCTTAAATCAGTTAATTAATTGTTACTGAAATAGCAGGCAATAATCAGAGCTGAAAAGGAGTGACTACAGACCAGAAAACAAATGTTCAGTTGATTTCCTGCTCACTCCCCATTGGACACTTGAACCTCATGAGGGCAATCATGTCATCAGGAGAAGGAGGACTATGTAGACTTACCTGATCTGAATGCCGTCTTCCTGAATATCTCAGAAAATGAAGCGATATTTGCTGTGAGTAATGGCAGCCACAAGGACATGGATGATGACTGTGACGACATCAAAGCCTGCTATGTAAAATCAGCATGTGTGAAACAGAATTATTATGCTGAAAGCCTTTGTTGTATGAACACATAGTTCTTTATGTCTCTGGGAAATGTTGCTACCTAAATATTCTCCCAATGGCTTATTGGGAGAAGACCTATAAAATAGTATGGTACAGTTAAAGCATCACCGATAGGAACTGTGTAAATGCCAGCATCTCCTGAGAAAGTAGGCTTGGAATCAGGAAGGAGAGGGAAGTTTGTGTAAGATTTAAATAAGTATCAAGAAACTTCCTCAGGGAATAGAAAGTCAGGAAGAAAGAGAATGATAAGTTCGAACCATTGATAAGCCAGTTATAAAATCCAAAGTAAAGACATAGGACTTATTGTCTTTGGAAAGGCCTTTTAGCCTTTAATTTCATTTCTGTAATTTGAACATAAAATACTATCTAGAGCTGGTAGATTTGAGTAAATTTGTTTATGTGAGTAAATTCCTTGTCAACCTGAAGTAAGTCAGGGTCACCTCGGGGGAAGGAACTACAACTAAGAAAATGCCTCTCTAATTAACCTGAAGAAAATCTGTCTAGCATTTTCTTGGATGGCAGATGTAAGAGAACCCAGCCCACTCTGGGTGGTATCAGCCCTAGGCAGATGCTCTTGAGGTATATGAGAAAGTAATCTTAGCCAGCCATGGGAAGCAAGCCAGTATTTTTCTATGACTTCAGCATCTCAGCTCTTACCATCAGGTCCCTTCCTTGAGTCTTTGGCCTCAGTTCCCTGGTCTATAATTGGTAAGATGAAATATACTCTTTCCTCCCCGTGTTGCTGTTGGTCATGGTGTTTTATCACTGTAATAGAGATCAGACTAAGACAGAGATCATGCAAGACTTCTTTTTATACATCCCAGGCTTTAAAACTCCAAGAATTTAAATAACTGAATGTCTATAACATGGCTGGTCTTCGACTGGGCTGAAGCAGGGCCATAGGCATCATGATTTCCAAGTATCTGAGAGGATAGATCTGAGAGGAAAGTAGATTTCAAAACAGCTTCATCTCTGAACAGATTAAACAGCATGTGACAGATGGCCTGTGTTTATTGCAGTTCCATCAATATGTACAGTTACTGGGACAGAACACGTGCTTGGCTTTCACATTTGCTTGTTGACATCAAATGTTTTACTCACTGTTTATTGTGCTGCCTGTCGAAAACCAAACAGTTTGTAAACAAAACCATTTATTTTCCTAAAAGGTTGTATAATCAAGTAAAACATCTAACTGAAGTTAAAGGAAAAAAAAATCAACATTCAGCTTTACTCTTTGGCAAGTTGCTTTTAGCAATTGTCACCCATGAAGAGCCTGTCCCTACAGTGGTGCTGTGCATGTAGCATTTCAGTGTCAACTGCATCCAGGCTCTGCTTCTGCCCACAAAAGAAGTTCCTCTAATAGGCAATATAAATACCAATACATTCATTTTTTTTAAAAGATGGTATATTAATTTAAATGCACATGTACTTAGTTTTTAAATTACTATTTCATAACACAGAGGTAGGTTTTCCATTCATTACCATGTTTTTGGCCTCAACAAATTTATTTGCCCCTTTCATTATACCAATTACTCAGAGTGCATAACATTCTTTTATATGTGTGTGTGTTTAAACTTTATTGGATTTTCCTTTCTTCTCTCTTTTCCTTTCCCCTTACCCCACTCCCCTTTCTGCTTCCTTTCCCCTTCCTTCCATCAGCTCCATTTTCTCTATTTCCTCTTTCTCCTTCTCTCCCTGTTTCTTCCTCCATCTTTGTTTCTCTACTTCCCTGCCACCTTTCTTTCTCTCTCCATCTCTTTCTCTTTCACTTAATTTGTAATTTAAGCATTGGCTTGTTTGGAAATGGGCTGTGAAGATATAAAAGTTTTTTCCCCCCGAGGTTATTTCAGGACCACAGACCATGGAAGAACACAAATGCTGTGTAATTTACTTCATAAGGTCTGACATAATATATGTAGTTATTCCAACACTAGGATTTATGAGTAATTACTTTCTTCTGATTTAACCTAACTTCATTTTAGCTGTAATTCTTTAAAGCAGACTCTCAACTGTGAGTTTATTACTGCCTTAATATATATAGCCATATATATATATATATATATATATATATATATATATATATATATATATATTATCTTTCCTTAAGATAGACTCTTAGGCCCAGAGAGCATTAATCTGTGTTATAAGTCATAGGACAGATACACTTGATACTAGTTTGATTACAATATGACGGGCTCATTGGGTGATGTATTATTACTCAGATTCCTTTTGCTCTTTCACTAAATGCATTTATGAGGTATACTGGATAGGAGAGCCCTTTTGTGGATAAAATGATTTAAAAATTGTCTTTTAAATGGGACTTTTTGTCACAGGTTAATTCTGTCAGGACCACGGACAGGGTGAGTTACAAGTCAGAACTCTAGCTGCAAATCAAGTTCTCCCATCCAAGGATACACCTGGCCCTGTGCAGAGACTGGGATGAGGTTTCTATGGATGGAACTACAGTGCTTCTAAAATTCTCAAAGAGACATTCAGCCCTGTTAGTGGGGTGCAATGGTGGTATGACAGACACTGCTTACATATAGGGGAAAAACTGAAAGGGAATGTGTATTTAAATGAAGGGTTTTGCTAACTGAATTCAAAATATGAAAGAGAAAAAATGTAGAAAAACAATGGGGCTCAAGTACAAAGTAATTAATAATCTATGCTTTAAATGAAAGTGGGAATTAATGCATATTTGTGAAGTAAAGGAAGTTGTTATAACAAGAAATAAAGAAGAACAAAGGGAGAATCACCTTTTTTATAGAGAACATACATTTGAGTCTCAAATTCAGCAACTAATATAGGGAACTGAAAGTGTAGTTTTAGCTATCCTGGCTTTTTTGTTATTCCAGATGAATTTGAGAATTGCTCTTTCTAACTCTATAAAGAACTGAGTTGGGGTTTTGATGGGGATTGAATTGAATCTGTATATTGCTTTTGGAAGATGGCCATTTTTACTATATTAATCCTGCCAATCCCCGAGCATGGAAGGTCTTCTTCAGTTTCCTTCTTCAGAGACCTGAAGTTCTTGTCATACAGATCTTTCACTTGTTTGGTTAGAGTCACACCAAGATACTTTATATTGTTTGTGGCTATAGTGAAAGGTGTAATTTCTCTAATTTCATTATCAGCCTGCTTACCATTTGACTATAGGAAAATATCCAATATATACAAAGAACTCAATAAGTTAGACTCCAGAGAGCCAAATAACTCTATTAAAATGGGGTAAACAATGAATTTTCACCTGAAGAAATTTGGATAGCTGAGAAGCACCTTAAGAAATGTTCAACATCATTAATCATTAGGGAAATGCAAATAAAAACAATCCTGAGATTTCACACAACAGTCAGAATGGCTAAGATTAAAATCTCAGGAGACAGCAGGTGTTGGTGAGGATATGGAGAAAGAGGAACACTCTCCCACTGCTGGTGGGAATACAAGCTGGTACAACCAGTCTGGAAATCAGTCTGGTGGTTCCTCAGAAACCTGGGCATGAACTTCCGGAGGACCCTGCAATACCACTCCTGGGCATATACCTAGAGGACTCCCTGGCATGCAATAAGGACACATGCCCCACTATGTTCATAGCAGCCTTATTTATAATATCCAGAAGCTGGAAAGAACCCAGATGTCCCTCAGTGGAGGAATGGATACAGAAAATGTGGTATATTTACACAATAGAATACTATTTAGCAATTAAAAACAATGAATGGATGAAATTTTTAGGCAAATGTTTGGAACTGGAAAATATCATCCTAAGTGAGGTAACCCAATCACAAAAGAATACACATGGAATGCAGTCACTGGTAAGTGGATATTAATTAGCCCAGTAGCTCTGAATACTCAAGACACAATTAACATATCAAATGATTCCCAAGAAGAAGGCAGGAGAGATTCCTGGTCCTGGAAAGCCTTGATCCAGCATTGTAGGGGAGTACTAGGACAGAGAAATGGGAGGGGGGTGATTGGGGAATGGGTGGAGGGACTTCTGGGGAGGGGGGAACAGGGAAAGGGGAGATCTTTTGGAATGTAAACAAAGAATATAGGAAAAAAAGAAAACCACCACAAAAAAAGAAAGTGTAGTTTTAATGTATTATTTCTTAGTAAACAATTTTCCCTGTAACAAAATTTGGTTCCTGTGCTATGTCCTATGACATCAGAGAAAAGGCAGAGTGATAAAGAGAGAATAGTCTGTGTGAACTGTATTACCTAGGAGCAACCTGTCCCTTGGGAGACTTAAATGTATCAGGAGACCTTTTTGCTTCCTGCATTATTGAAGTTAAGCCTCTAAGTGGCTTTTGGCAGGAGTATACATAAGCTAATGAATACAGAGAATGAAAGCTTATACTTCATTAGGGTGACAGGAAATTAACCCTCTATGATGGACTACTAAATCTGATTTTAATGCTTGAGACTTTGCTGAGTACCTAACTTTGGTTCAACTTTATACAAATGTCACACAGGAGCTTGTAATTACTGCTTCTTATTACAGTGCAATCCAGTTTTTTGAAAACTACATTTAGAAATAAACTATTTATTGGCTGTCATAAAAATCTGCTCCTATTAGCCAGCTTTGGATTCTTTGAAAGCCCCAGTTTGTTTCATGTTGCCTGGATCCCTGGGCTCTGCTGCCATCAGTTAAAACACTGGCAAACCCAACGTGAAGATAAATACAGCATGTCTGGGAAGACCAGCCAGCTGCTGAGGAAAGAACACAGTGCTTGTCATTACTTTAGCTTGGTATCCACTTCATATTTCTAATTTGACCTCCTTTAATTTAATTATATTTCTATGAAGCAGCTAGATTGAATATTATCTGTCATTTTAAACATTATAAATCTAGATGGTGGCATCTCTCAGTAACATGTAAGAAAAGGGCATCCCAGATATACATCTTAGTTTTGAAGCCCAATATCATATGAGACGTCAAGTCTCTCAAAATTTGGACAAAGTAGTGTGACAGGAAGACTGGAGGACCATGTACTACAACATGGTCACCTTGCACAAATTATGTAATCACAGTCTGCTAAAAGTTATCTCCAAGATATATATATATACATATAAATACATACATACAGCTAGGAATTTAGCTCAGTGGGATGGTGTGGAGTTAGGGTATATATATACATATATCTTCAGTCCTTTCTCTAACTCCTCCACTAGGGAACCTGTGCTCAGTCCAATGGTTATACCCCCATAGGAAGAACAACAATATCAACCAACCAGACCCCCTCTCATCCATAGATCCTAGGGTCTAAACCACCAACCAAGGAGTACACATGGCTCCAGCTGCACATGTAGCAGAGAATGGCCTTGCAGGACATCAATGGGAAGAAAGACCCTTGGTCCTGTGAAGGCTCAATGCCCCAGTGTAGGGGAATTCAAGAGTAGGAGGCAGGAGTGGGTGGGTGGGGGAGCACCCTCATAGTAGCAGGTGGAGGGGAGATGGGATAGGGAGTTTTGAAGGGGGACAGGGAAAGGGGATAACATTTGAAATGTAAGTAAAAAAAAAATAATAAAAGAAAAAAGATAAATATTTCTAATAACATGTTCTATTGTGTTATTTAATTTGAATGTGTATGTGTGTGTGTGTGTGTGTGTGTGTGTGTGTTTGTGTGTATGCATGTATGTTGTGTGGGCATATCCAGATGTGTGTGGCCTTGTGCATGAGAGTACAGAGACTAGGGACCAACTTCAGGTATCACTTTTCAGGAAGTCTCTACCTTGTTTTTTGATATTAGGTGTCCGACTGAGACCTGGAACTCACTGATTAGGCTAGTTCTGCTGACCAGCAGTCTCAAGGTTCTGCATTTCTCTAACTCTTCTGTATAGGAATTACAAATAGTGTGCCACCATGTCTGTCTTTTCAAGTTGGTGCATGACATCAATCTCAGGTGTAAGGTATATACGTTCTATTGAATAAACATCTTTTCATTCCTAAATAATTCATGTTTAATTCTAAAGACATGGATATATGGCTTCATATATTTCATTTCTAATGACAATGCTCTTTTAGTATTTATTTATGTGATATAGCTGGGAGTTTAGCTCAGTGGGATGGTGTGGAGTTAGGACATGCAAGGTCCTGAGTAAATTTAATTCCCTGAATTAAAAAAAAAACAACAAAAAACAAGGAAAAGGAAATGGTGATTTGGTATTTATGAGACAAAATGAAAATAAGCCATTTAAAATATCAGAATAAAAAGCCTGAAGTTCTCTCAATGTTTGTGATGATTCTGATGATTAAATAATTATGACATTAAAACAGAACACTGACCACACAAAACTTCTCTGACTTTCATTGCAAATCACAAACTTGATTCCAGGATGATTTGTGCTAGAAGCAGAGGACTTGCTGTGTATGCACAGATAGATTAGCACAATAAGAGGTACAGGACATCAAGATGTGGCTTACAAATCCACAGCCATGTCACTTCCCAAAAGGACAGATTATAAAACATACAATGAATTCTTATCTTATCACAATCTTCATCTTTCCTGAATGTTTATTCCTTCACCTTTCTCCTACATTTATGGGCAGAATTCTTAGGTTCAAGGCTCACAGATATGGTTCTTGTCTTAAAGGAAGAATATTTTGCTGTTATATTCTGTGCTTATTAGATTTACTTGACAGAGTAGTAGTTGGAAACACGTTTTAAAAGCAAACACCATTGACTGTGGTCTCAAGGACATACTTTAAATTCTTAATTTACAATATACATAACAGGGGAGTCTTTGAAAGGTGGTCAGGATGCCAGAAACCCATTTTGGGAAAAAACATAGAATGCCACAGCAACTCTCCTCATGAAAATGGGAGATGAGACTGTTCTATTCTAAATATTCTGAGTAATGTTGTTCACAGTAGAGTAGAAGAGGTTCTGTGTTCAGCTAAGGTAACTTGTTTTAAAATTTCAGACTATTCCAACACTTGTCACATTGATAGAAACTGAACGCAGTTGCTCATAATAACTCACCTGTCATGGCGTCTAAAATTAGAGCTGTTTACCACCATGCTGTTGCCAGCTCTCTCTTCACCAAACAAACGTTTTTACTCTTTCAGTGAGCAAGGGCTTGAGTTCTTAATTACTGGAGGGAAATAAGATGAAAGTCTTCTTTGAAGGTTCCTATATCATACTTCAAGTGATAAAAAGTTCTTTTTCTTAACTATGTTATTTAAACCAAAGAAAGTAAGCAAACAAATCAAGGTGTGAGAGTTGAATCAATTTTACAAAACTTTCCAAATATAAATACTAGAATAGAGTGGGTATCTTTTTTTCAGAGGGTGTCTGAAACCAAGGTGTTCAAAGGGTTGGAAATCTGGCATAAGTGCTAATGAAGAGTTTGGGTGCCAACTCATTACTGGGTATCAATTCTTTAGGATTCATCACCTTCAGAATTACAATTGGAATTCATTGGGGTGGAAAGATATTTCTACATAGTTTCCTCAGAAAGTTGTTCTAGTGGCAACAGTAATTCAATAAAATAAATTCATTACACTTGAATGTAATGGATGGTAGGAGTAAGTTCATTAATCTCTGATATTTTAAAACCATAAATTTTAGAACACAGAACCTGACAGTTTTTTACAATTGGGGATGTTCTTATAAAACAATTGTATTCTGGCAGTGTTTTAAAAGACTTTGTGCTTAATATTTTTATTTCAAGGCATCACTAAAGGAAGGCTAATACTAGTCACTATGTACTAGGTAGTAATACTTGTGGAATCTGGTCCCTTTACTTCGGTAAGCAGAGTGATTGCTTATATTGCCCCTGGGAGGGTAATTCAAAGCCAGTTGTTCACATCTCGGAACTATTATCTCATTGACCCTATCTTCAGGTTTGGTTTGGTCAAATTACAGTCACTATAAATTTTTGAGCACAGTGCCTCCAACTCTTTAATGTTTTCATATATGAAATCAAATTTACTACTAAGGCCTGGGGTGAAAGCAGAGAATAGGAGGTTTGCTAATTTAACATGGTTCTGTCAAAACCAGTACTCTCTCTGCCAGTCATTGAGCCAAGGTGTATTCTGATACAAGACGAGCACTTGGGCTTGTATTTCTTCAATGGAAATTTCTTCAAAGATAGTTAAAAGACATAGAAAAAATCAGAGTATAATTTTGTTAACTATTAAATATGAAAGAGGACAATAGAAAGATCTGGGGGGAAAAGGAGATAAAGCTGGAATGGAAAAAATAGACTTTATGCGTTGGGACAGTGAGCATTAGTGATGGTTTCCAGGGCCCTGTTCACTGTGGCTTGCTTTGACAGCCCTCATTCATCTTCATATGCTCCCCACTTGTCCCACTCGCTGAATGCTTATAAAACTGTATGAAACTTGAGTCTTCGTTGAATTTTCCTCCTTTCTATGAACTTAGTCTTCAGATAAAATTTATTCAAATTTCTCTCTTTACTAAGTTCAATGCTTAATTTACACAAGTGTCAGAAAACTTCCTGATCCTCAGCCAAGTCTACCTTCCTTAAGAACCTCAGGAAATAAAGCTATGGTATATTTCATGTTTTCTCCAGAGCCAGTGCAACAGTTATTTAATTTCATAAACTTAGCTTCACTAATTGCCCTGTTAACCTGCCTTTCTCCAATGTATTTTCAGTAGAATATGGGCCTTCATTATATGTTTAAGTTGCCAAGAATGTGTTATGTGGGGCCTGGGACAGCTTTAGAAAGATCCAGTCCAGCTTCTTCATAGTAATCTGGGCATCACATGATTGGAAAAAAGTAAACTTATGTGGGCTTGGTGAGATAGTCTCAGTGTATGGGTTTTACACTTGAGAAGTTTTGTCTATTTTAAAATTCTACAGTCTGAATTAACTCTAAATGTAGATTTTTAAAAACCTCTTAAGTAGTTTCTTTACAGGATCACAATGAACTTTAATGTATTAAAATGGGCTTCAGTTTCTGGAAGCAGTACATCAAAATGAAGTCTCCATCAGGCAGATTTATGAATCAGTATGGATTACTGGAAGGCAGACTTGGCTGAGGATCAGGAAGTATGAATTCCAGTCACTACTCTGCTATGTCTTTGGTGACCTGCCACCCCTCACCCAAAATCACATGGATTCTTTACCAGAACATTCCTTCTTTATTAGTATTCTGCTTTCCACTGCAGCAAGCATTTTCTCTACAAGAAATGTCTTTAGACAATGTATCTCACAAAATAAAGTCATGGTATACTTTTTCATGTTTCCTCCAGAGTCGTGCAACACTTCTAGAGATAGGCACTAGCAAAGCACCATGGTCTGGTCTCTCCTTTATTCATATGATAGTGGAAATTATGAGGTCTTCCCTGCCTGCCCTTTCTTAATCCTCCCCACCTCTGTCCCGACACATTTTTGTCTTTTTACAATTTTGTTTTCTTCACAGTCTAACTTCTTCAGTACTGGAATGTTACTTTATTGGTAGTGACTCCTTTCTATAAAAAATGACCTTCAGCTACACACACACACATCGAAGCAGGTGCTTAATGAGCATGTGAATGAAGAAGGATGGCTTTCAGTAGATGGCGCTGGAGAGAGACTATCTCAAGAATTCAGCATGTGATGAATTCAAGTTATTTATGTAATTATGAAGTTTTACTAAGGCATATACATTTCACAAGGAGCATATCCTAAAAGTAAAGGGGTTTTATTTTCTGATTATTATTTTCTTTTGTTGATTTTTTTTCTTTAAAAGAGTCAGAGGGTATATGAAGACTCCAATATGAAACTTCTATTTTTTGAGATCTGATCGTTTCTTTTGTTGTTGTTGTTGTTGTTATTTCGAGACAGGGTTTCTCTGTACAGCCCTGGCAGTCCTGGAACTCACTTTGTAGACCAGGCTGGCCTTGAACTCAGAAATCTGCCTGCCTCTGCCTCCTAAGTGCTAGGATTAAAAACATGCACCACCACTGCCCGGTGATCTGATTCTTTCTAAAGGAAGTAAGAAATATTTCTAAACTTTCTGAAATTATTGAACTCATTAGTAGAGAAGTATGGACTGGGGTGTTGCCAGAGCAAAACTCACATCCACTTTCATTCAGGAGGAACATTTTGAGGTTAAGAACTGCAGCACTGGTTAGAAAGGTAGTTTGAGAAGAGTTAGTGTCTGTGGATCTCAATGTGGATGTCTGGTCCACAATAAGCTTCTTAAGGGATAATTTTGCTATTGGTCTTTTTGGGGGTCTCTGTGTTTTAAGAACATTTAGTAGTAAAAACTTACCATCATAGATGTCCGCTGACTTGATGATGATTCTGATCAATAAGGATATTATTGAGAGATATGTGACCATGACATCATAACAGTCTGTACAAATATACCACGTACATAAGTATATATGACCTTCAGTGTATTCTTACTTAGTAATGGAAGCACCACGGCTCTGGTTTTGCATAATGAAGTCTTTACCCAAAACTTGGAGACAGTTGTACAGTGTATGTTATTTTATCTATTGACTTTATGTGCTATAAACAAACAACTTCTGGCATTTCTTGTCAGAGAAAAGATGTCACCTTTATCTGTGGGGTTGACTATGTACTAGTCATTGAAGAGTGGTCATGAAATTTTATCCTATTGTATATCTATCATCATTCCATAGGAATAAATAATATTAAACCAAATGTGAGAGGCCTGGACTGGGGGGGAGTCTTCAATCAGATTTCTTGGAATTAGCTGAAATATCCTCATTGTGCAATAAAAACAAAGAAGGAAGAAACAAAATACTTTAAGACTTTTATAACAGGTACATAATATCATAGTGTAAATTTCTCATTGTGTTTTAGTTTATTTCTACAACCTATAAGGAACATATATTACATAGCCACTTAAGTTTTTATTATTCTCATGGTATTTATTACTTGAAAGTAGGTCTGTATAATCCATTCCATTTTATAGCATAAATAGCACATCTTAACTTACCTTCTTACATTTGCACTTATTTCTGAGAGTTGCTGATCTAGATAGGTAAAGATATCACCACAGTTGTTAATGAATTATGTGAAATATTCAAACATTAAAAACTAAGTAACATTCACAGGTTTGTTCGTTTTTCTTTTTTAAAGATTTATTTATTCTTATATATAAGTACACTGTAGCTGTCTTCAGACACACCAGAAGAGGGCATCAGATTTTATTACTGATGGTTGTGAGCCACCATGTGGTTGCTGGGATTTGAACCAGGTCCTCCAGAAGAGCAGTCAGTGCTCTTGACTGCTGAGTCATCTCTCCAGCCCCCATACGTTTGTTCTTAATTGTAGGTACTCAGCACACATACAGTCAGAAATATAAGTAAATATAAAGACTCACTTTAAATGATTTATTTTTTTGCCTATTAAAAATAAAAGGCAAATTGTTACTGAAGAATACAATGTTCTGGAGTTTACAGAGGGGGTTGTATGTTTAAATTGATCACATTCTAAATATACGCAATGCATTTTTTTAAGTTGTCAAGGTCAATAAAAAATGAAATTGTTATTTCAATAAAAAAGCAGCCAAGAGAAATGTGTCCATAGTTTTCATTATTACCTTATTCTGAGTGTCAGTATACAATAATTGCAAAATAGTAGAACTTGACTTGAATTTATTTAGTTAGAAATAAAGTCAATGAACAAAGAGAATCATGTCTTGTTATAAATTTTGAGGTGATAAAAATAAAACAAGTCAACACATATTCCTTTTGTTTCACTGCTTCAGCCTGAGTGTCTGGTGTGCATAAGGTTTGGGTGTTATGGGAGAGGGCTGAAGGCCAGCAGGCATGACACCGAGATTTAAGTGTCTTGGGAGAAGGCGAGATTTTGGGGTCATGGAGGAGGGCTGAGGTTCAGGAGACATGGGGGAGGGGCAAAGTTCAAAAGTCATGCAATAGGGTGAGGCTTAAGGTCATGGGAGAAGGGTAAAAATGCAAGGTCTATGCAGACAGAAGTAAAGGGAGAAAGGTAAGGTTCAGGGGCCATGGGTAATGGGACAGAAATATAAGTTATAGAAGACTGAGGTTCAAGGATTATCAGAGGAGAGAAATACTTGAGGTTATGGACTTCCCACTTTATATATCATTTTAGTAAGAAAAACAACTGGTCCCACAAAGCATTCATATTTGCTAACATTATTTTTTTAACATTTAAAAACTGTAAGTCAAGGCATACTAAAATAAACTTCCAAGTTCATTTTTGTAGTTTGGTACAGACCTTTGAAAAAAAAAACAACCTTAAAAGAACATTCACACTTTAGACCACCTATTTATAGATAAATTGTGAAAGTATAATATCCAGTTTTATTGTTTAATGTATAAAAATGTCACATGTATTTTAGTTTCATGCTATTAAAGTAAGTGTTACTTTTCTTATGAAAAAAAAATCAAATGGGGTTTCTAGTTGAGTGTATTCTGAGTAGATAGTGCCTTCTTCATCTTTGCTGGGTTCTTCTTGTAGAACCATTTTCAGCTGCTGTTTCTTTCAATAGGCCTAGCCCAAATTTCATATTCTACAAATGCATATAATTTTCTCTAATGAGTGTTTACAGCATTTTCAGACAGTGGAATAAAGAAAATTGACAGCAAGAAAAATAAAAATGAGTAAATTTCCACATGCATTAGTATGCTGTTTTTTTTCTGAATATGGTAATATGTTTGGTAGTATCTTCAAGATACTTTAGAAGTAAATTTTCTTAACAGAATTAGAAAAAAGAGATATCTGTAATGATATATTAACTTAAGCCCTAGATATTAAAAAATACAGTTCTGTTGAAATAAGAAAAATATTGCTAAAATTTATACCAATTTCTAAATTACGAAGGAGAGATTTTGTCAAGAACATTCCATCACTTTCTTCCTCTTAAATTTGCAGTGTGCAAAATGTGTATATACATGACACATACCCAGATACACACACACACACACACACACACACACTCACTTTAGATTTAGCGCTTAATATTATCCGATTAATATTTGCAGAACACTTGGTGATCGCTGTGACTATTGATCAGTACTTCTGAAATGATGTTTCTTCCTCCCTCTGTTCTAGATCACTAACTGTTGTTAGGTTTCTCTGTAGACGGCTAGTCTTCCATGTAAATTTATATTTGAAATGTTCAAACATTTTAGAACAATATTTTCAGTAATGAGAAGACTTGGTCACTACATCAAAATCCATCCTATTAAAAATAATTTCAAAGTGCTGATTTAAATATCTGTGCTAATGTGATTTCTTATTCTCTCCTCTTATTAAATGATTGTTTCAAATTTGATTGAAATGATGACCACTGCTTACTACACACTAGCAGAAGCAATAAGTACACTTAAGATGTGTCTTGCCGGGCAGTGGTGGCTCACGCCTGTAATCCCAGCACTCTGGGAGGCAGAGGCAAGCGGATCTCTGAGTTCGAGGCCAGTCTGGTCTACAGAGTGAGTTCCAGGACAGCCAGGGCTACACAGAGAAACCCTGTCTCGAAAAAAACCAAATCCAAAAAACCAAAACCAAACCAAACCAAACCAAACCAAACCAAACCAAACCAAACCAAACCAAACCAAACCAAACCAACCAAACAAAAAAAAAGATGTGTCCCGCAGATCTGTCTGAGTATGATTCATTTCCTTCAATTTTCTATTAACTGCATATTCATTTACATTTTATTTATTCATAGAGTCCTTCTCACTACTTGAAAAATAGTGAGTTTTGAACATTAATCATCACATTCAATTTACTTCTTGCAAGGCAAGAGACGAAATTATTTTCTGAGTTTACCATTGCTAATATTTCAACATAATAAAAATGAAAAAATATTAAAATTCTAAACATTTTAAGTAGAATAAAATCTTTTTAAGTTAATAATATCTTAGATTATATTAGAAACTTTAAAAAAAACTTGCTACTTTCCCTTTCAGGTTGGTCATATAAAATATTTGGTACACTTCGATTACAAAGTAGTAGACTCTTTGTAAATGGACTTTAATTTCTTTAACTTAAGTGCACTGCTTAAATAAGTCAGTCAGGACCAGAGAGAAACTGCAATTGTGTCCTTCAGTTTCAGTTTTGTATGCCTTTCACAAACTCCATTAGGTACAATTTTCCAATTAGAGTCTATGAAAGTAGTAATACCTTAGGTCATAATGTTAAACCCACTTAAGCAAGAGAAAGCTCTTAACAATAGTTTTATTTTTTTTTCTGTATCAAATCATATGCCTGATGATGACAGCTTTTTGCTCAAGAATGCATAGGTGCTAAGGTAGAGAGCCAGTTTTAGCAGAGATATTGATTTCATGAATCAGGTAGGGGAATATGTACTTTTAAGACTTAGGATTCTAATGTCTGGCATTTGGAGAACTCAAAGTCTTAATATAAAGGGTCAACTTTTCTTTTGAGTTATTTCTTCTTGTCTTGAAGAAACTCTCATGCCAACTTTTAAAGTCACTCCAAGGATTCTAATTGTCTTAACATTATTGTTGAATGCATCTCCAATACAATGCAGTGTGTTCAAATTCCCAGTAAGTGGAAAGTCAATACATTCTTTAATATGGAATTTGTACAAGTTGCCCTCATAATTTAAGAGAGAATTAAATCCAAACTTCATTCGTCCATTTGCAGGTATTTGTTCTGAGGAGAAATTGATGTTGTGTGAAAAGAATTTGAAAACTGATAAGGTACAATTATCATCAAAGTGTGGCATCTGCTAAGGTTTTTAACTTCAGTTATGTGAGCAGTAAATATGCTTTCTGGCAATGTGGCCACACAAAAATTGCTTTAGAAAATGTAATATGTAGACAACCACAATGTTCTCTCTTACCTTGGATAATTTACGACCTTCTCATGACCTGAAATTTCATATTGTCTCAATAAGTTGCTCAAAATATCAAAACTATCAACAATTTTCAAAGGAAATGTTAAGGAGATGTTACTACCCAAATCCAAATCTCGTTTATACTTTCAATAAGGTATGCCTTAGATATTGTAAATACAATTTTAATGTTTCATAGTTTTTACACAATAACTTTACTAACATGTTTGTAGAGGAATTATGTACTTGCATATAAACATTAAAATGCTGAGGCAGGGTTTTTTATTTATTTATTTATTTATTTTTTATTTTTTATTTTTTTACTAAATCAGATATAGGCCAATTATCAGTGACTATCCAGCACTTTTTTATATCTATCACTTCTAAAGTAGGCTCTATTCACCTTTGACAAAGCTGTGGAAAGATTGAAATGGAAGGAGGTCTAGCTCCAGAGCAATGTTGGTGCACGGATCTTACTTTTCCTAAATAAATTGCCAAATGTTTACTTACTTTCACAGGTCTTTCAATTAATTTCAAGTCTATGTTATTAATCTGTAGCATACTGTAAATTTCCACATTTCCTATCTTATCACTGGAGGAAATGGATACAGTAGAATATATTCAGGTCTCTGTGAGTGCTCACCAAGCTAAAATTAAAAAAAAAATCCTTTCATTGATTAAAAATAAGATCAGTTATGTCTTTAACCATGTTTTTCCATTCAATTGATGGTTGCCATTTGTCTTTAAGTGAAGTGAGAAATTATATTTAACAAATTATTAAAGACATTTAATAAGTTTTTAAAAAATAACTTTATGGGTTTACTATTTACTAAGTATCTATTCTGTATTTATATTATCCAAAGATATTTGTCTATAGGGACTTTTTGTTTCTCAAAATTTGAGTCTTTATCAGGATATAGAATGCTCATGTTTGTAGAATTTGTTCACAGCTTTATTTGATTCTTTTAAAAAGAGTTCAAAAATTTATTTTTCTTCTTAGAGGCAATTGATATTTACTTAAGCTTTTGTTCATCTAGGTTGAATATATGTACTAAAATCTTTAATGAAAGCTATACTCGTATTTGGTACTTACCCAGCGTCAAGAAAGCATCCTCCTGTTACTACAAGCCTGCTTTGTTTCCATCCTGCCACCTTGAAGGGAGAAGACGCTTTTGGCTGGTGCTCTTTGGTAAAATTATGCTAATAAATACAACTTCTTAACATACATTTTTCTATATATGAAAAATACTGCCTGACACTCATTACTTTGGGTTGTAGAAATCATATTTATAACTGTTGAACTTCATGATTTGTTTGTTTAGATGTGTCTTTTTGTGATGTGAAGGTATGAGAGGTACTTACTCATAGGGAGGAATATTGATGTGTGTGGTGTGTCAATGTGATCAGAATGTATGATATACATGAGAAGCTGTTCAAGGAATAAATATAATTCAAAAGATATTACAGAATTAACCTTAATTCCTCTTAGGTTAGACATAAGTACTTAGAGAGAGGCTAGTGATATTTATTGATTATGACAACATATTTCTGCCTTATGATAGAATAAGCATCCAGAAAAATCTAACAAAAATGAATGCTTTATATTATTTTAAATTAAAGAACACAGAAAATTAAAATTGTCTTTTTTCTTGCTAAACATTTATTGCCATTGTGTTAGAGTAAACACTAACACAGTCTTTGAAGTGGCAGAACTAATAATAATATTTCTACTTTCACTTTAAAGTGTATGGCCAATGGTATTTTATAAGTATTATTTTTATTGGTTATATACTTTTCTTTTTTTGGAGAATTAAAAAAACAAAGATGAACATATCACTGTCAGTAAACATGCTATAGCAATTTCCACAATTAAAAACATAATTTGATGAAAAATTCTAAACAATAGCTTTTGCTATATTTTTGACTTTAAAACAAAATATGTAAACATATTTAAACAATACCTTTAAAATAACAAAGCATCAAAACATCTATGATCTAAGGATTATAATTATTCTACAGAATAATAACACATTCAATGGGATGATTAAGTTGTATTTTATAGTTATTAGACACAATTACTTTGATAATCTGATAACATGGGAAGGTGAACTCAATCACTCAAGTAAGCAGAAGGCCTACCCTATAAACTATAGGGTCAAATACAGTGATGACTTTGGTGTTTTGTCTTCTTCCTTCAAAAAGTAGACAATATAACAAAGGGCAAACCACACAAAATTACAGAAATCCTTTAGATTTTACTGATTTTAAAATTACCTCATAAAATGCTATGCGTGAGATGGGTAAAATAGTACACCAATGGGACCCTGGCACTAAGGTAGTAAGAGTCATGGTACTAGGTTGAAGGCTGGCCTGGACAATTTATCATGACACTGTGTTAAAATAAAAATTAAATGCTTGTATTGTGTCTCAGTGTTAGAGCCTACCACATGTGAGGACCTGGGCTCAACTGTTATTAACATTTTATGTTAATAATGATTTCATAAAATCTTTACAACATAATAAAACACATAAGAATTTAACAAGTTAAATAAATACATGGGTGGTTCTTAAGGCTGTAAAATTTAGATGCATTACAGCTACAGAACTGTGAATATTAGTAGCTTATATCTTAAACTCTCTATACTGAGGGCATTTAAATTTCTAATGTATTGTATTAAATAAATTTAAAATTGATATGATTAATTTTGTTTTGGCTATAAACATATACTTAAGTTAAATTTAAACAATGTGAACATATACTATTAATCTATTCTTTTATTATTTTGAGAGATAAGCTATCCATAAACTTCCAACATTTAATTCCTCTACACCACGCCCATTTGTTCAGGAATTGAGTAGTTTTATACTTTTAATATTAAATCTGAAAATGTTTCAAATGGCAAAACTTTAACTTTTATGAAAAAAACACCACCACCTAGAAACTGCCTTGCATTAAGGTAGATGTTGCATCTTGTGAGACTTGCAATGGAATATAGTAGATTTCGCTAGTACCACACAGTAAATATACTGAAGATTTCATCAGACACATTTACCGTGAGCAACTCTGTGCATCTACCATGCTACTCCAATTGCTGAGACCTGTTTACTTTCATAAGATTCCTCAGGTCTTAAAAGAGTTTCCCTTCTTTACTTTTAAGCTATACTTCCAAAGTCAACCTACACTAAAAACCCAGCATGTGAAATGCACAATGTTTGCTAGTGCATTTTGATTTACATGATAGTTGTGATTTGAAAACTTCTGGCTATATCAACCTTTTAGAAAACAAAACCACTTATCTTGCACTAAAGTTGCTTACTGTCTCAGAAATATTACAATGCTGTTTTTTATCACTTCAGTTTGTGAACCAAAAATCTTTATACTGTCAGGAGAGGAAGATTTTCAATTTATTAATTTTATCTTCATGGCTTCAGACTCAGCAATTGTATAGCATCTCATTTTCTGCAAAATAGGGATACAATCAATGCTGGCACCTTATACTATTGTGTGAATTAATATGAAAGTGCTTTCAGCATATAGCAGAATATAATAGTTATTTTAATCTCCTTACATGTTGGAGAATCATTTATGAAAATATGTCCTAATAATACTTCAGAGAAAATTTCTTATCTACTTATGCATTAAATAACATTCTTGAAAAAATTTAATTTTAGAAGTTCATATTTTAAAAAATGCTCACAGCTAATGGCAATAAAGCTTATGCTAATGAGAAAGAAATGTCATAATGAATATTATAATTATAGCATTGTAACTGTAACTTTGCTTTTCCCAAACATTTGAAGCGATATAAAAAGAGGTGTGATAAGCTTAATTATATTGGTTTTAACTGTTTTACTACAGACAAGTGATGACATTCTCATTGCTGGTTAAAAAATAATTACTCTGTTCAAAACTAGGATCAAAATAGACAGATGACATGATCTCAGTTAAGCATTAAGAGCCACTGTTCGGAGAAATAGGGACTTTGTATTTCCAGTTCTAATTTTAGTATCAATTCTGTGCCTTCAGTATACTCTGGTTAAACTTTAAAAATTAGTAAAAACATCTCCCTGATTTCTTCATGCCAGGATTATGTGGCATGGATATGAAGGGAAGATAAAGAAGTAACAAAGGAAGCTGAGTGCTAATCTGCACTTGATGCAGCGAAGGCACCTGAGCAAACCCCCCGGGTTGCCACTCTTCTCATACTCCTCAGTGTGCATCCTGACGTCACTGCAGGAAATACTTCAGTGACAGCTCTGAGAACAATACCTGTAAAGTGACAGATTCACACACAAGAAAGCATGCAAGGAATAATGGTGTATTTAGGCTCACGCAATGCCACAGGCTTAGAGTGGGTTGAGTGCTGTGTGTGGGATGGCTGTGGCCCCTGACAGGGTTAAGATGTCACTCTGTGAATACTAATTTTCCCATGTTTTATCCGCTTGTATCACCTTCCACTTTTTGCCCAAGACATGTATTTGGACAACATGGCATTTTTTTTAAAAACTGAAGAAATTCATATGAAATCAAATTATATACGGATACAAATTTTAACATGACATATTTTATTTTTAAAATTTTCTGATGACTGGATACATCAATATATAAAAATTGTTCTAAAAGTTTATGGAGAAAATGCATCATTGGTCTACACACTCAACAAATATCTTAAACATATAAAGAAAAGTTACTTAGAAATCTAAAGCTGATGAAAAAAAAACAATCTTAAGAAGCCAACTAAGAAATAATAAGTATAATCCTTTAAAGCAATTAGATTGTTCTTAAAATAGGTACAAAATGAGACAGATTACACTTTAAAAATCCAAATAAAACATTTCAAATGCTCATTGAAAATAAGATGTCCATGATCAGCAGCGCCTGTGCAAGGAATTACTTAAGGCTTTGAACGAGAAGCAGACTCCACAGCAATGTGTGGTATTTCATTTTGGCCACATATCTTCTAGAAGAGAGTAAATCAGTTTTATGAGTTTTATGAGTTAAATAATACATTGAAGTTCTCTGACAGAGATTAAGTATGTCATACATATATAAGTAATATTTTTGGAAAACAGTAAAAATTAAATATAGGAAGTTTAACCTCTAAAATCTTTTCTCTATTTTAAAGCCTTGGGAATATATAGCATTCCATATTTCAAAATAATTTTTTATATCACTAGTCTACATACAAGTAATTATGGAAATTGCCTCTCCAGAAAAATGAAAATGAACCCCCAAAAGCAAAAGCAGCAAGAAAACCCAAACCCCAAACCAAATTAAACCAAACCAAACCAGTCAAAACCAACCAAGCAACCAAGCAACCACGAAACTCTCATGTATTTTGACACTAAATTGTTAAATGCTAAAGATCTTTTAAGGGTTGTGTCTATAAGGTGGTGAGCAGCAAATGATGAAATACCATGATCTAGATGACATAGAATATACTCTATGTAAAATTTTTCTAAACATTGTTTCCCTCAACATATTTGGAAAATTGGGCTTTTACGAAAAGATTTGTGTTATGCCGGTATGTGTTCAAGTTACATTTCAATTCTAGAATAGGCTTCAAACTCAGAATCATATTTTGTTTTACGGTGTTAATGTGGATTGATCTCCAAGCCTGTGGTCTTTCTTTAGTTAGAATTTTTTTTAAAAGTTTACTCCTAAAATGGATAACATAAAACACCACAGTCAGCAACACTATTCAAGATGTTTTAAATATATTGGATTATTGTACTATATATAGTACATTATCTATTATAGATTTGGTGTGTATTGATATCTAGAAAAAATAACAGTATAAGATTGGGAAAGTTTTGGGATATCATCATTTTACTTTTGTTTTAGACTCTCTTAGAAAGGAAATGGACACAGCTACCTATTAGTTAAAATGAAGGATTTTTGCTATAGATAAAAAAACTATAATGTTGGATGACTGGTAGACATGCTTAACTGTTTTCATTATCCAGATGTTCCCAAATAGTTTACAAACTGGAAATAATTGGCAAATCCAAGGAATTCATTGTAATTTGAATCCTCTTTGTAGTTCAATGGGACTGAGATTTTTAATTGAGTCTTCCACTATTAGGATATTCGTTCTACCAGAAAGACAAAAGTCAAGCAAAAACAAAAACAAAATAAAATGAAAAAAAAAAAGAAACAGAAAACTGGACACATCAGTGATTTTCATGTATATTTATCTTCTTCAAGCATTTTCAAAGTGGAGATGCTATATTAAAAACAGAGAGACAACTGTATGTTATCCTAAAACATTTCATATTATTTCCATGGAATACATTTTACCAGGGACAATTCTTTTAATCATGTGTAAAACACATTCAAGAAGACCAGACCTCTGCAGTGAGAAGCACATGATGTTCTTGCTCTATTGATGAAGAGCACTGGCACCATCAGGGTATCAACCACTCAGAAGTGATTTCACTTACTTGTTGGTCTTTTACTTGATACTGAGTTAAAGCAGATTCAAACTGGTCCTCTATTGATTTCAGCAGTAGATAAGCTGGTGTAATGTGGAGTGGTATTGTCTTCTACGCAAATTCTCCAATGATTTCATAGCGATAAACATACCTAAGTGCTAAATGCTTGTCTTTTTCAAATAAATGCAGACCTACCTTGATTTTTCACAATAAGCCTGTAGTCATTTCCACAGGACAATGTTTTCACACAATGTAAGGCAAAGCAGATATTAAATTACTTAACAGAACTCATGTTCAAATAATTAAAACTAATTTGTGTTTAAAGCTATTTGCAGATTTATTAGAGAAACAAATACAAATATGCATTTCTACATGATTTTTTTTTCCAAAATGAGCTTAAAACTTGTTCCACAGTTTTCACTTGTTTATATATCTAATGGCAACCCAAGTATTGGCCTCTGCACCACTTTTAATGAGACAATTGCCCTTCCATCGCAATTATAAAAAACTATTTAAAAAAAAATCCAGCACATACACGTTAAATATTTTCCTTAAAAAAATAATCTAATCAAAATATTGAATACTTTAGATTTAAACAATATTTTATTTACAAATCTGATTTGATGTACTTTATTAATTATACAAGGTAATGCTTCAATTTTCAAGAACAGTTCCTTTTTGTTTTTATAGACCAGTGGAATGACATCCTATCTAATAATGTTCTACACTTCATTTTGTTTTCAAAATTAACACAAGTTTCTGATACTTTCCTTTTTCATAAAAATGTTATTTAATTGGGGCACATATCTGATGAAACAAAAATAACATGCATAATTCCAAAAATAATTGTAAAGTAATGATACTTACCCTTTATGCAAAAAGACACCTATGGGCAACACTGCACAACAATAGCATGTACTCATGTTTATGTGAAACCAAGCAGGGGGCAAAATGAGTTCATCCTGTTTTCTAATCATAAAGAATTTTATATGGCTGTTTGCATCATTTAAATAAACTGTATATATTAAATTTCTAAGATTGCATTGCACTCAGAATTATTACATATAGCCATGCTTGCCCTGAATTTGATGATCAATGAAATTTGCTACTAACAGAGTAACTGGTCTTAAATTGTGTTTGTGGATGTAGAATGCTAAATTATATTTTCATCTCCTTTAAATTGCTGCCTTGGAAAGCAAGAATT